>NW_012155840.1:904073-931544 GCF_000956105.1 Propithecus coquereli
AGACAAATGAGTAGACTGACTCAGCAAGAAAATATACCAGCTATAAATGAACCATTTTAATCTATAAGAGCAATTAGTCACATTTATAAATAGGGATTTAAAAGCATTTCTTTTTTGAAAGATATTTATTTTAGCAACTTACAGTATATCCATAGAGGCTTAATCACATTTGCAAGAATTATTTCTCTTAAAAAACAATGAACAACATAATAACTAGGTTCTAGGTGTTTACCTTCTTCAATTGCTAATATGTTGGTGTTTCTCCTCAAAGACAAAGAATCTTCATCTTTTTCACAATTTTCTTAAAGATAAAAATATTTTAGTAGTTACATCTTAAATATTTCAGGCATTTGAATTTTTCGAAATCCACTATATTTATTTGAACCCCCAGATGAGAGTCTGTTTTTTGGAGATAAACTTCTCAATAACGATATGTACTTAAAGGAAAGTTCTGCTAACAGACAAAGAAGTTAACACATTTCTCCTGTGATTCGCTTCCCCATCTCCTGGTACTACAATAAATAATATATGGCATAAACATCAAAATGGTCAATAGTTTTAAAAATGAAACAGCATTTTCCAGCCAACAGCTTGACTTCTACCAATAAACCTTTCCATCAATGAGCTACATGGAGATTGCAGTCATTTACAGAGATATTCACGTTAAAAACAGCTTATGAGTGATATTTCTAAATGTGTAAATTCAATGCCTTCAAGGAAAAGCTGGGCATGTAGAGTTATCATGGGGCTCACATAAATAGTCCAGGTAGAAGACTGTCCCCCTAAAGAACATTGCAATGGCATCCAGAAGTAAGGCAGGAACAGAAAAGTAAATGACTCTGCATGTTTCCAATTGAGAAATGGTGATAATGATGAATAGGATAGAAATCTGCTTTATTCAGAAATCCATTCTATAGTTTATGGGCATATTTCTGCTTCCAGTTAATCCTAATTTATTAAACTTCCTTTTTCTACTTGGTTCATAATAAGTAGTTGAGGATAAAAACGATTTTTTAATTAAATTATTTCAGAATTAGAAAAAATGTAAAGGTCTGATAGAAAACCAGATTAATACGACATTACCTTTGCTTATGATGGCATCAACAGGAGACAGATCTGCATCTTTTGTGACATCTTCTCTGGACTTGAGCTCAGCTTCCTTCTTCATTCCTCTCCTCAGTAGCGTCAGGTGCACTGTTTGTCCTGTGTGTCGCAATACCTCTACTGCTTGTTGATTAGTAAAGCCCTGAAGGTTTGTGCCATCTACCTGTGATAAAAAGACACGTTAAATAAATGGATATTTGCATTAATAATTCACAAAATGCATATTTACTACTTGTCAGTGAGAAAAGAATAGAGAATGAGTATTCCCCTAATTGGCGGAAAGGCAATAATACTCTAACCTGTTTGGGGACAGTTAACATAAATGCACCAGAATAACTTGGGAGGGTTCTGTTTGTCTTATTTAACATATATTCTGAGATACCACTTCTAGGAATTATGAGCCAATTGTTCCAGGGTAGGGCCCAGGCTCTATGCTTTTTAAAATATTCTTTTATATTCTTCAGGTGATCCTGATGCACAGTCAAGTTTGGAAACCAGAATTATGCAGGATAAAAAGATACAGAAGACAGTGATGAAAGCATTCACTGAGAGCACTGATGTATCCCCAAATCATAGTTATGCTGCCTTTTAAAAAAGAAAAAAACAAAGACAATAAAACTGCCTTCCTTGTTATATCCTTGTCATTTCCTTGTCTCTTCAAAAAATATATGTGATTTTCACCATTTCTAGTTCACAAATGATAAAACATTTGAAAATTTTCCTGTGATCTTTCCAAAATACAGATGTGATCATATCACCCCAACTCTTCCTTCCATAGAACACTCCCTAGGATAATGCTCCAAATCCTCCAAGTGTCTCTACCTCCCATCATCACTATCACCTACCATCACCAACCCCAACTTGCATGATGCTGCCCATTACTCTCTGCCCTCCAGCCACAGAGGGTTTATTTCCATTCTTCTAAACCTGCAGCATGGCACGGGGTCTCTGCAAGTCCTGTTCACTCAGCCTGGACTCTGGACAGCTCACTCTAGTCCATGCTTTTTCTTATTAGTTCACTTAAAAAACATCTATAGTTGCTTTAGATTTTAGTTCAATAGTTATTTTCACAATTAAACTACCTTGATGTCCTTGACTGTGGTCAAAGCCCCCTTTTACCCATTTTCCCTCATAGTACTTTTCAAAATTTTAATTTTACATTTTCTGTCATTATGTGGTTTATGATTGTATGCTCCAAGAACAGGCTCTATGTCATTTTTGATTACAGTAGTGTCACCAAAACACAGCGCTGTCTGCACAGTAGCTATTCATCCCAAATAAAAGTATAGAGCCAGTAGCTGATATGTCCAAGATTTATTTATAAAGCAAATTACCTTTTGGGATAGATAAACACAGACTTTAACACAAAATTTTTAAAAATTCATAAAATCACAGTAAAAAGTTTGGAAAAGTAGAACAATAAATTCAATGTTGAAATTCAACATCATTAATATTCCTTTGAATTGTGAAATGGCTATAAAACGGCTAAGTGTCATGCTTTTCTTAAACACAGTGCTGGCTACAGTAGGCACTCAAACATTTACTAAATGAATGAGAATTATAAGATCTAGATCCGTGGTCCCCAAAATGGAGTACCCTTACTGCAAAGATTTCTAGAAGAATATAAGACTTCTAATTAAACATTTTAAAAACTCATTTGCATTACAAATACATGTATGAGTGTGTGTGTGTGTATACATACCCACACACACATATATGTCTATGTTAATTATATATATAGAATATATAACAACATATACATGAATATATAGAGAAGAGGAAAGAGAGGAAGAAATGAGTGGTTATTTTTACTAATGGGGATATTCAATCAAAAATCTGGAGTTCCCCAATCTAGATGATAATCTCGTACTCTGTGGATTCCTCAAATCTTGTATGATACATCTGAGCTAGATGGTAACTTGAACATAGGTATCTGAATCTCTCTTTTTTCCCACTAGCCCCACCCTGCTGATTCCTTTTTGGAAAGATTAGCAAAACATAACAGAGAAAATACTGCAACAAAACTGGAAACCAAAGGACAAAGGTCCTTACACCAGTAACTTGGAATAATTTCTAATAGAAATGGTCTGAACATGACCAGATGGAAGGCAGGCCAGATGAATTTTCATATGTGTGGGAATAGCTTGTCTGATCTATAATAACAAACTTCAGTAAAAATCAAACACCACCCTCTCATTAAAGGAGGCAATCAGATGGCACACGTGGATTCTAACCAGTAACTCCAAAAAATACACCAAGTACTGGGCACATGCAGCAGCACAGAATTACTTACTTGTAATGAAATCACCTTAACCACACATGTGTGTACACACACATACACAACTCTAACTAACTTCTGGCTATACGACAAACACAGAAAACAAATCCTTTGATACACAGAGGCAAAGTTCCCCATTGTGATGCTCTAGCACTGGTTTCCTCTCTATTTTGTTAATCTACAAATGAATCAAGAGAAACTACAGTAAATTTAAACTTTCACCTTCCTTCTTGTTTTATTAACACCCAAACCATCTGGACAAAACCCACACAAATCTCCAGTAGAACCCATTTTAACTCCTATTTGTATGAGCACAGCTCCTTTTGAGAATGACCAAAGGTAACAGGATATGGAATAAGAAAACCACAGTCCAAAAGAAGGTATGCACACTAAAACATCAGTGCATGTATCTTCCTATGAAATTGTTATCGCAGCGAACAGTAAAAAAGACATTTCCTGAAACTTACATTCAAAATAATTTAGATTTCATTGTATTTATGAGAGTAGGGATTATAGTTACAAAGAAGAAAAAATATTTACCAAAAGAAAAAAGAAAACTGTTACAATGAAAGCAGTCAATAAGATTTTAAATACTGCAAAAATAAAATAAGTAACTGGGAGACAGGATCATACAAGTTTCCCAATATCTCAGAGAAAAAGAAGCAGATAAAAATGATCAGATAAATTAGACTAGAGACACATAGGCTAATCTAGGAAATCCAACACACTTGTGAAAGGAATTATAAGGACAAGAAAAAAAATGAGGGAAAAAATAATCAAAGAAATGATTAAAGAAGAGAAATTTAGCCAAGTCTACAAATCAAAGAGGCACAGAAAAAACAGAAAATCAATGAAATAAAAATCTAAGATCTGAATGTATCCTGATAAAATTCTTGTATTTCAAAGATCAAAAGAAAAAATCTATTAGCCTCTAGGCAGCAAAGAGAGAATGATCAGGTTACCTACAGAATTTGCAGTAAAGAAATTACTAACAAAGAGTTCTATAACTGGTGTAATATATGTGAAAATGAAAATTGTGGTTGAGATGCTATGACTACGGATACCCTATACCAAAGTGAGTTGCGAAATGGGCCACCAAGCAGCACTTTAGTTGGTAAAGAACTATAATTCACACTTATTTAAGGCACAAAAGGGCTGGGTTGTTAAAGGTTAGGAAAAATTTAAGATCAAGATTTTTTCTTTTCTTTTTTTTTAAGAGAAAAGGGTGCTTAAGTCCCCACCCCACCCACTCAGGTATTTCCCGCTTGGCCTCAAGTCAGAAGAGCCGCAGTAGGGGAGGATGCAGTAGATTGTATCTAACTCCATCAAGAGGATAAGCAAGAGGACTTTTAGCTGCTTTGACAATGGAGCAAGAGAAATTTGCTGTTAATGTTGGGACCTGCTCAATGCCCTGACTTTGGATGTAGACCAGAGGAGGACCACACACATAAGAAAGCCAGGTTCAAGTCATTTTGAAACCCACTTGAGTACCTCTAGGGAATGATGGGACCCAAAAGAGAGAATCTATAGAACAGACCTCTACGAAACCAGGGGCCAAGGGCAAGAAGAGTCAGCTAGATGAAAAAAATCCATCTTCTATCATTCATGGAAAGTTAAGTCAAATAAATCTCAATTCAGACCTCCCAAGAGCCCAAGAAGGAACCCTAAGAGACAGTCAGTTTTAAACATTTGCCAGACTCCTGGAGCACAAAGCCATCTTACAGCAGTACCAGTAAAAGACAAAATTTCCCCTTCTCCTTCCTTCTCTTTGTTCTTGCGCCCTTTACACCACAGAAACCCACAATATGGTGAGGGAGTAAAAGAAAAGTTAGGTGGAGAAAGATAGGCTGGGTGGTACACTCCATATCCCTAAGTAAGTCATCAGTTGGTAGCAGGCTTCCAATGGGCCAGGGGGGTAGTTTAAAATTAGATTATTATTTAGTACGAAAAATTTTAATTACTAAACTGGAACTGTGTTTGGTGATTTTGATTGGTCACAGGATACTTTATTCTCTAAGAATAACCTAAGTCACGGGACTTGTCTAAGATTTCTTTCAGGGGAAAGGGAAGTACCTTCCCCATTAAAAATTAAAAGGAGCAATTGATGACAAGACTTTTAAAGTTGTTTCAGATTGTATCCGCTAAATCCTCCTTGTCCAATGTATCTGTTATCCCAAGCCAAACTGTCAAAGTATAAGAAGACAACAGAGATAGACATAAAAAGTTTAGAAAGTCTATCAACACGTTCTCTTCCTGTAAGATTTACTCAAAACACTCTAGCTGAATGAAAGATTAATCAGATTTAAAATTCAAAGTAAGAAAATTGTGGCATACAAGATCCAGTGCTAAGCAACAAAATAAGTAAAATTCAAATCTAAATGACACTATTACAGCAACAAAATTAAATTCAAATGCTTCAAGTCCTTAAAAGAGAAGATATATAAAGTAGTATGTAATAACATGTTTATAACAGCTAACAACTGTAAACAATATAACTGTCCATGAATAAGGCTGCTTAAATGTATCACAATAGATCTATATGTGCTTAAAGACTACACCTCCCAGGTAAATTTTTAAGTAAAACAAAAAATGAAAAGGTACAGACAAATATGATACTATTTAATTATAACAATACAAAAATTTTATAAATCTTAAACCATAAACTATTATTAGTGGTTTCTATGAGAAAGTTTTTTAACCATGTTAAAATTTTATACTTTATAAGATTTTAAACCTCAAAGATAAAAATTAATCTAAAATAAATGTATGTGTTTTTACTGTCATGATAATAAAGCAAAGAAAAACCAGCAAAAATCTCAATGTTGAGGTTCCATGAAAATTCTTAAAATGCACAGAACTTTAGGCTGCAAGGTTTTCATTTGCAATAGATTTTTATCGTTCAACTTTTTAAAAATGAAGTTTCCTTAAGAAAAATCTAATGTGAATGGTTTTGTTTATTTAATACCAATAAACTTAAAATACATAGAGAAAAGAATGCATTTTTTCCTTTAACTTCAAAACTTGATGACTTGGATTTCAAAATGTATTCCTTAACCAAATGTCAGATGATAGTACTAGCACAGAAGAAATTGCTATAATGGAACAGTCATGGACTTTTAAACTTAGACTTCAGGTCAAATTTCTCAATATCTTCATCTGTAATATGGAAATAACCTGCTTTCCCAGAATTACAGTGCATAGAACATTTTACTGGAAAGATAGTCAGGAGCTGATATTATTATTAAAAGAGTGAAGAAGCAAGTAAAAAACATAAAATCCCAAAGAGTTTATGAGAGCAGTTTTTGTTCAATATAATCACATCCACGCAACATATGAGCAAAAGTCACTGAAGCCTAAAGCAGGGGCCCCAGTTAGCTCTGGTCCTTCTTTATCACAAGAAGAGAGTCAAGAGGTCAGTTCAGACCCAACAGTACCACAGACAAATATGTAGTGGAGCTGGGTACAATGACAGCAAATTGCCTATGCACTATTTCATAAGAAGAAAAAATTTAACATCCTCATAATGTGCACTGTAGATACCACAATTAACAGGAACAATTACAGCGGAGAAATACTAGTTGGAACAACTCGCAAAATCTGGCCCCTTAGCACATTCAACCTAGCCTGCTAAGCCCTCCTCCAACACAGCCTATATGTATTAAGAGAGAACTTGAAACCTATTAACAAAGTCACAGAATATCAAAAGCAACATTTGACACTTTTCCTTATTTATATGTTTGTTTAATAGTTTTTATCAAATTTTTATCATGATTCCATACAGCTTTTAGCATCGATCACAGACTATCGAAGCAAAAAGAATGAGTATATGATTTTATCTAATGACAAGTTTGGCCAAATTTTTTGGAAAAAAAAAAAACAACTGTTTTTCTCAAATAATTGTTACAGAGAATACCAACACATAAATGAAAAAAAGGAAACATTTGCTCTATTCCCTGCCCCTGTAATACCCATAGTGAAACCCTAGGGTTTCACTATGTAAAACAATTTGTGAAACAGGAATCATATAACAAAATTGTTTTAAGTTACAAAATAACACTTCCTCAAAATACTAAGAAATAATAGATTATGGTTCCAATAGCTGCTGCTGTCCAAACAAAAATTGAACAAATAGACAAAGACTGCAGTTGTGAAAATGCAACTGGGTGTGAAAGACTTTACTAAAAATATCTGCAAAGACCACAAGATGGTGATATTTCCAATAAAATTAATGCATGACCAAAAGCACTGCATGATGCTCACCCAGAGTTTGAGGTGCTTCTAACTTTGTAGTAAGAGAATGTTGCTAAAAATTAAAATTAAAAATCAGAATATGGACGACAGTGAAGACAAGTGATTTTACTGAAGGCAAGAAAACAATTCAGAGAAAGGATACTTCTGCCTTCGAGCCAACGATTTCCTTCATCACTGACCTTGCCTAAGAAGAATTATATTTGACAGTCCACTTACATAAGAATGAAAATAATGACAAATTTGAAGGGAAGCTATTGTGAGACTCTCAAATATATAATCACTTTAGGACCTCAATAAATATCTGATTAATTATTAAACTGCTACCAGGTATTTTAAATAAAGTACTCATTTGGTTCTCCTAAAAATCATACAAGGGAAGTTTCTTTATCCTACTTTTGTAGGTAAAGAAACTGAATCAAAAAGCTTGCTAAGTGGTTAAACACAGACTTATCACAAGATTCAGGAATTCCACTCCTAACTGTATCCTGAAGAAAAATGAAAACATACATCCACATAAAAACTTGTACAAAAATGTTCATAGCAGCATTATCCATAACAGCCGAAAAGTAGATATCACCCAAATGTGCATCAACTGATGAATGGTTAAATAAAATGTGGTATATCCATACAAAGGAATATTATTCAGTAATAAAAGGAAATGAAGAACTGATAACATGATACAAAATGGCTGAGCCTTGAAAACATCATGCTAAATAAAAAATCAGCCACAAAGGACCACATCTTATATGATTCCATTTACATGAAATGTCCAGAATAGGCAAATCTATAGAGACAGAAAGTAGATTGGTGGTTGCCTAGGACTAGGGGGGATGGAAAAATCAGGGACTGACTGCTAATGGGGATGGGGTTTCTTTTTAGGTAATGAAAGTGTTCTAAAATCGATTGTGGTAACGAATGCACAACTCTCTGAATATTCTAAAAGCTGTTGAATTGTACACTTTAAATAGGTGAATTGTATGGTATGTGAATTATATTTCAGTAAAGTTAATTTTTTAAAAAGCTTTCTAATGGATAATAAGGTAACCTAGGAAGAAAAGAATTAGCTATACTTTTGATTTTTAATTCAGCATCAGATATAGATTTAGACTCCCCATTTATTCATTCTTTTTCCCTCACTTTCCCCAAAAATAAAAAATGTACAGTGGTTAATTTTCATTGTATGGTAAAATAGAGATACACAGCGGAAGCTCATTTCCAGCACATAGTCAGATAAGGTGGCAAACACAACTTGATCTTTAGATTTCAACGTGAACAGATGTAGGTAGGAGTTTCACAGAACAAAACCCAAGAAGACTCAGGGAGTTGCAATGTAGACTCAAAGGGCAGAGATAAAGGACTCTTTTATTCTCTTTTTTTAAACATTGTGGTAGATAACACATAAAATTTACCAACTTAATCATTTTTTTTTCTATGTTGCCCAGGTTAGTCTCAAACTTCTGGGCTCAAGTGATCCTCCCACCCTGGCCTCCCAAAGTGATGGGATTACAGGCGTGAGCCACTGCACCAGGCCCCATCTTAATCATTTTTAAGTGTACAGTTTAGTATCATTAAGTATAATATATTCACAATGTTGTGCAACAGGTCCCCAGAACTTTTCATCTTGCAGAATGGAAACATTATACCCACTGAATAATTTTCCATTACCGTATGCCTATTCCCTGGTAATCACCTACTTTATGTTTTTTTAAGTCTGACTACTTTCCATACCTCATATAAGTAGAATCATACAGTTTTGTCTTTTTGTGACTGGCTTATTTCATTTAGCATAATGCCCTCAAGGTCTATCCATGATGTAGCATATGATAGGATTTCCTTCTTTTTAAAGACTAAATAAGATTCCATTGTGTGTATATATACATACCACAGTTTGTTTATCCATTTATAGACGTCTTGGCTACTGTGAATAATAATACTGCTATGAACAAGGAGTCCTCTATCTTAAAATTTTACTTTTTTACTATTATTAAGAGCCCAACAGGACAAAAGACACTTAATTAGGAAGAAACAAATAGCTATTGAGATTAATTAGCATTCCTTCCCCAAGATGTCTTCCAAATAATATTAATACATGTTCGGGAAAAGAAAGATCCCATAAAAGTTTAAGAAACACTGAGGTTAAAAGGGTAAACAGGTTTTTCTACTTCAGGATTTCTCAGTCTTCAATTTTTCAATGTGTACTGCGAATCCCTAAGGGACCATATTGTATGCAGTTTTTCCTAAACTTATTTGACCAGGAAGCATTTGGTGCAGGGTCTCTTGAATTTGTGTTTCAGGGAGCAGTTTGGGGAGTCCAGTATCCACTGAACGCTGAACTGAAAGTTGTAATCTTTTATACACTGCTTTGAATAGCGATATGTTCAAAACATATTGATATTAGTATAATAACAATGATGGATTGATCTAATTAGATTTATTTCTTTCATTTTTTTATATTTTTAGGGCTGAAAGAAGCCTTGGCCATGGAGTCAACAATAATAGTATCATAAAAAAAAAAATGAACACATCCTAAATTCAGATCCCATTACACTAAAGGCCATGACATCTGGTCTTTACCTTTGGAGCATCTATAAGTAAAGGAAAAGTGTAATATTAATGTATCAAATTCATTACAATCAGTTATTGAATATATCAGAAATTATTCAAGAAATAAGTCTCCCCTTTAGAATTGAGATGAGTAAAGCTTCTATCCAATGCTTTTATTTTACTTCCACAAAATAATAAAAAGGGTTATAGTAATGAGAGCCTCAAGTCACCAAAGCAAACTTAAAATTAGTGCCAAGTTAACTGTAGTTCTCAAAATTAAGTAAACTAGAAGAATGCAATTTTCAATCATGAAAATTAAAAAAGTATTATTAAGTATGTAACTTACTGCTATAATTTGGTCTCCAATTTGAATTCTTCCATCGTGTTCAACAGCACTGCTTTTTGTAATGCTCTTTACGAAGATTCCTGAAGGTTCTAAGATTAGAAATAGGTTATTTTGCACTATTTACAATGAATATCCATCCTCCATTCTCCAAATATGAAGTCCTAATTTTAAATAAATATATATCAGCAAGTGATACAAACAAAACCTCTAGTAGAAACTTAGGCTAGAGAATAAGACAATTGTTTTGTGTGTCTTAAATACAATATCAGGGACACCTACATCAAATTATTCTTAAGGAAGTTTTCAACCAGTTTACCCGGCAATCTGAAAACACATAATGTTGATTCACTATTTTATAATATACTACATATTAAATGTAATTACCAAGTTTAAAAAAAAATTAATGTTTTAAAGTACCTAATTTTTTATCTCCAATGTAACCAGCGATGGTAATTCCTAATCCTTGGACATTTTTAGTGAGTTCTACATCAAATGTCTCACTTTCTTCACTTTTCTGAGTAGAAGCATCAACCTAAAATAAAATTGATAACTATACAGATAAATAAACATGTTAAAAAACAAGATAAGTTCAAAAAGCCACAGCTTTAATTTAGGAATAATATGATATAATAAAGTGTCAGTGAACTCTGCAAGAGAATTATGGTAGAGATTGCTCCTTCAATAGTGATAACATAGACTGAGAGTTACATTTTTGCTCAGAAAGGAAGGTCTTAGGAATAAGGTTGTCTCATCTTCTTATCAGAGAGATATATTACTGTTTGTATATACTAAATTTTAAAAATCAAATAATTTCTTATTAACAAATTTTATTTTAAGAAATGGCTCATCTTCATTTCTAAAGAAGTCAGGAGGTAGTACAGTTGAAAGAACTCAAGTTTTGAATTCAGATCAACAAATTCAAATCTAGCTTTGTCACTTAATCTAGAAAGAAAACATCTACCAGGAAAAGAATAACAACAACCAGTCCAGCCACAACTTATTGAGCAATGTCTATATAACCGGCACTTGACTTGTCTTAATTCATTATTCCTTATAACAAACCCATGAGGTAAGTACAATTACTGTATCTCCCTAAGGAATACAAACTTATCCAAGAACAAAGAGTTAGCAATCTAGTAGAAGCAGAATTGAAATCCAGACAGTTTGGTTGCAGAGCCCTTGCTCTTAAATTATACAGAGTATGTAAAATCCCTAGGAGAATATAGGGACCATAGTGCCTAGATGTTAGTTGCTATTATTATCTTAAATTTATAGTCGATTCTAACAACATGAATATGAGCTAATCTATCCTGCAGATATTTTATTAATAGGCTGGTGCCCTATTTTGAAAACCAGTGAAATGCACCAAGGAAGTATTTTAAGTTGTCCTTTTATTTGTTTTGAAATTCAGCCTTTACCATGAAAAGGCATTTATTTATAAGGAAAGTATGAATTTCTGCATTGGCATTCTTCACTCCTGGAATGATAGCTGAAAGTGAGTTTCTCAGATATCAGCTTTCTCTAACATGTAGAATTGTTATTAATTGCATGTTGGACAGAAGAGCAAAGCTCCCTAAAATTAAGCATTAGTGGACTGGTACAACAAGTCATCAATAAGCTATTGGTAGTATGTACTAGCGTGGTGTCAGCAGATTCTACAAAGAACCGTAAGAAGAGCACAACAAAATCAAGGCTATGGATTCTAAGAGACATGCAGGTTGGAACTGCATGCTAATATTTTCTAATTTTCTTTAAACAGACTCTGACTATATCTCACTGATAGTCCACTTAAATGAGATATAATTTTACAGTAAAGTTTTATTTTTTTTTCACTGCACATAATTATCTGTGCAAACTTAGCAAAAGTTTAAAGTTTAGATAATTACAAGAAAATGACAGGATGAAATCTGCTTCAATTGAAACAAATGTGTTTTCTATTTTTAATAAGACTTATGCGAGTGCTATTTTAGAGGGTGGCAATTTGACTATCGAATGGTTTTAAAAGGGGCACAAGCTTCAGAAATGATGATATGCACAGAATAGATATTTTTCTAAGCTTTCAATTACATCAAGTGGTTTTCGGTATTGCATTCATTTATATATCGCTGAATACAATGTTTTGTTTACCACAAAAGAATGCCATTTAAACAGTTTCATAAACAAGCTTTCTTTTTTCTCTTTGCAAAAAATAGCAACCAAACTCAATCCTAAAAACAACAGAATCATGGAAATTTCAAGTGTTCTAATAAAGTTTTAAAGGACTTGTGGAGGAGGTCAGGATATTAAAAAAGAATTTGTAGCAACTACATAGAAAAAACTTTGATAAAAAAACTTGAATATTTTTACAACTATAGCAAAGGAATACAGGACTTGTATTTGCTATATAGCTTATCTAGAAATTAGGTCTAATTCTCTTCTTAAACGTTTAAAAGATTTCTTGATAAAATCATTTTATTGATATTTTATCCACTTTAGTCTGGTAAATTGTAAACCAGCTGAGATAGCCACTATTTTCCAATAATTTTGAAATTTTCTAGCTTTTTTCACATAAAGTTAAGGACAAAGATGGAATGCAATGCCTATGAATAAAACTTCTGTTATGAAACCAAAAGCATAACTTTTATTAAAAATATCATATAACTGGGTCAAGAATAATGACTATTCATTACAAATCTGATACAGTTCTAAGACATATCTTAAAACAATGACGCTGAAAAGTTTTAGTAAGCCTTACTCACTCCCACCAAGCCTGCCCCGACTCTTCAACCTCCACACATCCAAAACAAACACACAAAAAAGAAAGCTGTTGATAGAAAATGATTAGAACTGTGACCCATCTTACAGAGAGCCTTCCAATTGAGAGAAAGATAGAATTAAATGTTTCAAGTATTATTAAAATTTTATCCATACTCCAAAACATTATCCTCATAAATGCTCTGCTTAGATAAAAATGAAAATAATAATCTAGCATTTTTAAGCAAACTATTTTCCATGTTTTATACATTATTCCTAATTAACAAAATATTAATAGTACAAGAAAGTTCCTATGTTTCAATTTTGTTCCATTATTTGGCACCAATATATGAACATTAATAAGTCCAGTTTCTACATAAATATCACTGTCATCTACTATAAGTGCTATTTTCTCTGACTTTCACGTTAACGATTTTTGCCTACTTACCCGTGTCTCTGGTGTGGAAGATGGGGATGAGGAGAGAGTAATGCCCAAAGCAGTAGGTGTTGTATGTTCTTCTATGGCACCTCTTGCAATCATCAATTTAACTCTATTTCCACATTGCCTAAGTACCTGTGCTACTTGCTCACTGCTCATTCCTGCTAGATCTGTGTCACCAATCTTTAGAATGTGGTCTCCACTGCATAATCGCCCATGCTGAATAAAAAGGGATTGAATAAACTATGATTATGATAACTGCATCAGAGATATCCTAAATGAAGAAAAAGGAATAATAAAAAATGGCAATTGTATGAAATACCATTCATGGAATATTAAACATGTTATAATATTAACTGTCTTCTGACACATCCTAGCATCACTATGTGATATAAGTAATGAAATTCACAAATATTCCTTAAATCAATAATTGATATAGACTTTTCATTTTGATTTTTACCTACTAAATGTAAGGATAAAAAATCCCTTTTGGTGATTTTTTTTTTTTTTGAGGGACAGAAAGAAGAAAATTCCATTAAGCAAAAATGAAAAAAGAAGTCATTATGCAAATACACATTGCTCAAAATGTGGTATGAATCACAAGAAACTATTGTATTAATATCATGATTTTATTCTTGGACATTTCAATTATAAATGTCTCAAAAGAACTCACTTGCACCTGAAATCCTTGTGAGATAAAAATGCAGGTAGATGTAGGGAGTGAAAAGCAGTTTTATAAGGCTCCATACAAGAGCCGTCCAATAAAAATTTCTGCAATGATGGAATAATTCTACACTGTCCAATACAGCAGCTACTAGCAATACGTTGCTGTGGAGGACTTGAAACATGGCTAGTCCAACTGAGAAAATGAATTTGTAATTTCACTTAATTTTAATTAATTTAAATTTGAATTTAAAAAGTGACATGTGGCAAGCAGCTATAGTATTAGAGTACAGCTCTACACTGAAGATGAATCACATATACATCAGCAAGCGTGTCAACTGGGGAAATTTCATTTGATACTGCTAAATGCTGGCTAATGTTTAAAAGAAGAAAAATTTGCATACTATTGTGTTACTGTTAATAATTCTAATGACAAGACTATCATTAAATAAGGCTTTTGTTTATGAATATGGGAAGTGTTTGACAAACCTGACTTCCTAGTTTAAGCTCAAATGCACATGCAAAACAACAGCTTTATAAACAAAATGTTATATTCCAGGCAGCTTTATAAACAAAATGTTATATTCCAGGCAATAGTTACTTAAACTGGTAGACCTTGTAAAATTAAAATATAAGTCATAATTAATAAATGTATTAAATATTTTCTCACATATAGTGCAACAATGTTACATATCATAAATAGCAATGCTTCAACAAACTACTTTAAGCGATAAAAACAGGCTGTACTTCATATACAAAAGTGATACCAGTGACCCATCACTAAAGGACCAAGTTGAATCTTGTTTTTTCCCCCTCAGCAATAAAGTTTTTTTCCCATAATACTTTGTGACTATAAAATAGCAGACTAAGTCTGTAATATGATCTATGTTCATAAAACAAAAGGGTAGCTACCTATACAAGAATCAAAATCATAAACTTGGTTTTAGTCTATGGTTCTAAAGAGTATTAAGCTCATCGTCTAAAACTGTAACTTAAGATCTTTGTCCCTTTTCTTTATATTATCGTTTGTATTTTTTTTTTTAGAAATAGGGTCTTGCTATGTTGTCCAGACTGGTCTCAAACTCCTGGGCTCAAGTAATCCTCCCACCTCAACCTCCCATGTCCACTATAGGCACATACCACCACACCCAGCTTCACTGTCCCTTTTCAAAGGTATTCCTCCCCTAGGTTGAAGAGAATACTTCAAGGACAGCCCAATAAAACAAAAGATTTTAATTTGGTTTCTTTGATACTATCTAAGGCCAAAGTTTCTTCTTTCCAACAAAAGTGTAAAAGATAAAGCCATATTACTTGATAAAATAGCATAAAAGACCTATTGGAATTGCATACCTGATCAGCTACTCCTCCAGGCAGAATGGTTTTTACTATCACACCAGTTGTTTTTCCTCCTATGATGCCAAATCCCAGACCAGATCCATCATTCACCAATTCAATAGTTTCCACATGCTGCCAGTGAACCTAAAAATAAAGCTTGTATATGAACTTGTAAAAATTTACAAAACACTAAGATGTTATACTACAGGAGAGATTTTTGTGATTATCACTTTGTTATTAAAATTAAATAATTGAATTCGGAAATAATAATGAGCCCTAACAATGTCTCTTTCATTTAATACACTTCCCTTTCAACAGAATGTCACTGTTGTTGATATAATCATTCTAAAAATTATCAATACATCATCATAATGACTGCATTTCACCAGTTAAAGATAGGGACTCATTTGTAAGATCTTTTGTAGAACTTCTAAAAAAAAAAAAAAAAAAAAAGATCAAGGAAAAAAAAGGTCATATGTTAAGAATCTCTTCTGCATAATCCTGAAAGTAGTATTCCAAATTAGATAACTTATTAAAGTCACTGACAGCTAATTGTAATGATATAATTGTATAATTTATAAGGCAAAGTCAAGATTATATCTGTCTACAGATAAAGTCAACTTTGTTAAAGTACTAAATTTTTTTTTGAGGAATGCCATCAAATGAAAAACTGCACAAAGAAAAGTAAATGTTTTAGAAGCTAGAAACTTAATTATAATTAAATAAATATTCTAAGCTAGGAAGAGATATAATAATACGAAGACTAAAACTCAAGAAGTACATAGAACCTACAGGAATTAGAAACCTGGGGATAACCAAAAAGAACTATTAATAGAAAAATATGTTCTGTTCCTTTTGAAAATTTTAGGGACTTACCGGATTAGAGTGAGCTGAAATTGTGCTGGCTGCAGATGGAGAACGGGAAACTATGGGGCTGATGAGGTGAGGCAATGAGCCTCTGGCAATAACTAGCTGGACAGTGTCTTTGGCTTTCTGAAGGATGCTGATAGCCTGTTGATGTGTAATTGTCTGATCAAGTGCCTGTCCATTGATAGCAAGGATCTGATCAGTTTCCTTTAACCTTCCATCTCTATCAAGGATAAAAAATGGGGTAAAAGACATCTGATAGCTCTCAAGGAAATGATAGTTTCTTTGGCATGTATATTCAGATTATTTTTAATCCCTTTTTTTTTTTGAGACAGAGGCCCACTCCGTCGCCCAGACTAGAGTGCAGTGGTATCATCATAGCTCGCTGCAACCCCGAACTCCTAGGCTCAAGCTATCCTTCTGCCTCAGCCTCCTGAGAAACTGGGACTACAGGAATATGCCACCATGCCTGGATAATTTTTCTATTTTTAGTAGAAACGGGGTCTTGCTGTTGCTCAGGCTGGTCTCGAACTCCTGAACTCAAGCAATCCTTTCACCTTGCCTCCCACAGTACTAGGATTACAGGCATGAGCCACTGTACCAGGCCTTAATCCTATTTTTAATTGCTATACTTTTTATACTTTTTCCTGGAGTTCCACTCTTTAAAACATATGCTTTGTCTCTAGGTGATCAACTCTCTTAAGGTAATTCCACTGCTACCTCTAATCAACCCCTCACATTTAAAAGTACTCTTTTTTTCAGCTACCTAATCAACCTATACATTTTAACTTGATGTTCCTATCTTCTAAAAATGAAAGGGTATATGCCTATAGAGTTCTATAGAGTTGGGCCTCTGCATTTGTGGGTCCCAGATCCATGGATTCAACTAATTGCAGATTGAATATATTCAGTAAAAAAAAAATGAAAAATAACAATAAAATAATAAAAAATAATATAAATAGAAAATAATACAGTATAACAATTATTTACATAGCATTGTATTTGGTATTATAAGTAACCTAAAGATGATTTAATGTACACAGGAAGATATGCACAGGTTATATGCAAATACTACACAATTTTGTATAAGGGACTTCAGCACCCACAGATTTTGATATCTGCAGGGGTCCTGGGACCAATCCCTCACAGATACTGAGGGGCAAGTATATTTAATTGTTATTTTGAGTATATTTATAAAATACAGCTCAAATTATCTTGGGTCATTTTTAATACAGCAATTTTTTAAATCTAATCAAAAAGAGCCCATTTAATAACAACGAAAATAATGTTCTACTCAAATTTTTCTTTCCTTACTAAAATGTAATTGAGTCATGACTATATTTAGAGCTATTTTCATTTCAAAGTATTTGCTTTTTTATCACAGCAACGTTACTGACTTCTAAAAACTGGTCAATAACAGATTTATGTTCAGTTTTTTTGTTTCTATCCATTATCATTTTTGTGAATTACCTCGTAGTGATCAAAACCTTCAGAATGTGGTATCAAAAACAAAGACGGTGTAACATTCTCACCTGTGAGCCACACTGCCCTCTTGTATCTCTTGTACAAATATTCCGAGCTCTCCCCTGTTTTCACTTCTTAGTCCTACAACACTAAACCCAAGGCCTCCACATGGAGGTTTGAGGAGCTCAAAAACTTCTACATGGCGACCCTGTTCAGGAAATAAAGCAAGAAATAAAATTAAAAGCCAACCAATGCAGTGACAGTCATCTTAATAGTGGTATTACATTTTTTCAAAAAAAAAAAAAGAAGAAATTGAAAAAAATTTTCCAAAGATAATTTTTAGCACTCATGGCATAGAATGGGAAATTTTATTTATCCTGAAGAATATTTCTAGAATATAACACATAATACTCAATTTAAATTGTGATACTAAAAAAAGTGTAAAATAAAAATCTGAGGCATCTAAACTCTTACAAAATTGACTTCTTTTTGACTGCAATTTTTTCAGATGTTATAAATGTCACTATAATCTTCAAATTATTCAGGACTTGATCACATTCTTAAGATATTATAGACTTTATCACAACTGACAGGAAGAAATGTTCTTACCTGGGCCATATTTTTGATCAGCTGATCAAATTCATCACAAGCAGATTTCCCATTAACGTGTGGAGTACCAGATCCTGTAAGTGCTTCCAGATTCCCACTATTTGATGATAATAAAAATGATTCATTTTGCAGAGTAGGAATTACAGCTGGGCTGAGATGAGGAATGTGAGCATATTCAATATTTGAAGTTGCTGAAGTTGCAATGTTTACCTAAGAGTTATGCAGAGATTATTAATAATTTTGACATTTCACAAACTATTTCATAGAAAACATCACAAGAAGGGTAATAATGAAGTACACATGAAATTTCAAATGTCCATATCCTTTGATCTAGCAATTCTATTTCAAGAAATTGACTTCAAGGAGAAAAATGAGAATAATATGCAAAGATGTTTGTACAAGAATGTTCGATGGTAGTGCTATTTATTACATGGAAAAACAGAAAAACCATAAATCATCTCCCCTGTTCAAATTCAGGGTGCTCATTAAAACATATACATAAATATTTACATCCATAAGCACACTTTTTTCTCTCAATCTCCTAGGAAGTAACCTCTACACTCTCGGAATTTCCCAAGTGATGGGGTATCTTTGTTATTCAGGGTGGGCCACAAACCTTGGGTCTAAGTTCAATCATGTGGGCAATTAATCATAAACGTGTCTATGAAATAACACCCGAATAAAAATTTTGAACATCAAACTCAGGTGATCTTCCTGAATTTACAACACTGTCCTACTGTCACATATATGTTTCAGTCAAGAATGGACCACATATGTAATGGTGGTCCCATAGGATTATTAGGAAGGTGAAAAATTTCTATCACCCAGTGACATCATAGCTATAACATCACAGCATAACACATTACTTACATGTTTGTGGTGATACTGGTATAAATAAACCCACTGTGCTTTTTCTCATCATTTTAGAGTATACTCTTTCCACTTATTAAAAAAAATCTAACTATAAAACAACCTCAGGCAGGTCCTTCAGGAGGTATTACAGAAGACGGCATTGCTCTCGTAGGAGATGACAGCTCTGTGTGTGCTACTGCCTATGAGGATCTGCAGTGGGACAAGAGGTAAGGTGGACCTCTATACCGACCCTGTACAGGTCTAGGCTAATTTGTGTCTTAGCTTTTAGCAAAAAATTTTAAAAAGTGAAAGAATAAAAAATAAATAATTTTAAAATAGGAAAATGCTTATAGAATATGGATATAGAAAAAGAAAACATTTTTGTAAAGCTATATTGTGTTTGTGTTTTAAGATAAATGCTATTACAAGAGTCAAAAGCTTAAAAAAACTAGAACCTTTAAAAAGTAAAAAAAGTTACAATAAGCTAACTGAAGAAAGATTTTTTTTATAAATTTAGTGCAGCCTAAGTGTATAGTGTTTATAAAGTCTACAGTAATGTACAGTAATGTTCTAGGCCTTCACATTTACTTAGAATTCACTGATTCACCCAGAGCAACTTATAGTCCTACAAGTTCCATTCATGGTATGTCTTATACAGTTATACCATTTTTCATCTTTTATACTGTATTTTTACTGTACCTTTTCAATATTTAGATATGTTTATATACATAAATACTTACTATTGTATTATAATTGCCAACAGTATTCAGTACAGTAACGTGTGGCTTTGTAGCACAGGAACAATAGGCCATACCATAGAGCCTAGGTGTGTGGTAGGTTACACCATCTAGGTTTATGTAAGTACAATCTATGATGTTCACACAATGGCAAAATGCCTAACGGTACATTTCTCAGAATGTATCCCAGTCATTAAGCAATGCATGACAGTATTCCATGCATATTGTCACATATGGATTCTGGGAGGGTAACGCTTCCCCAGTAAAATGAAAGCTTCAAGTTTAGAACCACCCCATATTCTGTGCTATGCATCACTTCCTTTGGCTATCTTTAACCATATCCTTTCCCTATCTATAATAGACCATAACCTTCAGTATAATAGATTTCAGTTAATTCTCTAAGACACGCTAGTGAATTATGGAATCAGAGGGTGGTTTGGGGAACTGCCCAAACTTGCAGTTGGTGTTAGAAGTGAGGGTGGTCTTATGTGTACTTTACCCTTTAACTTTGTAGCTGGATCTTAATTCCTTGCAGTTGGCGTCAGAAGTGTTAGGCAGAGTTATCAGTCTGGAGGACTGTGCCCTCACACTTTGCAGTCTGGCTAACTCTAGGTACAATGACATAAGTAACAACAATGAAAAGGATCATTCCATTTTTGGAAAAGATTCTATAACTACTTGTGTGTGCCTGTTATAAAGAGGTCTAAGTTAAATCTAAACAACAGATAAAACAGTACATTCAATCCTAATTTCATATTTCTGTCAGGTGTCCACAATATGACTTTTTATCTGTAATTATTAATCAGAAAGATTACATCAATGATGTTTTTGGATCACTCTCTAACCTCATCTCCTAGCACTCTGTCCCTCACCTACTTTGTTCCAGCTATACTCACCTTTACTGTTCTTCAAACTGCCAAACTGCTCACTTTACCAGCCAGGTACATCCTTCCCCCAATATCAACATGCATACTTCTTCATTTCTTGCAGGTGTGCTCAACCTCACCTCAAAGAAGCCCTCTTTGGCAACCCTGTCCAAGATAGCAGCCCACCCTTAGGTTCTAAGAGCTTGCCCCGCCCTATTTTTCTTCGTGGCACTTGTCACCACCTGACATACACCCTGCTGTCATGGAGCTTAGCATCGCAGTCAGTGGAAACACATTAGAATGTAAAATTCTCCAGTGGAGGAAATTGACTATTTTATTTTCTTCTGCCCTCATTCTCTAGAACAGTGCCTTGCACAAAGTTGGCCTTCAATACGCATTTGCAGAATAAATGTTTATCTATTTTTTTAAAAAGCCTACTCTGATCCAATCTCCCAGACAACCCTCCAAGTACCATTTTACAGGTGACAAAATTACACAAAGTCACACACATAGGTAGTTTATGACCTAGGCTTTTTTCATCATGGTGTTCCCATCATCTTTGTATTATACACAAAGCATACTGTCATTTGAGATATCATGTCTGAAAATAAGACATTAGGTAAAGAGCATTCACTGACCGAAGCTATCAAAATATTTCCTAATGTGTCTCCAATCCATACGTAAGAGTTTGTTATGCATCCTTAGAAATAAAACAGAAAACTCATTAAGTTACCAATAATTCAACCATTATACTGGCTATCTATAATCATGGATAAAAAAGAGATCACTGTGTTAAGAGAAAACTTTTGGGAATCCTTTCGAATGCTTATTTTAAAATCTACAGCAGGCATGATCAATTATTATTTTTTCAAAAGCAAGCATCTATGCCAAGATTGATTTTTTTTTATCCTCAGCCATGGCAACTTCAGTAAAGTCTGCCAGCAGATGATACACTGCTTAGGTTGAAGCAGATGGCATAATGAAATTTGTGACAGGCTGAGGATCCCACATACCAGGACCTAAGGGCTATGGTATGCTTGCATAGGAAAAAATATTTGGACTTCTGCTATGGTAAGCCAATGAATAAATCACATTCCAAGAATAGAGAGTCTATCATTAAGAAATTCATGGTAAAGTAGAAACTCTGATATTATGAATTAGGTGTGAAGGCATTCCGAGAGTAAAGTAGGAGCAGAACAGGTACAATCTTGCAATATGAGAATTGTATAAAAGTATTTAATATCAATTGTCTTCTAATTTGTTAAAGGTTTGACAAATGTCAATGACTCCACTTGACTTTCCCCTGCTCTTGAGGTCTGTAGAAGGTTACAGAGATAATAAATTTTAAAACTATAATTATACCATCATATGAAAATCTTGTTTTTAAATCTGCAAATTTATAATTATAAGAAAAAGCACAAAGATATCTTTTCTTTTTTTTTTTTTTTTTTTTTGAGACAGAGTCTCACTCTGTTACCCGGGCTAGAGTGCCGTGGCATCAGCCTAGCTCACAGCAACCTCAAACTCCTGGGCTCAAGCGATCCTACTGCCTCAGCCTCCTGAGTAGCTGGGACTACAGGCATGCGCCACCATGCTTGGCTAATTTTTTCTATATATATTTTTAGTTGTCCAGCTAATTTCTTTCTATTTTTAGTAGAGACAGGGTCTTGCTCTTGCTCGGGCTGGTCTCGAACTCCTGAGCTCAAACAATCCACCTGCTTCGGCCTCCCAAAGTGCTAGGATTACAGGCGTGAGCCACCACGCCTGGCCAAAGACATCTTTTGATTCTGCTATAATTGTTTATTAAAATGGCTTTATAAACTGTAATCTCTTGACAAACTGTAATGATTCTTATTTGCCTTGATAGGTCTGTTCATAGCAGACACACTAAGAATGTTTAATGATTCCCATCCATGGTGTATAAAATATAAAATAAACAGAAGAAAACATAAATATCTGATAATTTTTATATACAGATAAACAATCTGTATAATTTATGGAAGTTGCTAGTAAATGAGCAAGAGTCACCAAATAATTATCTGTTCTCTGTTTAACTTCTGGCTGAGTATTTCAATTTAAAAAGAGCTTTTATGTGCTTAGTAAATAAACATATATTAATTTATGGATTTTAATTAGTGCCATTACCTAATACATAACTTAAATAAAGATTATGCAAATTGGTCAATTAACAAGTTTGCAAATTCTTTGTGAAAGGGCAGGCTAAAACACCCTTCAGTATTTAAAAGTATAGGAGAGGCCCTTTTACAGGATGCAGTCTGAACCAGTAATTGGCTCAGATACTCCAAAAAGTCAGATAAAGCAGAAATCATAACAAAGGAAAAATATATAACTTAAGCACTTTATTTTAACTTAAAATGTATGTGTATTCATTTCTAAATATCTTGATATATGGATAAGGTCTTCATGAATATAGCCCCCAAACTGGGAAGTCCCTACCTTCATTGTTGAATAAACCACACTCATATAATATGGTGTTATTTTATACTTCAGTCTCTTTAAGGTGGAGCAAGAATTTAGATACTTGAGAGACAATTTCATTGAAGAATTCTTCTCGATTTTTATAAGACCTTTCCCCAATGTTTTACAGTTTGATCAAACAGAATTAACAATTTCACCAATTGTTTTATCAATTCATCTATATAGTCTTTCAAAAGAATTTAAATAGGTTTTCATAGGAAAAAAAACTGTTGTCATAAATTTTTATACAATAAAGTCATACAATTATAAAGTTAAGTATTAACTGGCATAAATAGCTTTAAAAATGATTTTTTGACAAATGCATACTTAGCTGGTATGAGCTAGAGAAGGACCCAAACTAGAGAGCATCTGAATAGACAAGTGGTTAGTGCCCTTGGCATCAGTCAATACGCCTTACAGGAGAAACTGACAGTATCTTCTTACCTAGCAAATTACGAATTTATAGATCTGCTAAGAGAGCAGATACCTGACAACAAAGATTTTCATAGCACACACATACATACAAATACACAAACATACATGCAAGTACATACATGCATACACACACATACACACAGTTACCTCAGATTTATACAAAGAAAATTCCAACGTAAATTCTTAGGCAGAAAGAAAATGATTTCAGATAGAAGATCCCTACTGCAGAAAAGACTTAAGAGTATAAAAAGGGTTTAAAAATGTAAATCATTAGGAATTCCTTAAAACACTAAAAAATCTAAACTTGTGGACATTTAAACAGATGTGAAATTAAAGTACATATAATTACGTAAAGGTAGGAGTGGAGTAAATACATAATTATTTTAAGTCCCTTGCATTTTACAGAAGTGGCAAAAGTACTAATTAAAGTAGAATCAAATAAACCAATGATACGTATAACTGACAAAAGATTCATATCTATTAACAGAACACATAAAAACTTCAAAACCCAATAGTTAAAAAATTTAATTAGGAAATAAGCAAAAAACCACACAAAGAGATATTTCATGAAATAAGATATGGGGATAGCAAATAAACACATAAAAGATGCTTGGCATCATTAGCCATTAAAGAAATGCACACTAAAATCACAAAGAAATATTACTTTATACCTGTCAGAATGGTGAGGATGTGGAGAAACTAGATTGCTCATACATTGCTGGTGGGAATGTAAAATGATACAGCCCTACTAAAAAAATAGTTTGGCAGTTTCTGAACAACATGCATTTACCAAGCAACCCAGCAAGTGCATTCCTGGATATTTACTGTAGGGGAAGAAAAACCTACATCCGCACAGAAATCTGTACACAATTGTTCACAACAGCCTTATCTATAATAGTGAAAAAATGGAAACAAACAAAATGCTCCTCAATAGGTACATTCATATACTAGCCAGCAATAAATAGGAGAATAATATTAATATACACAAGATGGATAGACCACAGGAGCATTATTCTGAGTGAAGAAAAGCCAATCTCAAAAGGTCACATGTGTTATAATTCTATTTTTATAACATTCTTAAGATGACAGAATTACAGAGATGGAGAACAGATTAAAGGATGTCAAGGGTTATGGATGTGGGGAGAGAGTAGGGTAATTACTATAAAGGAACAAAATAAGGGATATCTCTGTGGTGATAAAATAGATCTGATCTTGATAATGTTGACAGCTATTCTACATAAGTAGGAAAAAATGACACAAATTGAAAAATTTATACATATTGTACCAATGTCAGTTTCCTGATTTTGATATTTTATTACAATTATTAATATATAACCACTGGGAAAAATTTGGTGAATTATATATAGGACTTCACTACAATATATCTAAAAATTTCTATGTATCTGTAAGTATTTCAAAATAAAAATTTTCTTTAAATGTTGACTCATGTAAATGAAGGATATATGACACATAAGGAGCTCTGACAACTCAACAGGAAAAAATCAAATAATCTCATTAAAAAATGGGCAAAGTGTCTGAATAGATATCCCTCAAAGACATACAAATGCCCAGCAGATATATGAAAAAATGCTCAACATCATTAGTCATCAGAGAAATGCAAATCAAAACTACAATGAGATATCATCTCACCCCACTTAAAATAGCTTTCATCAAAAAGTCAGATAATAACGAATGTTGCCAAAAATATGGAGAAAGGGGAACCCTCATACACTGTTGGTGATAATATAAATTAGTACAACCACTATGGAGAACAGTATGGAGGTTTCTCAAAAAAACTAAAAATAGAATAACCATATTACCCAGCAATCCCACTGCTGGATAAATATCCAAAGGAGGGGAAATCATTATATCGAAAAGATTTCTGCATTCCCAATTTTATCACAGCACTATTCACAATAGGCAAGATTTGGAATGATCCTAAGTGTCCATCAGTGGATAAATGGATAAAAAAAATTGTGGTACATATATACACAATGGAATATTATATAACCACAAAAAGAAGGAAATCCTGCCATTTGCAACATGGATGGAACTAGAGAGCATTACATTAAACAAAATAAGCCAAGCACAGAAAGACAAATTGCACATGTTCTCATTCACATGTGGGAGCTAAGTATGAAAAACAATTGAGCTCATGGAGACAGAGAATAGAATGATGGTTACCAGAGCCTGGGAAGGGTAGGCAGGGAAAGGAGGATAAAGTGGGGATGGTTAATGGGTGCAAAATTATAGTCAGACAGTTAGACAGAATGAACAATATTTAATAGCACAAAAAAGTTAGTATGATCAACAATAAGTTAGGGTATACTTTAAAATAACTAAAAGGATGGAATTAGAATTTTCCTAACACAAAGAAATGATAAATGCCCAAGGTGATGGATATCCCAATTACACTGATTTGATTAATTCACATTGTATGCCTGTATCAATACATCATCACATGTACCCTATAAAGATATACAACTATTATGTACCTATAATAATTAAAAATGTTTTTAAATTTTAAAAAAGGATACATGCTATAATCTTTAGGGTAACTACGAAAACAATAATAAAATACAGTATAAAAAGCTTGCTAACCAAAAGAAGAAAATGAAGTAAAAATATTTAATATAGGCTGGGTGCAATGGCTCATGCCTGTAATCCTAGCACTCTGGTAGGCCAAGGTGGGAGGATCGCTTGAGGTCAGGAGTTCGAGACCAGCCTGAGCAAAAGCGAGACCCATCTCTACTAAAAATTGAAAAAATTAGCCAGGTGTGGTGGCGTGTGCTTATAGTTCCAGCTACTCAGGAGGCTAAGGCAGGAGGATTGCTCGAGCTCTAGAGTTTGAGGTTCCCGTCGGCTAGACTGATGACATAGCACTCCAGCCCAGGCAACAGAGCAAGACTATCTCAAAAAAAAAAAAAAAATTCTTCAGTATAAAAGAAGACAAAAAATGAATAAGCAAGACAAAAAGAAAAGCAAAAGATGGTAAATTTAAACCCACATTTATCAATGGTCACATTAAATATAAAGTGGTTAAATAAAGACTAAATTGTCAGACTGGGTAACAAACAACAAAAACCAAATACATGCTGTTTACCAGAGATTCAAATTAAAGCAAACATAAAAGTACAAGGATGAAAAAAAGATACCCCATTCATACATCAACCAAAAGAAACCTGGTGCAGCTCAAGTAATATCAGACAAGTGGACTTTAAGACAAGAAGCATTACTAGAGATAAAGAGGGACAATTCACAAAGAATCAATTCAGTAGAAAGATTAAACTATTTTAGTAATCTAAAAACATAACTTCAAAACGTGTGGGACACATAAACAGAAGCGAAAACAAAAACCATATGATTCTCTCAATAGACGCAGAAAAAGCATTTGACAAAATTCAACACCCTTTTATGATAAGAACGCTCAACAAAATCGGCATAGATGGGGCCTACCTAAAAATGATACA
>NW_012155840.1:933609-938325 GCF_000956105.1 Propithecus coquereli
GGCAGAGAAATGTGCTCCGAGGGAAGTAGGCTTCAGCTGTTCCTAAATTATCTCCTGTTATTCCGATGAGTGTCAAACTTCTAGAGCCATAAAGAGTGTAGTAGATGGGGAACGAAGAACTGGAATCCATCACTGAAGGAATCAACTGGTCAACAGTTTCTTTCCAAGCAAGAAACTGAAGACTCTCAGAGATTACAGAACGCTTTGAAAATGACATCAGTCTCAGGAGAGAATCAAGATGATTCAGCTCAATGTATTCATCAGTTCTGATCTAGAACTAGAAATCTGGATTTGAGGCCCAGGTTTCTTCATGATATCCACATGCCATGCTTGGCCTTAAATTCTGCATATGTAAAAAGGCAATACTAACGACACGTAGGGGAAATTATAATTCAATAATTTCACCAATTATTTTGTACCTCACAGCAACTCACTAAGGTGGTTGCAACAAAGACTTTCAACTACAATCCAGTTGCCCATTCCTTCCACAGATTTTAAATTCTTTGAGTCTGACTGTCTATTATTTTTTATTATGCAATCTGGATACAGTCAGTGGCTGACACATAATAGAGTTTCTACAAATGTCTGTTAGATAAAAGAATATTCAGTAAACATCTAGAAAAGAATGCCTTCCCTCTACATTGCACAAGAGCTATTATAGAAATTTAGTATCATTTTCTGTTTCATTTTCGTCAATCAAATAAATGGCCACCATTGTATAAGATGTCAATAAAATTATTCAAATCAAAATCAAAAAAAAAAAAAAAAAACGTGTGGGACAAAATGACTCAGAACACCAAACAAGAAACAAATCCATAATCATAACTAGAGACTATAATAACATAAACCTCTCTCAGTGACCGACAGAAAAATAGAACAAGAAATCAATAAAGATATAAAAGACCTGAACAACATTCCAAATAAAGTTGACTTAATTGAATTTTATAGACTGAACTCAACGACTGCTGAATACACATTCAAGAACACAAGAAATATTTATTTAATTAGACTATGGGCCTAGTTAAACAAGTCTCAAAAAAATCTCAAAGAACTGATATACAGAGGATGTTCTCTGATTACAGTGGAATTGAGCTAGAAACCAAAAACAGAAAGATAACAAGAAAACTCAAAAATGTTAGTCAATTAAACATTTCTAAATAAACTATGAGTCAAAGATTAAAATTACAACAAATCTTGAACTGAATGCTAATTAAGATAAAACACATCAAAAGTGTGGAGTGCAGCTAAAGAAATGCTTAGAAAGAAATTTATAGACAGATATATTAGGAAAATAGGATTAAATATTAAATGTCAATGAGCTGAGCATCCATACAAAAAAGCTAAGATAAAACATAAACTAAACTCAAAAAATAAAGAAAATAACAGAGTAGAGCAAAAATCAACTAAAAAAACAACACAATAAAGAAATTCAACAAAGCTAAAAGCCATTGATCTTTGAAGAGTAAAAGATTAATAAAACTGATAAACCCCTAGCAATACTGATCGAAAGAAGAAAATTAAACAAACATAAATTTCTAATACTAGGAATGAAAAAAGGAACATAATTAGACTCTGAAGATATGTAATAAACTTTATGCCAAAAATGTTTAAACAATTATAAGAAATTAACAAATTTACCAAAATGTCAATAGTTTTGTATTTATCAATGAAACTGAATCCACTAATAAAAATCTACCCACACACACACTAAAAAACAAAACAAAACAAACACAGGTCTAGATAGTTTCACTAGCAAAATTCTTCCAATTTTTTTTTTTTTTTGAAATTAACATCAGTTTTATAAAAACTCTTTTAGTGACAAGAAAAAGAGAGAACTGTTCTCTACTCTTTGAGGTCAGCACAACCTTGATTGCAAACTCTAACAGGGATTACTAGACAGGAAAGCTATGGACCATAAACATAGAGAGAAAAATACTAAACGAGAGTGTTAACACACTAAATTCAAAGATATTTAAAGGGGAAAATTATTATGACCAAGTCGGGCATTCCAGAAATACAAAGTTGAAGTAACATTTGAAAATTGTTTAGCTTAATTTACCACATTAACAGAATAAAGAAGAGAAAAACAGATCAGCTAAAATGATGGCCGAAAAAACTAGTGGATAAAATCCATACTATCACCATTTCCACTCAAAGTCTGTGTAGTACAATAAGACAAGGAAAAGAAATAAAAGGCATAAAGACTAGAAATGAAGAAAGAAGAATGAAGTATTTTCAGACCACATAGCACTGAAACCCAAATGAATCTATAAACAATGAGCATTAATAAGTGCATTTAGTAAGGTTGGTGAACATAAAATAAATACTAAAAAATCAACTATATTTCCTAGTAAAAACAATTAGAAATTAAAACCTTAAATAAAAGATTCCATTTAAAATATCATAAAATTCTTTTTAAAAAATTGGAACACATTATGGAATTTAGAAACAGACCCACACATATTTAATCACTTGATTTACAATTATAGTATCAATGTTAAGGGAGAAAGGATGGTCTTGGCAATAAGTGGTTCTGTGTCAAATGGATATTCAAATGGGAAATCATAAACACACACAAGCAAATATATACTTTATTTCTACCTGATACTATATCCAAAATTTAGAAGGTAAAACAATAAAGCTTCTGAAAGAAAAATCTCAATATTCTTGGAATAGTCGAGGATTTTTTAAGTAGAGCAAAAAAAGCAATACTAATAGAGAAAAAATTTGAGAAATTGGACTTTATTAAAATAAAAAAAAAACTTCTGGTCACTCAAAGATACAATGAAAGGAGTAAAAAGGTAAAACACAAAGCAGGGGAAAATAGTTACAAGATAAATGTCCAACACAGAATTTGTATTCAAAATACGTTAGACAAACTCTTGTAAATCAATAAGACTGACAAATCAATAGAAAAATGGAAAAAAACTTAAGAACACCGCAAAGGAGGATATCCATATGACCAATAAGCACATAAAAAGGTGTTCAGTATCGTTAGTCACCAGGAAAATGCAAAGTAAAACAATAATATGACACTACAACATACGCCCCAGAGTGGCTAAAATTGGAAAAAATAAATTTAAAGCTAGTAGTACAAAATGTAAGCAATGATGTAGAGCAACAAGAACTTTCACACGCTATACATGGCGAGAGTGTTAGACCTACAGTCAGTCATTTTAGAAAACAGTTTGGCAGAATCTATAAAAACTGAATATATAATTTAGAACCCAAAAATTTCACTCTTAAGAGAAATATATACTTGCAAACACGAAAAGATAAGTACTAGAATTAAAAGAATGTTCACAGCAGATTTATTCACAACAGCCAAAAACTGGAACCAACAGAAGAGAGGACAAATATATTCCAGTATATTAATACAACAGAAAATGAAAAAGAACTACAGCTACATACAGCAACATGAATGACTCTCACAGACACAACGTAAAAGAGAAAGAAGTCAGGCACAAAGCATATATACTCAGACTTCATTTACATAAAATGCAAATACCTATCTATTAGATAAAAGTCAAAACAATGATTCCTTTGGCAGTAGATTAAGATTTACTGAGAGGTGGCACAACAGAGTATTACGGAGTGCTGATAATTTCCTATATCTTGATTTGGGTGAGAGTTACATGTTTATATTTATTTTGTAAAAAATTCTAGACCTATATAATTTTTCCATTTACTATGTTATTTCTCAATTTTTTAAAGTTTGCAAACTAAAATCTATAATTAGAGCATAGTACTTGGGGCATTCCAATGAATGACATAAAAACACACTTCTCTTAAAGCAAGTGGTAGCAACAGTCTCTATATATCAAGTTAAACCTTCTCTGTCCACAACTCTGAATTTAAAGTTCAATGACCAGGTATTCACCTTAAAGTGAAGGAGAATATACAAACTGGATATTTGAAGAGGAAGCTTAGTCTATTAATGTGATGGATAACCCTCCACAGGCGTGATATGGATTCAACTGATTAATTCACATTCCTAGAATGAATCCTTTAACAAGTGCTCTAGTAAAGATGAATCATTAGCAAATGTGTTTTAACCACTGTAGCACATTTGGATTTTTCTTCCTGAAAGATTATGAAATTTTTAAAACTTTTAATCATTTAACTGCACACTCATATGTTATATTTTAAATGAAAGTATTTTGACCAAACCTGGCACAAAGTTGATCTAATTATGATTTAAAAATTACAAATTGTTTATGTCTTTTTTCAATAATAAAATCTACCCCATAAAATTAATGTCATTCAAAAAATACTTGAATAGATCAATGACTTAAATATTTTGACCATATCAATATGATATGATGCACTTAATTTTAACCCAAAGGAATATTCTGAAATATGTACATTCGTTTAACTAAATCTACTATAAAATATTGAAATATCAACTTCTTATGTTTCATCTATACCTTCTGGGTTGTTAACTGAAAAGAAATTTAATATTTTAAACAATTATAAGAAATTAACAAATTTACCAAAATGTCAATAGTTTTGTATTTATCAATGAAACTGAATCCACTAATAAAAATCTACCCACACACACACTAAAAAACAAAACAAAACAAACACAGGTCTAGATAGTTTCACTAGCAAAATTCTTCCAATTTTTTTTTTTTTTGAAATTAACATCAGTTTTATAAAAACTCTTTTAGTGACAAGAAAAAGAGAGAACTGTTCTCTACTCTTTGAGGTCAGCAC
>NW_012155840.1:938375-941247 GCF_000956105.1 Propithecus coquereli
GATTGGTTAGGATAAAACTTAATCTCCTAAAGCATTTTTTCCTAGATTATCAAAACCTGTTTTGTGGTCCTGTTATTTTGATTTATTCTGAACATACTTTACAGCAGTAAGAATAAAATAACCCAATTGCTCACTTATATTTGATGAATACTGTATTTCTGTCATTTAAAAGCTAAAATACGTTATCTTAAATTAAGTTAACAAGAAAAAATGACCACTGGTTTTGGAACTCAAGTTTTGGTAGATTAAAAACAAATTTATAAACATATATTGCTAGTTCAATCTCCCAATTTTTTGTTTATTTGTTACTGCTTAATGTAATGAGAAATAAGAAATAAGGCACTCTCCAGGGAATTTGCCATAACAGGTGCACCTCTTAGAAATGCAGACTTTTTTTTTTTTTTATTTAATCTGCACCCTGTCTTTTCTTCTTGCAGAGCAAGAAATGTGCTTATTTTCTTGTGAATTTATAAAAATGCTGTAAAATACTCTCTGGAACTGATCCCAAATATGAAACGCAAAGATGGGTAGGATGTTGAGAATATTAAATGAAAGGCAGCACCTAAATTGGTAGCAATCACAGGAAAATTTTTTTATACATAATAGGACTCCATTTCAAGTTTGGAGCATAGGGAGGCCTCCTTTTCCATAAATCTTTCAGTGAAATACTGATTAGAGCACAACTCTGATGCATTATTGAACAGGCAAACCCTTGCACAGTAATTGATGGTGGCACTCTGATTTAATGATCCTTATTTTTAAAGCTAATTAAAGAAATTGAGTTGCATGTTCAAAGGGGATTAGCTCAATGTGACGAAACTATTTTGGACATAAAGTAGCTTGTAGCTCCTGAACTAAATGAGACACAAAATAGAGCAGTAAGTTATAAAAGGGGAAAACAAAATTTTCAAATGAAATAAGCATAATTTTACATTTGCTATGAGACCTTCCTTTCATTCAAATATTTATTGAGCAACTGAAATATTTAAGACAATGGACTCTAGGTGATGGGTACAGTGATTAAAGTGAAAAAATACTTTCCATAATTACTAATATGTTAGATGTCTTATAAAATTACTCCACTGGGCTTAGTTCACTCAGCTGCTGAGATAGGATACCTTTCTTTTCACAGCCATGAATTCTCAAATAGCAAAGCAGATAGTGGTCAAGAACACACATAATCTGTATTCTTAAAGTAGCCTTTGACTACCACTGGGTGATAAACTAAAAAGATAAACATATTCAATTTGGAAAGTAATTTCTTAACCCAAGAATGTTGAAGAGACATTTTGAGTAATCAAAATGTAAATTTTCTGCACCTGCCCCTACGTTGTACCTACAGTGCAGAGTTTCAGTGGCATATTTGTTTTAAAATTATCCTGTGCTAAAAAGGATAAACTATCAGCTATGAAATTCAAGATGGAAGGCAAAGAACATTTAAAACCTAAAAAAAGAAATAATTTGAAGAATACGTAAGATTCTAACTTTTCCCTTTTGATACTTGGGAAGATTTATATAGATGATCAACCCAAAGCAATGCTGCTTCCTAAAGCCTATTAAATGACAAGATCAAATACAAAACTGTAGACTTTGTGCATTTATACGATACCAACTTAAGTGAATGGCCAGATAGGTTACATTATCTTATAATGTTTCAGTTTTCACTCAAAGCTGTATCTGTGAAGATTTTATTCATTTTTGAAACTATATAATAAAAGATACTTATTAAAATCAATTCACAATGAATACTGAACTAATTGTTGGACTCAGGCAGCATAATGCACAGTACCCCGTGAGCACTGTATAAATTAATTTTCTTAAAGAAGGCCTAAATGACACCAAACCTTTAGAAATATACTTAAGTGAAAAGATTCAAACTTTTTCCCCAAAATTTCATTAAATACATACGAACACTTAGGTAAAATGATTAGAAAATAACCTGAAGTTAAAAGTCACAGTTTTGTTTTAAACTCTTTTCATTATTGCTATAAAAAATTTTGTTTAACATTTTTAAAAAGTTAGCTGCCACAATGAAGTAAAATGTAACAGGATTTTTACCTATCCGCTGAGTTTCCACTGAGTTCTTAATTTCAAAAATGATGGGTTCATTTTCAAACTTCTTTGATCTTTTTTAGCGTATCTTTATTTCTTATTATTGTTAGTGGGTGGGGGGCAGGTGGCTGTGGCAGGCTGGAAAAAAAAAGACTACAAATTCTTTTCAGCTTCTCACGTCAAGAGCAATAGTCTATATCCCCACCCTTAAGATCATTTTAAAAAGTTCTTGATGAAGTAGTAAAAATTGTAATTTTATCAAATCTTGACCCTTGACTGCATGTCTTTTTATTATTTTGTGTTTTGAAATGGTAAGTAAATATAAAACACTTCTGCTACACAATAAATAAAATGGTTGTCTCAAGGAAAAGCACTAATTTGAGTTGCAAGCTGAACTAGCCAGTTTTTTCATGAGTTATCATATTTGAAAAAATGACTGAAAATCAAACTATAATTACACAGACTTGGGTATATGAAAGACATTTTCTCAAAAATAAACAAAGCAAGCCTGTCACTTCAAGGAAAATTGACAGTAATTGTTGCCCATAATAAAATTTGAGTTTTCAAGTGAAAACTAGAATTTTGGAATACTTATATCTGTCACCCTAAGCTTGACACATTTCCATAACTTAAGGAATTTGTTGATAAGATTGCAACTTATATTAGTAAGTATAATTGTTGATATTATACAATGAAATGTGAAATGTGATTTTTCCATTTTTCAAATTTTCCAAATGGCCAATGTGATATAAATTAGACTTGGGTAAAATAAAAAAAAAAAAATCAAAGAACAAGATAGATAAATAGATTTTACTCAGAG
>NW_012155840.1:941667-962499 GCF_000956105.1 Propithecus coquereli
TAGGTAAATACTGATAGATAAAAGCACATAAACAAGAGCTCTCTCCAGTCCTTCATAAATTTAAGAGTGTAAACTGGTCATAAAACCAAAATGTTTGAGAACTGCTGCCTTAATATATTAAGTTTTAGTAAGAAGGAAAAGCAACAGGAGAGAGAGAGAACTAATATTTACTGAGTGGTGGTAAAGCACTAGGCTTATGCTTTAAATCTTTCATTAATATATTAATATCAATTTTATTTAGTTCTCATTTTACAACTAAAGGGAAAAAAGTCTCAGTGAAGATTATATATATAAAAAATACATATTCATCTTAAGAATAAACTCTTACTTCACATCGCCTACTTACAAGTATCAGCACCAGAATACAAATCTGGGCCATGTCTGTATCCAAATACTACCAGACCACATTGTCACAATCTGAGATCAGATAATCATAAAAAAAACCCTCAAATCACCAGGAAATTCTTAAATTATATTCATCATATTATTTAAGAAGACAATAAAACGAACAACATAGAGCAGTACGATTAAGACCTGGGCTCTGGAATCAGTATTCCTGGGTTCAAATACTAGCTCCACTACTTAACCTCTCTGTGCCTCTATTTACCTATCCATGTGATAAAGAAATTGCATTTTCTACTTTATAGCATAGCTGTAATGAGGAAACCAGTAACTATAACTAGAATCGTTCCTGGCATATCATAAGAATTTAATACATGTTAATTGCTATGATAACGATAAGTGATGTAACTTTTCAATGTATTACAATAGTTACTAAGAGAAAATATAAGGTCTCCAAAGTAACTTTAGTTATTTGGGTTTATGTGTTTATGTTAAAAATTACTTTTCTGGTAAGAAAAGATAAATAATTAATGCACAGCTTTGAATATTCAAGAATACTCACATATTCATTTATTAAGTGATCATTTTTGAGCTTGAGTAAAGTATCTATAAGGTAGAAAGTATTCAAAGATGGATATGACATGAATTTTATCCCACAAGTTGTAAATAGACTTCAAATAAACCTGAAATATAATTAATTCTAAAGTTCTTTTTTATGCTTGTTAAGAACAAATGGCAAGTAGAGCACAGCATATATACCACAGTCTAGGCATGTGTGTTTATGCGTATTTACAGAATGTCTTTTCTTTATTTAAATCTCAACAATTCTGTGTTTCCTTACCCAAACTTCCAAGAGAAAAAAATTTAAGGAGTATAACTTGCCCCAAAATAATATTCTTATCAAAGTATGCTCGAATTTTCTTCCTAAAAGCAGAGAATGTATCAAAATTAAGTAAATTAATCTATTTGAAATACCAACACAAATAGTAAGTAAGCAATTTAAAAATAGAAAATTTAGACAAACAACATGTTAGAATTTTTTGCAGTGTTTTTCCTTTCAGTCCCTATTTCCGGAAGACAAATAAAAGTGATTCACTGTTTACAATGAAAATAAAATAAATCCTTATGGACAAGTATAACACATGAAGATTGATGTTATTTTGACACACTGTCTCTCCATTCCACTGTTATCTTTATCCAGGTCATTTACTTTAAAGTGTAGCATAATTTTAAATAAAACCAGAATTAAAGTTGTGGTTTATGTTAAAAAGAATCTCTGATTAAAATTTGGAGGGCAAATTTGTGGGACATGGCAAATTTTAACTTTAATTTTAACCTGGTTTTAGTTTAGATAACGTTTAGCTTAAGTGTATTTTTCTTCAGGAATGCTATTAACTGGTTTTTTTTGTTGCTGTTGTTATTGTGGGGTTTTTTTTAAGATGCAGGGTTCTCCCTATGTTGCCCAGTCTGGGCTCAAGTGATCCTCTCACCTCAGCCTCCCAAGCCACCCTGCCCAGCTTATTAACTGTTTCTTCATCTTAGTTGTTTCTTTAGAGAATTAAGGGTTCAGAAAGGGTATAAATTAAAAGTAAAAAAACGTACTGACTTCAGGGACAGACAGACCTGAATGTTCATAAGTCTACCAATAAACAATTGTGTGGTCCAGGTTAAACTTATAGAACTGATGGACTAGCTAAGTGAGGCCAAGTCCACAGCGCATAGAGCTTCTTAGAGGTAACTTGTAGTTATAGCTTCAAATGTAAAAAATCTCTATTGTTCTTAAATTCTTGGGTTTAAAAAACTCCTTTAGGTTATACACAGTAAATTTTTTCACATTTTTCCCTTCTTCTCCAAAGACCATTTAACATTGTCATAAAAATACCATACAATTATCACCATTTGCTGTTTTAGACACACATGCATACCCAATAGCAAGATGGTGTTGCATTTTAATCCAGCACTGTATAAAAAGCTTGAACAGTGCCTTCTTGCCCACGGTAAAACAAAAATTTTAGTCCCTTCAATGGCTCTATATTTACAAACTTTTAGTTAAAGGAACAAACATTTAAAAGCTGTTATTGTACCAAAAATAAAGTATTTGAAATTCCTACAGTAAATAAACTTTATGGTAAATGTGAAAACATAAGAATCACTCCTTCTCTTTTAACTTCTCCTAGATAATATACATTAGAGTCTCAAGAAATGGATATTTTCTTGTTGGGCAGCTACAATGCGCTATCATAAAAGTAAAACCATTTCGGGGGTAAGAAAAATCCTTTTCATTTTCATAAACAACATCAACTGGGAAGAATTCCATTCCATTTTTAGATAATTCCTGTTAATGTAATCAAAGCATATTTCTTTCTGTCCTCCCTCCCCTCACCAACACCAAGTCATAATTTAACCTAGACATTCTTGGGAGACAGTAGTCATTTCCCCTTTACTGATAGCAAACCTGAGATGAATCATCTTCCCTTCAGTCTCAAATTAGAAACCATAGGGAGAGGGTCACGTTTTTGTCATTTATATAAGTAATGAAGCTGGGGAAACAAGCATTTCTGCTCTTTACGATGTGAATCACACAAAACAGCATCTTTCTGATTATCAAATCCAAAATACAGCAACAAAATGTACAGTTACCAAAATTTTTCATCTTTCCATCAATCTAAAAATAATAAATGTAAAAAAATTTTTCCAAGCTGCTGATGCTGCTACTAAAAAGCAGAATACCTCAACAATCTGGCCATGAACTTGATTTAGCAGTCTTATGAATCTGTATCTACATAATAAAGACTCTTCAGACCTGCCCCAGGATAGTGTTCCAGCTAATATCCCTTACTTACCTCAAATATTTAAAACCGAACCTCTGAAGTACACATTGACTACCTGTATCTTTAGACTTTCCAAAATTTGCTTCTGTTTTAAGATAGAGCATAAAAAATATATATGTGTGTGTGTATGCACACACGCGGTATACATTACCTCACATACCCTTCAGCAGAAAAGACATTATTAAATTAGCATGTGATGCTATATATTTCGTATTAGGAAAATGAATGAAGTATTCCTTTGAAAAACAATTTGTGTATTTTACAAATGTAATCAAAGATTGTACTCATCAAAATATCATTAAAACCATTCCCTTGTTTTATGTGTTTCTTACCACAATAAATGGAATGTAGAGAAATAAAAAATAAAACAAAATGATTGCTAAAATATTATATTTAATAGAAAGGTTAGAATATAAAGTTGATACAATTTCCCAAAAAAAACTGAATGTAAAAGAACAAAGATGATAAAAAAATAAACAAATGCCTTACCTAATAGGTCCTTCACAATCTGGCTCCATAGTTCCCTCTCCTGCCAATACCCCTCATATAATCTATTGCTTTTATGACATAGGTCTGTACGTGGCTCTGTACCAGAGTTTTTCAATCTCAGCAATGCAGACATTATAAACCCAATAACTCTTTGTTGTGGGTGGCTTTACTGTGCATTGCAGGATCTTAGCAGCATCCCTGAACTCTACCCATTATATGCCAGTAGCAGTTCCCCTACCCCCAAATTATGACAATCAAAACTGACTCCAGACATTACCAAGTGTCCCTTGGGGAAGGAGAGTATAAAATTACTCTCTGCTGACAACTGCTCTGGAACCTTGTAAACATTGCTCCCTCTATCTGAAATAATTTCCCCCATCTCTGCAGAAAACTCCTACTCATTTTTCAAGACCCATCTTACACACTGTTGCCTCCTATAGTTTTCTTCTACTCAAAGTTAGTCATTCCTTCCTCTTTTACCATTCACCTTCTTTTATTTTCCCCTGGTGTTCTGTTTTCCCCTCTAGATAGTGAGAACCTCCACCTTATTATTAATTGTATTTTTATTGATTTTAGGTGTTCAACAAAGTTTATTAATGAATGCATACAAGCCTTTTATAGAAACGTCCATGAGATTTCCCATGGCCAGTGGAAAACTGATTCACTGAATAATGTCCCACACTGAATGATACATGATCTTTCAGTTCTTTTTTTTTTTTTTTGCCTTTGTTCCTAGAAAACTGAAATTAAATGAATACTCAATTTTAGTAATCCAAGGTCCTTGTTATATGTAGTTCTGTGATATTTTTATTGGGTTTTCATTTAGAGTTACCTATGAATTATCCATCATTTAATAAGTTTTACCATCAGAAGTTGTTTCAAATTCTTTTTGGAATGTAATCAGGTAAAGCACACCAACACTGAAATATAAAACAAAAATTTTATACCATGAAGATTGCATTTGAAGAATACAGATTTTTTAAATGGATCTAATTACTCTCATCAATACTAAATAGTAATTTCCAACCCTGATTCTATGTTAACCCAACATCTCTCCAGTTATTTCAAGAGATGTCATAAAATTTCCAAAGAAAAATCTGCCTTAATTTTATGTACCTATACCTTAAGCATTTAAATGATAAGTGCATAAACCAACACTTTTGGGGAGGAAGGTGAATGAACTAGAAACATGAAAATGTTAAATACACACCAACAACAAAACAATAGAATGTCACACTCCAAAAAGGCCGGAGATCATTAACAAGGAGAGTCCAGAATATTCTGTGCTCCAAGGCTTATTTGCCATATAAGCACCTTATAACTTGAGTTATCCACATTATTTCATCCATCTTAGAGAACTAGTCTCTGCTTCCATAACCTTAAAAATAATCTTAGCAATGTCAATTTTTAAGTTTGAGCCCTAAATTTCTATTGAAATTAATAATCTTAATTCACTGTTTCCTACAGATAATTCCTGGTAAAAAGACTAATTTAGTGCCTGTGGTCAATTCTTAAGGCAAGGGAATTAATTAATCAGGAAAGTAGCATCCACCTATACTGGACTGGAGAAACTTCATAGAATAAATATGCAAATCCAATATCCGCAAGGCTGACAAGTTTCTATTATTAAACTGCTAACATGTTTATTTCCCCCACAATAGCTGGATTTTTGTCATGAATACGCATTAAGCCCTGTAGTTATTAGCTGTGATGACTAGGTGACAGTGAGGACACTACTTGAGAATTTGCATTTGACAGATCATTGACACACAGTCACGGTTCTTTTTTTCTTTTCACTTAAACAGGAATCATGCAATAGGAAATGAACTGGAGCTATTAGTGATTATTCAGGTTTAATGGCACACATCCTTTTAGCTGGCGGTTAGAACAATACACAATGTGGCAGAGTTAAACAGAGGCATCAATTATACTCTCAGACCTGTTAATATTTTTGACAATATTTAAATAGCACATCCCTTCAGGGCATGGCTTTTTTGCCCTCTCAGTTACACACCTGTCAAGTGCTTAATTTGCCAAAGGGAAACAGTTTGATTTCTAAGGGTAGTCTTAATGCTAAAGAAGCAAATTGGAAAAATTAAACATTACTGAATAGAAGTAATGAGAAGGATCTGAGGGGAAAAAAATTGTAGGCTTAATTCAACATGGCATGTCAGCATCTGTCATTAATGCAACAATATGATCATGTTCTCCAACATGCTGCATATACCTCAGGCTTTTCAATTTTCACTCCTTTTGCTTCTCTACAAGAAAGGAGAATGATGTAGGGGAAGAATCAGAGGATTAAATCTTCTAGTAAGAGTAAAAAAGATAAAGATAGTAACTTGCACCTGTCATGCATATAAAATTATACATCTGAAAACATATAAAGTATAAGGTATAAGGTAATAAATATGAGCTAGCTATTGGTCAGATTTGTGTAGCCACTGGTTTAAAAGCATGAAACAAATTTCATTCATTAGGTGCATTAATTAATTATTAAATTATAAATATTAATAGGTTAACAGTTGGTAAACTACATAGAAAATTTATATATGACACGATAAAGTCTAGAATATTTACATTTAGATTTTAAAATAGAAAATAATACAAGTTTTTAAATTTTTACTCTAGTCACACAAGGAAAAAAACTGGTAAACAAATGCAATGGAATTAGTAAAGTATGGAGATTAAAATGAAAAATCAAGCCGGGTGCCGAGGCTCATAATCCCAGCAACTCCAGAAGCTGAGTCAGGATGGTTGCTGAGGCCAGGAGTTCAAGACAAGCCTGGGCAACATAGCGAGATTCTGTTTCCCAAATAATAAGAAAAAAAAATTAGCTGGATGTGGTGGTGCATGCCTATGGTCCCAGCTACTCCGGAGACTGAGGTAGGAGGTTTTCTTGAGTCCAGGAGTTCAAGGCTGCAGTGAGCTACGGTGGGCAACTGCACTCCAGCCTAGGCAACAGAATGAGACCCTGTCTCTAAAAAGAAATACAAAGAGGCATGAAGGAAGGAATGAATGAATGAATAAAATGAAGAGTCACAGAAAATGTAAGAAGTTATCAACGGTTTCAAACAAAATGAAACTCTTGGCATTTAGGGACCAAGTTTCTGATGTAAGATAGACTGCAGAGTCAAAAAAGGGAAAGGGCCATGCTTTGTGAGCCAAGAAAACTGAGTTCTAGTTCTGGCTCTACTCTCACAAAGAAGTAATTTAACCTCTCTAAGCCACTGTAACCTACAGGGTATAAACTAGATGTTTTCCTTGGTCTCTTGCAGTGTTAGTTTTCCCCTCTATATGAAGAGTGACCAAGGAGTCTCAAGGCCAAAAACATGTAAGACTTGCCTATAGAATTCACAGATCTCACGACATACCTAGTCTTGAAATATATTAGTGTCTGTCATTAATAAAACAGTAAGATCATACTTTGCTTAGTTGCAGGCCCAACAGATTTATAAGTAGGTTTCATCTGAATCACAGGGAACCCAAATAGTCTTAGAGCCCATATCCTACCTCCATGTGGAAATGGTAAAACAAGCTCAACAAGCAGGCCCATTTGTCCCTGCCTTTCATGAGAAGCAGTATGCACAAACATTATTCCCCTTGCATATGGCTGGCTAGAAGGGAAATTTCAACAGTTATCTCACTTGCCTAGTGGTGTTTCCCAATATATTTGCTAGTCCTCTTTTTGTTTCAACTTTTCCTCCCACCCTAACCATACTTTCACATAATATAATAAAGGGAGGAGATATCTGTTCAACCTCTTTATACTTTTGAAAAAGCAGATGAATTTCCACATCATGATTATGCTTCTATTCAGGATATTTGTTTCTCCAAAAGCTTGCCAATCCATTCTGAAAATCAGTGTCAAAAACCAACCTTTTCAATAACTTGCAAAGGGGACAAACACAACTACATATAACAAAAACATGATAAATTTTTAAATTCATGATCATGCCTTTAAAATCATTAAATAGAAATCTACTATTAAAAACATTTTGGAAGATTCTTCTTGATTCACTTTTTTTGCTACAAAATATCTAGATTAAGAAGTTACATGACATAAACAAATTCCTTCTCTATTACTATTATTTGTTCTTTTGCATTAGGCACATTTTTTAGGGATTTTTAATTTTTAATTAAAGCTGTTCTTTCACTAAATTATGAAACTAGTCTTTAAATTTCATTTTTAACCTTTTAAGGCAAAATATTTGCTAGCAAGTCATCTATAACCATTAAATTAATGCTAAAAATATTAGAATGAGAACTAACTTGGACTGAGGCATAATTAGCTTGACTTCAAATCTTGTAAAGATAACAATCCTTTTAAAAATATTTTTTTAAAACCTGAGAAATTATTATTAAATTTAATAAGTTCAAAGAACATCTGACTTCAATTTTCATTCTGTCATTGTGATATGTTTCAATTTTAACATAAATGCTAAGGCTTTTTAATGCTCATAATTTTTACAGAAAAAAACACTGTGTTACATTTAGAAGTTCTAATGTTTATCACCATCTGACGCTGTCATGGAAGCAATTGCTACTTACACTCTTTTAAGAAGTGAGAACTGCAATTCCTTTAACTGATGACAATGTAATTATTCCTTTTACTGTCAAAATAGAGGTGATTTCCCTTTCTCATACACATGATTACACATGCAAATCCAGGCTTATCTGAAATCTTATAAGTGTACTGAATGTCTGAATCTCAATAAGCAGATCACATGAACAATGGGCCTTAGGGATGATGGAAACCAAGTCTACAGCCTTCTACCCTAAACATATTTTTATCATCCCCTTCTCTTGTAGGAATTCATTCTTCGGCATCCACACAGCTTTCAACACAATGTCATATCATCTACAATATACAGCAACAACCATTACAAAAATAACTAGAAGGAAAAAAGTCACAGTGAATCTGAATGTCTCGTTTGGAGGTTTAAATGACTTCATTAACTATTCATTAACACATAGAAAAATCAGCCTTTCAGAAAAATGCAAGTCTTTCACGAGATCTATGTCATGCCGTGAATGCCTGCTTGGATGCATAATGCCCTACCTGGTCTTTCAGCTGCTGTACAGAAGTCTGAAGGTTCAGAATCTGACTGAAGAGAGGACTCTGCAGGACTGACTTCAGAAGGCTCAGTTTGTCTTCATTTGCTACATCCCCACGTTCACGCAGCTTGGTTTGCAAGCGCTCTGCTGCCTGTAAGGCCCGATTTTTGTCTATACCAAAGAGCAGCATTAGTCAATAATGGGATTCAAAGGACACATGTCCAGCCTATGAAGACTCCATCTTGTAGAAATCCTAAAACTATTCTTTTCAAGTATATAAAATTGTCTCTTTTTAATTCAATAAAAAATTGTAAAAAAAAGGTAAGTTTTTTAATACAAAGGTACAAAAAATATAAAATAGAGTAAGTTTTAATATTTTAAATGTCTTTCCCCAAAATTGAATAGCAAACAGCATACTTACATATGCTTCAAACCAATCTAATTCAAATAATTATTGAGTACTTTACGAATCAGGCACAAAGTCGCAAAAGTAAATATTTTGAATAAGTGTGTCCTAATAGTCCTTGCATCTTATGTGCATACTTCCACCAGACAATGAAACTACCACAAATAATAGTTAAAAATATCTCCCTGAAACACATACATATAAATACACATGTACACTTATACTTTCTAAATGAAGCCAAATTTTTTTTAAAGGGAGATTATTCAGGTACGTGTCCTAATAGATTCATGGTGGAAACAAATGTATCTATTAAAATATATTTGTCACATCACAGTAATTAAAAAAAATCAGGGGAGTAAAAGGGTGTGGGGCAAATAAAAAAAAGCAGGAATCATCACCAGAGATACTTTCTATAGTATCAAAGCTGAAATTGCACAAAAAAGGGGTAATTAAAACACAAATTGATGTTGATCATGAGTTCACATACACACAAATTGACATGAACAATATTTACTCATATGCATAATTTTAAAAGCAAATAATGATAAAAATACACATGAGAATTTTATGCTGGGTCATATTTCCCATGTTATCTCAGAATACAAATCTAATATTAATTCCCATGTCAATTATTGGAAGGTATGCAACTCAGTTATAGATAACAAAGACAAGAAAATAAGGGTTTAAATCATTCTGTGTCCCTTTTCCTTTCTACTTTCTTATAAGGAACATTCCTATGTGGACTAGTAGTCTTTACAGTATGCCTCCTGAGTTTAATATGGAGAATGAATGAAATGGACATCCCTGAATTTTCATTACCAGCAGAGTGCCACGAAAAAACGAAAAAAAGTCACAGTAATAATCTCCATGATCACAAAACAGCTCCTTCTCCCTTCACTGCCACTGACTCTCACCCTACGCCTCATAACAGCAAGCTGTAAAGGTATCAGCCATAATCATCAAGGTGCCAGAGTGAAATCCAGACACTTTCCATTAGTCCTACCCAAAGAGTTACCAGGAATAGGTAAGGGCCTGGACTGCCCGATGATTGCAGGTATGGAACATACCTGATATACCTGTAAATATAATGGTTCTGCAAACTGGTTTCTCTAAAGAGTAGTGGGGTAAAAAGATGAACACATGAGTCTAGGAAATTTGGATATTTCAATCTAAATTTTCTCAAGTAGAAATTAAACTGCCTTAAATGAAGTTTGTCAGCCTAAGTATTATTGTTCTTTTTATCAGTTAAGAGCAAGAGCTCCGTAGTTCTTGACCTGCCACAAATAAAAGTAATAATCTACTGTCAGTATTAAAAATACTATTAAAAATACTATTAAAAATACTGTTAAACTTTCAGGTGTTATCCAGAAACAAACATCAACCAGAATTGAGTTCATAAATCAGAATTGGGCTTATATTAAGCTTTATTAAAAATCCATAATTAGAAGAGTATCTCATATGTTTTAACTTTTGCTTACAAATGATGTGTTTTTCATATACTTCAGATGCAACTGTCCCAATACAGACGCATATAACCCTAGTACAATGCTAGTGGTAAAGACTTTTAAAATCTAAGTTACTATAGACAGAATATTGCCATGTAGAAAATATTATATTATAACATAATATAATATATCAAAGATCCCAATGGAAGGAGTTTCAATTCTTATAAAGGTAGGCAGAAAGGAATAAGTCTTACCAATGGTTTCCAACATTTTTTCAAAGTTCAGTGTTCTTCTCTACAATGATTAAAAACAGCAATTGAAGAGGAACTCTGAGGAGAAAAGAAATAGAATGAAATGGTTATGTTTTTCAGAACTTTATAATTGTATTTTAAAACTAAATACTCTAAAAAGCACTTGATACTACTATAATTCTTTTGACCATTAAAATCTTGCTGATTTAACTTAAGATAGTTCTCTTCACAGGCAAAAAAGTAATCATTTTAAAACTTATTCAAAATTATTTTATATGTATTTGCCTATAATACTTGCATAGTAAGATAAAAGGCATACATTCTGTTGTTTTTTTTTTAAGTTGAAAATCTTTATTAGGATTTGTAGTCAACACTGCTCCACTCAAGGTACCCTAATACTGGCTTCTTCATTATTCCATTTTGTCCCGCTTAGATACTTTGGAAATGTCCCCAATAAGACAGTAGAAGTTTCCAACATATTTCCTTAAGAGTTTTTCAGTGCGGAATGCTATATAATCTTGGATTCACTTACAGATCCTTAACCACAGAATAAGGAGCTTACTTGACTCTGCATAAGAAATTCTGTGGCCAAAAATATAAAATGTAGAATATGAGATCCTACCCTCAAAGGCTCTCAGTCTTAACTGGGGAGACAAACACACATACCAATTAGAAATGGATTGTGACACACAAGCATCAGGTGAACTTCTGGAAGATAATACTTTAAATCATGGATGAAAAATTGAATCAAAGAAAGTACTGTATTAGGTTTTTAAAAGGTTTTCAAAATACCCTCCTGACTATAATGTTCTCTTTCCTGTTCAAAAGAATCTTCTCAGCTCTTTCAATCCACAAAGATCTCATCTTTCTACAGCAATCTTAACTAGACTCTTTGAAGTATTCGATACGGATCTGCACTGCCAACATCCACATCAGTAACCCATCCTCAAACTTTTTACTCAACAATTTTGCACAATTATCACCCTAGTTCCATCTATCCTTTTTGCCTCACAGAAAACTCTAAGTCATCAGGAAGTCATTCAGTCATTCCTTCAATGAAGAAAAGGAATCTTCCAAGACATTCTCAATCTTCATCTGGAAGGTGAAACAGGGTATTGCTCTGAGAAAGAGCAAGTTGCCCTGTTACCTCTTTAACACAAAATACATTTGGCAAAAAAGGAAGCATGTGATGTAGATGAGCAGATGCATAGAACATCAATGCCTGCAATTAGCTCTGTATAATAACAGAGAACAGTACTTATTGACTTTCCTTATCCCAATTTAGAATACACTATTTAAAACATCAACTCCATTTTAAATGTCGAATTGCTCAACTACTAGCACTTGTTTTAAAAAGTCCCCTCGTGTAAAGAAAAGAGGGCACTGGCTCTGACCTGGAATTAAAACTTAAATAGCAGTGTGGCCTTTAACAAGGAGCCTATCATCTCAACCTCAGTTTCCTAGAAAATAAACTTAGGCATTGGGTATATTGTGCTAAGTAAGATAAATAAAGTATCCCAATTTCCAGCTCACAGTATAACTCATAACTATGAAATGTGTGTTCAGGATTAATGTTGAGTCCATATAGATAGGCATTCAATGCCAGACACTGCCTGGTTTCATGAGGCCTAACACAGGGACATCTGAAATATAAATTGGTAATATTTTTTATTCTTATTTACAAGGAAAATATAATACTCTTTCATAAAACAGCCTACTATTAGGTATCCACCCTCAAAAAAAATTAATATCTGACAATTAAAAAATAAAAGTAAAGATATACCAATATAAGGAAGCCCAGCTCTACAAAGGTGTATTTAACTAAATAGCCTAGGAGGAAGCATGATAACAATGAAAAAACATGGATTTGAGAGTCTGATGACCTGAATTTAAATTTCAACTTGACCACTTATTAGCAATATGCCCTTGTTAAGTCACTTATCTTTTCTGAATCTGGATCTCTGTTTACAAATGAATGAAAGGATAAAATTACACACATGAGTGCTTGGCATGCACAAAAAATTTTAGCTCTATCCCCTTTCCCCTATGATTCACAAAGATAGGCAGTACTCATGATGGGGGACAGGGAAACCTATGGATTTAGAAGCTCACTGATTTATGAGGAGTCTGCAGAGAAAGTACAGAGTAGGCAGTTCCCAGCTGAGAAAAACATTATTGTCCAAAAGTTTAACTACAAGTCAGTTATTCTGAAATAGAATTACTTTTTCTTCCCCCAAGAAACTCTTATAAATGTTACATAAAAAAGAAAAAGCCAATTCAGCTACAAGTCACTGACAGTAGCTCCCAGATGAGAGCTCTACTCCCCTGTACTTCAGTGATTAAAAAAAAAAAAAAATTACAGTTTCACATTTTCTTTTCTCTATTCTGATGTTCCTAAAATAAATGTACAGTTTTTTTGAGGTTGTCAGGGTATTTTACCATTAACAACCCTAACAAAGAGACAAGAACTACCACATAAAAAAAAAAAAAAGTTCCTTTTTATGCCTTATAGTACTATACCAAGGATTCAGTTCTAATTATAAACAAACTCATTGTAATCACAGAATTTCTGAGATGGAGAAATTAAGTCCACTCTCTTCAAATTGCAGCCATGAATTCTCCTTGACAACCTTTTGCTACCCCACCACCACCCTTCCCTTTTTGTCCATCTCCACACTATTTGGAAATCTAAGGATACCTGGGTGACAACAGTAGGTCGGAGCCAATGGGTACAACAAAGAAGATCCAACCTGTCAGAAGAATGCCAGGTTCTTAGGGTTTTTTCTGGGAAATTCATGCTGCTAGTGATGACGACAAATCACAGGGGCAATAGGAGAAGAAAGGAGCTGTGGATATGATAACAAGGAGACACTAATGCTGGGGCAGAAACAGCAACAGCAAACACACAGCATCTACCACATGCGCAGCACTACTAGAAACATCTTTCCAAGTAAGTCCTTTAACCCTCACACAATCTACTCACTTTACAAATGAGGAAACAAAGGCACAGAAAAGATAAGCAACTTGTCTAAGGTCAGACCACTAGTAAGTGATGGAGCCAGGATTTGAACACAGGCAGTCTAGCTCCAGAATCCACAATTTAATTTCTACAACATGCTGCCTCTTGATAGGAGGAAGATTTATGTTACGATTCTCTTCCCTGTTCCAATGTTCAAAATTGCCAAACGGCCTGTGCCCTACATAAGATGAAACTAAAGAAAGAAATAGGGACCCAAAGTGAACAAAGTCTGATATGGAACAGACTGCTATAGACATTTGAATTAGCTAACTGTCCACAGAAGGTATGAACAAGTTAGAATCATGCATTTTAGAAATCACTGGTAAGTCTATGAAGAAAGATCGGTAATATTCACCATTTACATAATGTTCATATATGTTTAAACAATCACTCTTAAATTTCAAGATTTTAAGAAGAATCCTTAATAAAATGTAAGACTCTCTATATTAATATTCAAAGTACATTCAAAAAGATGGCTGTTACATTTCAAGGTACTAAATCCCTCAACAGAATGAGTTAAAAATACAAAGTATATTATTATAATTATTCTATATTATTAATTATTGTTGTTAATACCTTACTGTGTCTAATTTATAACTTAAGCTTTATCACAGGTATGTTTGTTTAAGAACAAACAGTACAGGCATACCTCAGAGATATTTTGGGTTCAGTTGCAGACTACCACAATAAAGCAAATATCACAACAGTCACACAAATCATATAAGAGATATATTTACACTATATTGTAGTGTATTAAGTGTGCAACGGCACTGTATCTAAAAAAGAAACATATATACCTTAATTAAAAAATACTTCATTGCTAAAAAATGCAAACAATCACCTGAGCCTTCAACAAGTCTTAATCTTTTTGCTGGTTGGTGGAGGGGCTTGCCCCATGTTGCTGCCTGTTAACTGATCAGGGTGGTAGTTGATGGATGCTGGGATGGCTGTGGCAATTTCTTAAAATAAAGTAACAATAAAGTTTGTTGCATTAATTGACTCATCCTCTTGTGAAAGATTTCTCTGTAGCATACAATGCTGTTCGATAGCATTTTACCGACAGTAGAACTTCTCTCAAAATTGGAAAATTCTATTAATGTTGTTATTTTGATCCCCTCCCATAAATCAAGAATGTTCTTAATGGTATCTATAATAGTGAATCCTTTCCAAAAGGTTTTTCACTGACTTTACCCAGATCCATCAGAGGAATCACTATCTATGGCACCTATAGCCTTATGAAATGTATATAATATTTCTTAAATAGTAAGACTTGAATGTCAAAATTATGAGTTGATTCATGGGCTGCAGAATGGATATTGTGTTAGCAGGCATGAAAACAACATCAATCTCCTTGTACATACAGGTACACATAGTAATATAGTTTGAATGGAATTTTTTCTGATGAGTAGGTCTCAAACATGGGATTAAAATATTCAGTAAACCATGTCGTAAATATTTGTGCTGTCATCTAGGCTTTGTTGTTCTATTTATAGAGCACAGAAAGAGTAGATATAGCATAATTCTTAAAAGCCTTAGGATTTTTGGAACGGTAAATAAGCATTGGCTTCAATTTCAAGTCACCAGCTGCATTAGCCCTTAACAAGAGAGTCAGCCTTTCTTTTGAAGCTTTGAATCCAGGCATTGACTTTTCCTCTCTAGCTATAAAAGTCCTAGATGATATCTTCTAATACATGGCTGTTTAGTCTACATTGAATATCTGTTATTTAGTGTAGCCACCTTCTTCAATTATCTCAGCTAGATCTTCTGGATAACTTGTTGCAGCCTCTGTATCAGCACTTGCTGCTCCACTTTATACTTTTATGTCATAGAGTCGGCTTCCTTCCTTAAACTTCATGAACCAACTTCTGCCAGCTTCAAACTCTTCTTTTGCAGCGTCCTCGCCTCTCTCAGCCTTCACAGAATTAAAGAGATTTAGGGCCTTGCTCTGGATTAGGCTTTGACTTAAGGGAATGTTGTGGCTGGTTGGATCTCCTATCCCGACCACTACAACTTTCTTCCTATCAGCAGCAATAAGGTTACTCTGCTTTCTGATCATTCATGTGTTCACTGGAGTAGTACTTTTAATTTCCTTTAAGAACTTTTCCTTTGCATTCACAACTTAGCTACCTGGCACAAGAGGCTTAGCTTTTAGCCTATCTCAGCTTTAGAAATGCCTTCCTCACTAAGCTTAATCATTTCTAACTGAGATTGAAAGTCAGCGAAGTGTGACTCTTACTTTAACTTGAACACTTAGAGGCCATTGTAGGGTTATTAACTGGCCTAATTTCAATATTGTCATGTCTCAAGAAATAAGGAGGCCTGAGGAAAGGGAGAAAGAAGGGAGAACATTCATTGGGGCAGTCAGAACTCACACATTTATCAATTAAGTTTGCCACATGGGTATGGTTTGTGTTGCCCAAAAACAATTAGAATCATAACACCAAAGATCACTCATTGCAGATCACTGTAATAGTTATAATAATAATGAAAAACTTGAAATTGTGAGAATTACCAAAATGTGACACAGAGACACAATGTGAACACATGCTTTTGGAAAAATGTCACCAACAGACTTGCCTGATGCAGGGTTGCCACAAACCTTCAATTTGTAAAACTGTAGTATCTGTGAGGCACGATAAAGGGAAGTGCAATAAAACAAAGTATGCCTGTATATATAGGATTGGGTTAGTATCATGGTTTCAGGCACCTACTGGAGGTCTTGGAATGTATCCCACATGTTCTGGGGTTGGGGGGAACAAATGTATTCAAATTGTACGGAAAATATTAGTTCCCCTCAAGCTGCTATTCATGTATTCTGCTTGTAGCCATATCGCCATTTGGTCATAACTGAACCTAAAATCTTTTTCAGTAGGCTTGGCACTCAGAACTATAAGACATATCAATAATGGCTAACGAATTCAGTATTTGTTAGGCACCATAGCACTGGGCAAGAACAGTTTACACAGATAACATCACATGAGTGAGGACTCTGACTATCTTGCTCCCCAGAGTATCTTCCAGTGCCTGGTACATTCTTCTATTTTCCAGATAACACAACAAAGAAAAAGAGGTTGAGGTCTTACTCAAGGTCACCCAGCTAGTGAGTGGAGAACTTGGATTTGAACCCTACTGTGCCTGAGTTCAAAGCCTAAACTCCATCACACTACACTGCATTTTCCACATTGTCTTGCAAAAATCACAACAAGGAAATATATTGTCAAATTTTATTTTAAAAAAGGAGGAGGAGGAGGAGAACAAAGTATTATGTTGCTACTATTTGTATAAAGTCCCCCTACAGGTTTATAAAAGCATAGATTTTCTGCACATTTTTCAAAGACACTAGTAACAGGATATGGCAGGGCTGAAGAAAATGAGAGAAACTTACTTTGCACTGCATTTCTTTTGTGTTTTTTTAATTTTATATCTAAATATAGGCTTGCCATATTTATCAAATAAAAATACAGGATGCCTAGTTAAATTTTAATTTCAGATAAATGAACAATTGTTTAGTGTATGTCCCATGTAATACTTGGGACACATTTATCCTAAAAACTAATCTGTTATTTATCTGCAATTCAAATGTAACTGGGCATCTGTTATTTTATCTGGCAACCCTACTATGTATGTATTAGCCTAGAAAAAAATTAAATTTACAAAATCATTTTTAATTTAAGGCCTTCAGTCTTCCGGTAAAACTTTAATATAATGACAGAGTTGCCAAATTCTTAATAAATCTCTAAAGATTTTACCTGCGACCATATGATTTCCCAACATCTGTTTGATAACACTAGTGTCAGTAGGGAATAAAAATCGAACAGAATATTTGGTGTTATTTAGAAACAGGAACTGATTAATTGACTAATCACTTTACTTTTCAACAAGTTGTACTAGTAATGTGTAGGCACAGCTTTTATGTAGTAGAGAATTAGTGTTGGAAACATAAAATGAATCATTCTGTCTGGTGCAGATTATATGGCAACCAACAAGTGAAAATATGTTTTATGCTAAAAATAACTCTATGAAGAGAAACTGCCCCAAATGCATACAATTTTCTAGTTATCTTAAACAATTCTGACTGGAAAAGGAACACAACATTAAAAGAGCTTGCTGCAATGGCTCGCAGATTGTCAAAGTTGCTCAGCATCTGTTATTGCATTTAAATTTAGCATTTGTTTCATTCATAGCTGCCTTCGCACTACCTGAAGTTAGCAGACAAAGGTGCGGTTGTAGTCAGTTACAGGTAGATTGTTGTGAATTCAATTGTCCATGACAGCAATACTTACACTTTCAGTCATAATTCCTACTTTGAGGAAACATCACTGAACTATTGCTCCAAAAGCATAGAAACGTCACAGCACCCAGCAACATCATACAGTCATCCAACAAAAAACCCTCAGCCTTTTCTTAGCATCTGTTCTCCTAAACTTCTCCCTCACTTTTATAGGCTTTGATCGAAAATGCATTCATAAACACAATTTTTATTTTCAAGTTGACATGCATAAATCTTCCCAAATTTCTTCAATAATAAAATATATTAACTCTATTTTGCTCATGAAGTCAAAGAAAACCAAGTATCAAGAACCTTTACAACCTACTTCAAATGTTGACTGATATTCCTGTCCTTTCTTTATAAAACCATAAGATAAATTGCCTGTCTAAATAAAGTGAAAGTGCAGAGGAGGCCAAGGGGTTTGAAAAGAACTCAAATTCTATAATTTACTGATTCAGCAAACATACACAGGGCGCCTACATGACTGGTACGTGGTAGGGTGGCAGAACTGGAGAGAAATGAGGACACTGTCTGGGAGCTCACATGCAAGGGAATGAAAGAAAAAGAAGTAAACAGACAATTAAAATATAGGAACATAAAAGAGGATACCAAACCCAAACTCAGTAGTTAGAGAAAGCTTCCTGGAGTCACAGACCCCTGCGTAGAGTCCTAAATAATAGGTAGGAACTAGTCAAAGCAGAAGGTGTAATGAAAGAGCTCCCCACATAAAGGCAGAAGCGCATACTACCTTCTGAGCAGCGCAAGCAGTTCCTTATACAGTACCTGGATTGAGGCTGAGGGAAAGGAAAGACAGGTGATAAGGCTGGGGATGTGAGTAAAAGCCAAATTACTGAGGGCCCTATATACCATTCTTAAAGAGTTTAGATTTAATTTGCAATTTATTTTGGCAAAATGAGTGGCACGGTCAGATTGTGTTTTAGAAAGATCACTCTGGTGATGGTGTGGAAAACATACAAAAATCAAGAGAAACTGGGAATAAGGAGACCAGGTAAGAGGCATTTTCAAAAATAAAGATGAAAGTGAAAATAAATGAAAATGGAAGACAGATTCAAGAATTAATTAAGAGCTATAAGTAACATGAGCTAGTAATGTGGAGGTAAGGAAGATGAGTCTAGGATGGATCCCATCTTTCCTGCTTGAGTTATTGATTGGATTATAAAACTAAAAGGAATGGTCAGGGTATATCTAGAAATACCTTTCTAATCAAGAGTTTGAATGGCTGAGTGATAGGACCTTATGATATAGGACCTTACGCTGCTCTGGACTGAAATGTGTTGCCCCAAAATTCCTATGTTGAGGCCCTAATCCCTAATGTGAATGATTCTGGAGTCTTTTAGGAGACTATTCAGGTTAAATGGGATCATAAGGGTGGGGTCCTAATTCAACAGAATTAATCTAGTAGAAAACCAAAAGAGAGAAAAATCTCTCTCTCTCTCTCTCTCTCTCTCTCTCTCTCTCTCTCTCTCTCTCTCTCTTTCATATATATAGAACAAGCACTACAGAAAGGCCATGTGAGGGCACAGGAAGAAGGCAGCTGTCTGTAAGCCAGGAAGACAGCCCTCACCAGAAGCCAAACCCTGTCACTTTCAGACCTTGATCTTAGACTTCTCAAACTCCAAAACCATGAAAGAATAAATTTCTGTTGTTTTAGCCACCTAGTCTAAGTAATTTGTTATGGCAGCCCAAGATAATACAGATTTCAACCTTCCCATAGCACCAATCCTTCGAGGAAGATGCTATCATGCACTATGTTTCACCCCTCTCCTCCAACCATAACCAAGGGAACCAGGATTGGGTTCCTTACCCAAGGGAAGCCAATCTAATGCTGACCTGAAAAGTAGAAATGGATTAGAGTCTCTCTCTTGGGAAGGTAAGAAATACTGAGAGAATAAGCCAATTACTGGTTGAGCAAAAGTTGAGAAAGCAGAAGGCTGAGTAAGGGATGAAAAAGCTAAAATGGGATACATGCAAGCCAGAGTTATGAGAGAGCAAAAACAGTTGCTGGACATAGAATACAACTGACATTAAGAGAGGCAGACATTCCTTGGGAGATCCAATATAGCCAATGAAAGGGAAACAGAGTAATTGGTCCCTACATCCCTACTATCACAATCATTGATATCCATTTTGCCAGAGGCACTTTGTATGAGGCTCTGTTTGCTCCATTCAAACACACTTAACTATTATAGCTTGCTTTAATATGGCACCTTATCATCACATCCTAAACAATCCAACCCCTCAGGGATCCCAGCTTACAAAATGCCATCCCTTCTTCACTTCATTTGAACACTCTACTTCCAAAAAGATTTGAGGGAGCTTACAAGCAAAGATAAGTTTAATAGGCCCACGAAGCTACTTAAGAATCTGACAGAATAAATAATTACATCAGAAAAACTAGGCATAGAGAAGCCCCTACTCTGGTGGGTGAATAACATATATCAAGCATTCTGTTTTGCTCAGAGCCTGAGAGAAGCCACCAGGTTGCAACCAAACAAAACATAGATCTACTGTAGAAAGGGATGTGGGATCTAAACAAGTAGTTTTCATTATATTAATGAAACAACAGTAACTGTGAACAATATTTACAATTAATAAAAATATTTCCGGCTAGAAAATTCCATTCATAGGAGGATTAAAGTGCTCTTACTTCAAACTCCACTAAAAAAATAAACCAGGCCGGGCGCGGTGCCTCACGCCTGT
>NW_012155840.1:962611-1001864 GCF_000956105.1 Propithecus coquereli
AATTAGCCGGGCATGGTGGCGCATGCCTGTAGTCCCAGCTACTTGGGAGGCTGAGGCAGAAGGATTGCTTGAGCCCAGGAGTTTGAGGTTTCTGTGAGCTAGGCTGACGCCACGGCACTCTAGCCAGGGCAACAGAGTGAAACTCTGTCTCAAATAAATAAATAAACCAAATATACGTGTTAAAATTAAAGATACCACTAAAAAAATCAACTAGAGTATATATAATTTATATATCAAGAGGAAGAAAAATTAACACAAAATACTCAAGCAATCTAAAGGAGATTGGGAATGGAGAAAAAAAGAAAAAACCATACAAACAAAAAACACAAAACAAGGAGGTGAAATAAATCTAGATATCCATATTCACAATAAATATGAATCAGTTAGATTCGTTTATTAAAGAATAGACTGAATCTAGATCTCAAAATAAAATTGAGTTATGGAATAAGTATAGTTTATATTTTTAAAATAATATGTGCTACATACAAATAAGTATGTATGTAGTTTCATTATATTCAATGATGGATTGAAAGGACACATTCTAAAATCACAGTAATTTTTAGGGGTATACAGATGGAAGTGGTAGCCTCAGATAAGGGACAGGTCAAAGGGGGGATTTAGTGTTTTTTTCCCAATAAACTATATTTTTTAGTGTTTTACAATTACACATGTAAAAAGCAACTGGGTTGAAACATTTATGGATAAAATGGGGCAATGTCTGAAATTTGCTTCAAAGAAATTAGAGAGGACAGGAAGTGGCTCACAGTTAAGAAATAAAACTGGCCATGAACTAATGGTTATTAAGACTGAATGATGAATATATGCAGATTCACTGTCTGTAGGTATATTTGGAATTTTGCATAATAACAACTTAAAAAACTGCGGCAGTTAATATGTGAAAATGTTAACAATATCTAGTTTTGGAGGCTAGGACTAGAGATGATTAGTTCATCTTTTATAAGTCATAATATTTTCAAATCTTCCCTACCATCCTTACTCGGCAAAAAAAAAAAAAAAAAAATTCACCTTAAACTACTAATTTACTTGGGAAAAGCTTTTTTACCATTGGTAAAGGTTCCCAGAAAAATAATTTCTTCAGGGTAGATTACTTAAATCCAGCAAAACTAAGAGAAATATTATGAAAAGATTTCCTCAAAATTTAATATCTCATAAGGAATCATTTTCAGTTTTAACATTAAAAACAAAGCTTTATTCTCATTTTCTGATGGCTACTTTGCTTCTACTTTCAGCACGTTGTTTGAGATACGAGCCTTAGAAGCAGATGCTTATGGCCCTGGATTGGCCAACTCCACATCACAGAGCAACAGAACAGGAAGTGATGAACAACTCTTGCTGTTCTACTTTTGAACATACATACAGTGCAAACCAAAACTCCATGTTTGGGAACGATGGATGAACCTGACAGAGTACAAAAATATAAATCTGCTTCAATTATAAGAAAATGTATTTATCTTTCATGAGTACGCAAATTGACATTTCAATATAATGAATAGTCACATAATATGTGTAAGCTAATACTAAAATATGGAGAAGTGGCATATTAATTCACGATTATATAAATATACGTAATTGAAAATCATTACTTTGACCAAGAATCCACATACTAAAGTTTTGGTATCATATCATTCCTTTTCTTAGGAGTTCCTAAAGTGAGGCGGGAGGGTTCTACTGAAAATGCAAATACATATAATACAGAAATTAAAAGATTTTATTACTTATAAATATACTTATACAACAAACATATTTATACTAACAAATATGTTCATTAAATTTACTTTGGTTTTGAAAGTTACTTTTATTTTGAAGGTTGCTGGCCTGAGGTGGAAATGCTTTGTCCTTTCAAAAAGTATGTATCATCTTTCCTTAATTGCAGATTCCCTAAAACATGTAGATACTAGTTTTATAAAGACATTTTAGCAGATTAACACTTTCTGAATTACACATTTAAATCATATTTTGTGATGTTTTTGAGTTTAGTACCCTTATTTACTACTTATACTCAACAATGAAGTCAATTCAATTTTAGAGTTGAAAGGAATCTCAAAAAACACGTAGGTGACAAACCGAGGCTCACTAAGGTTTGATTATATAATAAATCAGTGGTGTGTCTGAGATTAGAACTTCAGACCACTATTACTTAGCTATTTGAAAGGCTGAACTTTCCTTCTTAAAAAATATATTAGACAAATCAATTCAGTTTACAGTCCATTATATTATAAATATATATTTCTTTCCCCCTCAACCTTCATCCATAATTTTAAAAAAAAGAGTCCAAAATACACATTAGAGAACTATGGATCCCAACACTTTCTCTCTGGACATCCATGTTCACATATTTTCCTTCCTTAATGTTCTCTTAGCATATCCCTATAGAACAGGGACCTTCCCCCCAAATTAACTCACACCAAACATGGTGACTCAGGGAAAAGATTTAAGTGCTTTGAGAATTAAGATTTAGCCTCTTGTGTTCTCTCGTCCCCTAGTTAAACTCAAGGAATTTAGGTTGTTGGGCAGTTTGCTTCTGTTTGCTGCCCACATTTTCAGTGGTAAGAACCAAGATGCAACATGCCAGGCGTATTTCTTGGACAGAACCAGGCAGGGCGATTCCTTGAAGGGCTGCCCTTCCAAGTGAATGACAATGTGTCAATGCTGTAATCCAGAGAAAGCTAGCTGCCCATATAGCACTTGTTTCAGCCATGTTATTTTCTTGGGGGAAACTTAAAACATGTAGAAGCATTAACTTTATGCCACAGAATTCTCCAGTGCAATTCCTATGCTGGCAATGAATTCTCCAGAGAAATTACTTCAGGCTCCTACCTCCTGCCCTTTTGCCTGCCTGGAAGGAGGCAATCCTCCAATGAGCCCAAGTACACTGTGTTCTTGGTGCTTATAAAAAACATGGGTACTTACCCATGGGACCCAGAAACACAGCTGGCAGCTGGCTCTGCTAGGACTTACCAACTGCAGGAGGAGGTGACAGTACAGAAGATGACTGTCATTTCTCAGCTGTCCTCTCAGACAGGATTTTCATTGAGTTTGTGAGATCTCAATGATGCTACTGGAGCAAAAAAATACATGGCTTGTCAGTTGTGACTGAGTGACTCCTGGGGGTAAAGCACACAGGAGAGTGAATAGAGACAATATTTCTAATACAAACAAAAGTGTGGAAATGGGAGGCAGGAGGGGGACCAGAATATAACCATCCTGTTTCAACTTCCCTCCCCATCCAACCTCAAGTTTATACTATTCTCTCAAGGCCATTTTCTAGGGTTTTCCCCCTAACTCTTAAAATAACTCTACTTCCACCATTGGTCCTATTATTGTTCCAAATTGCTTCTCCTGTTCTGGAATCTTTTCTACAAAAATTATGAAGAGTGTCGTCTATCATATCGCCTACATAGATATCACTGAGCTATAAGTACTACACATAATTAGATATTTTTATCCTTCCCCATCAATCAGTGCCTCCTAAATTCAGTTTGTGGCTTTTATAATTTCCCTTTGAAGAATTTAGATAAGAAAAAAGAGAAAGTTTACAAACTTTACTCAAGAAAGGGAAGGCTCAAATTTCTGATCTGAAGTCCTCTGAGAAGAAAACAGAATACTGGAGTAATATTTAATGTGGCAGTTTTTATTTCCTACACTATGCTTGTGGTGACTAGTGGTTTGCACCCCCTGTTGGTTTAGTTCCAACTCAGCATAGAGAATTAGCATTACTGTGCACATACTGAGAATGGCTTGTGAGCAAACACTCTTGCTTTGAGCCCATTCTTTACAATACTTTTTCATGGAGCAATTCGGAATCCTTAAATTTGGCTGGCAGAAGAAATCAACATTGTTTTCAATTACCGATTCTTATTAAAAGACATAAAAAAATTTTGTGAGCTTTTACTATTTCCAAACACATAATTTGTTAATACTACATTTTATTATACAAATGTAGAAGTAGAGGGTCAATGAAGATTACTAACCTTCTCAAAGTCACCTAACCCAGACCTTCTATTAAGCAATCAGATTTCTGTAGCCATTATTACGTGGGGTATTGAAAAGTCTACATAATAACATCTACAATTATCTGAAGTGTTTCAGCCAAAAGTAATCTCATTCAGCTACAAGAGGATTTGGGGCCAGAAAGGGAGAAGAAGGAAGAAGGAATTAGGAATGAAGAAAGTGTAAAAGGCTCACTCAATCAGACTGGATGTTCACCCTGACCAGATTCCCTAAGTTACAAATCGTTTAAACTTTGCCATTTTGCTGATTTAAAAAAGCAACCTTATTCCTCAAGCACAAATCCACCACCAAATACTCCCGTCAAGAGGCAAAATTTTGAAATATATATCCATCATTGGAATGTCTAAAATGTAGGCTTGGTTGCAATACACAAATTAAAGCAACAATCTGTTATTTGGGGCTTTTTTAAAAATGCTATTAAATAACTAATAACAAAATTGCATTTAAGAATTGATTGCTCTTGCATCTACTATAATAATGATTTTCCCAGAGAATAAAATAGTCTCCATAAGTGAATTTTTTAGGCAATGAAAGTGGTATCAGTTTTACTGTTTGATATGGAACTGTTTATGAAACAGTTTTTATATAGCCCTGTTTTCTTAAAGCATATATGCTTTCCACACACACATTTTCTTTAATCCTACCAATAACTTCATATTAGATCATCTTAGATAATCCCATTTTCAGATAATAATATTGAGGCTCAAAAAGATAGTTTTTTCCCCTATATTCATGAAACTGTTTTGTTGGTTTTTTGATTTTTTTTTTTTTTTTTTGAGACAGGATCTGGCTCTATTGCCCAGGTTGGAGTGTAGTGGCAGGATCATACCTCACTGTAGCCTCTAACTCCTGGGCTCAAGAGATCCTCCTACCTCAGCCTCCCAAGCAGCTGGGACTACAGGCTACTGCTACCACACCCAGCTAGTTTTTGATTGTTTTTTTTTTTTTCTTTTTTTTGTAGAGACAAGGTCTCGCTATGTTGCCTAGGTAGGTCTTCAACTCCTTGGCCTCAAGTGATCCTCCCACCTCAGCTTCCCAAAATGCTGAGATTACAAGTATGAGTTACTACACCCAGCTTGAAAAAGCATTCTATCATTTTACAATTTGTGAGATTCTGGGTAAATTGTTTAACTTCTGTGAACTGCTCTTTCCTCTTTGTAAAGTACACATTAGCAATAACATATACAAAATGCCTGAAAGTAATAAGCATACAAAAGCTATTGATATTTTTATATTGTATTTTATTAGTGTCTATACACTAATATCTCAATTTTTACTGTTTCTAACTGCTATTGGATTAAGCAAGCTTACTAAATCAGTAACTCCTTAACACAAATCAAAATCGATCATTTCTGGGTTGGGAATTGCAAATTACACCATGTCTCACCTATGCAGTGAAGTACACAGCTTTACATTTCCTTTTCCATTGCTGAAAATTATATGAACTATTTGTACTATTAAGGATCCCAAAAATTACACCCCACAGTACTTCAAAGAAGCAAAAATGAACCTGAGTATTATAAACTCCAAGACTGAGCTCAAAGTACTGACATTTAAGAGTATTACATTATCTACCAGAAAAGACAGATGGAGAAGAATAGATTTTGATGTACGGCAAGACTCAGATAAACAAATAGGGGAGGAAAGGAAGAAGAAATAATGAGGTGAAGAAGCTAAAAGGGAGAAGAGATGTAAAGATGGAGTGGCAGCAAGATGATTTAGAAAACTCCCAGAAAATTCCTTAGCATTTACCAGGCTGACGGGAGGTAGAGCGGGATGGTGTTGACTGAGGTTACAGATGCACAGGAAGAACTGAGTCATTTTCCCCACCAAATTGAAATCTGATCTCAAAGAAAGAACTTCAACTCTATTTTCTTTCACTCACCAAGTAACTAAACACAGTAAGACACATTAAGTCTGAGTCACTTTCCTTGCTACCCAATTGTCAGAATCCCATTAAGATAAAGTATGCAAAAGTGCTCAGAAAATGGAAAGTCGTAAGGAAGCATTAGACATTATTATTATTAACAATATTAGCATCAGAATGGCTAATTGATATTGTTTCCTAATTTTAAGAAAATCAACAGCAAAATAAATTATATAGATCTAGATATTGATACACAGAACACACCTATATAGATATCAATATGTGCAACACATCCCAAAAAAACACTGCGATTTTCAACAAGTGTTAACTGAGCACTTACATATTCCTAGGCATGAGGCACAGAAAGACACTTGCACAGAATCCCTCCACTCTCGTTCAAATAAATATCTTCATACCTAATTTTGTATTCATAATTTTTGTCATATGTTATTTTTATTTAAGTGGACCACCTCAAATTCTATAAACTTCGGGCCCCCAAAAAGTCTTTATCTGCCACTGTCACTGAAGCAAATGGCAAAGAAGGAGGACAGGTACCTAATTTCTGCAATTTTGTGAAAAACAGTAAGCATTAATAATTACAGTTCAATGTGAGGGGCTAAGTTTTGAGTACAGAGAAATCCAATACTGTCAGCAAGAGTCAGGAAGAATTTGGAAAAGATGTGACACATGAATCATTTTGAAGGATGAGCAGTTTAGGAGAGTATCAGGGAGAGGCAAGAAAGGGAAAGGCATTTCTTGCTAAGGGAAGGACATCTGCCAAGGCAACGAAACCATAATGAACCCAGAGAACTTAACAACCATGAGGCTGTAGTACTTGGCTCCAGAACGACAGGAGCTAGAAAAGCAATGTTTCCATGGCCTCCCTGGAACTTGTCCCTGCAGGCATGGTGGAGCCTGTAGAGATATTGGGGAGGAAAACTGGAGGGTAAGAATCACTAAAATTTTATTTTCTGGAAAAATAATTCTGGCAATAGGGTAAACAACTCACCGAAGAGAGACAAGAACTAATGATAGTACAACCAGGTCTTGGGCTTAGATTAGGGAGCCTAGATTAAGGTAATGGCAAGAAAAAAGAGAGGGGATACAGACTCATTTCATTAGAGGGAATCGAAAGGACTCAATGACCACTAGATGAGTTGGGGTCAGGAGGAACGAGTGAATGACAGCAATACAGGCTGACTCTCCCAAAGTTTTTAATCTGGGAAACTAGAAATGTCTGGACATCATTCCTGAAAGAACAGCAGAAAAAGAAATACCATGAGTTTTTAGAGGAAGGTGTGGAAATGTATTCCTTTCAGACACAGTGAGTTTGATATGCCTCTAGAAAATAGGAAATAGTAGAATTTTAATTTCATGAAGGTAGGAATTTCTGTTGTAGTTGTTGCTTCCTTTTTCTCTCAGTGCTGTATCCCCAGCACCAAAAATAGTGGCTGGCCCACAGTAGGCATTCAATAAATATTTGCTGAAAGAATGAATCAATTACACATGTGGATCTAAGAAGAACCTGGACATACAAGATACGAAAGTAGGGAATCACTGGTTTCTAAATTGTTGAAGATAAAGGAGATCCATCAGGAAGAAGGTACAGATTAATAACAGAACTGAGGTTAGAATCCCAGGGAGCATAAACATTTGAAAACAAGAATTATTTTAGTGGTAAAAATCTTTTAGAACTAAAGACCCCTCATGCCTGATCACTCTAAACAAGTACCATATTTATAAAGCACCCACTATGGCCAATACATGAGGCAAGGTATAGTGTTACTATTTATTTAGCTAATACTAAATAAGACTTTGATTCCTATACCAGTGTGAAAAAAATTACTTATGGAAGATAATCTTAATAAGGTCAAATTAAATATAGGGGAAGACTAAAAATACTTTAAATAAGTATCAACTAATCATCTGTCAGATAAATTAAAAATCCTAGAAGAATCAATAACATTCCTGCAAGCTCCAAAATGAAATAAAGTCTACGTATATGGAAGGGAATATATCTAAAAAAATATAAAGTCTGACATGATCCTCTTATTTAGCTCCATTCTAAACCAAAACAAATTTACCTTTGGGTCTTCTGTTAAGTGAACATGCATGCACCCAAGAAGAAAATAAAATTTGTTCACAATAATAAAAGCAGCGCTTTTCATAATATATACTGAGGAATGCTGGAGAAAACCTGTATTCCTCTGACAGCAAAGAGATGTCACTGTCTAAATCCGCTGATAAGCTTGTCAGTCACTGATAGCCTACATTGCTGAGAATACACTAAGGAGAGTTAGCCAGAGAGACAACTTACATCTTGCTGGCAAGATTCCAAGTAGTTCAGATAAGAGAAAATTGCATAAAGAAATCCAAATTATTATGAACCTATCTGAACATGAACCTTAGCCATATAAGATAAATAAGCATGGACCAATTCAATCCCCTAATTATTAATAGTAATTCGCAGATAATGTGACAAGCTACACTATTTAGTTACCATATGTAATTCTGTGAGATTCATTAGGGCCATCCTGATAACTGGCATTTTGTCTCTGAAAACATTTTAAAACGTCTTATTTTCTCAATAAACATGACTATTTGCTTCTTAATTAACTCATCTACTATTTAGCTACATTCATTAACTATATTTTGCAATGGTACTCCAAGGACTAAATGTTAATATGAAGATCATAAACCAACTTTTACTTTTATAATAATCCAGAGAGCATATCTACTTCAAATAGCATTGTTTTATTTTTTGTTTGTTTGCCACTTCATTTCATTTAAGTGATCAGAAAGTAAAGACAAACATATAAACATTACAAATAACCCAAAAAAAGTTGAATGGGTCTAACCAGCATATGTTTTCACAATATAATGAAGACATCTCTTTTCTTGATTTTATCTGACCTTACAGATTAGCTGCATGAGATAGAGCTGTGTTGACCAATATGATAGCCATGAGCCACAGGTACCTACCGAGCACGTGAAACGTTGCTAGTTTTAACTGTGATATGTTGTAAGTGCAAAAGACAAAGCATACTTCGAAGACTTCTGTTCTAAGAAAGCAAAATATCTCAATAATTTTTACACTGATTACATGTTGAAATATTTTGAAGAAACTGGGTTAAATAAAATACATTATTAAAATTAATTTCAACTACCCCTGCTTTTTTCTTTACTATGGATACTAGACAATTTAAAATTACATATGTGGCTCGTACTATATTTCTATCGGACATGGCTGATCTAGAACATATGTTTGATGATCTCAGTTGTAACATACACAGAATGGCAATCACTTGAATAATTCAGGCACCAAATTATTCCTTTGTTATCTAATTCACTATATGATTATCATATAAATTTGTCACAAGGAGTGACAGATAAATCTATCAAAAATAAGTACTACTAAAAATATGCAAGTGTGTAAGGAGTATTTGGCAAGCAGTGTCTGAAACTAAAGCATTGAGAGCTCAATACTGAAACTGACCCGGCTGTGCTTAGACTCTTCATAAGATTAGATACAAAATTTATGGAAAGCCTTAATAGTCACTTGATTTTTTTTTTTACTTAATCACCTGATATATCGTTAAAGATACAGTATTTTTAAATTTAATTTACAATTACTAGTATTATTTTTTAAACTATCAATTTACATATTTTAAAACTTCATATAACATCTAAATAAGGGCATTTAAATTCTATGTTTATCCAAAAGGGGCAGGAATTTAAGACTAAGAAACACTGTCAAATACAAAAGTCTGACATACACAATTCAATCTTAAAATATGCCACTTTGGCATAAGGATTATTTTGATCTGAAGGCAAATGAGAAGCAGAAGACAGAAGCAATGTCTGCCCTTCCCTTTTCTGCCTACAAGCAGGGCATAAATTTCTTTGTAAATGTGACATAAATTTCCATTTATAAAGATGTCCCCCTCTCCCTTACCAGTCAGAGGAGAATAACTCTTATTGTGAAAATGGCACATAAGCTCCCCAGGTTTAACCACTTCTTTGAGTTTTCACTTCTTTCTGCATAGCTCCCATGCAAGTGAAATTAAAAACATCAATTAAATCTGTATGCCTTTTTCTCCTGTTAATCTTTTGTCAGTTTAATTCACAGGCTCAGCTATAGAACCTAAGAGTGTAAAGTTTTTCCTCCCCCACAAAATGAAGAATGAATACACTGTAAGACAATGTATAATGAGTAGGAGAGTTCTAAACTATTTTAAAATTCCTTAATGGTGTAGCTACACAATGACTAGTACCCAACAACAAATAGTACTAAACTGTGAATATGGGCAACATGGATGAAGCCCAAAATCATTACACAGTAAAAGAAGTCAGACAAAATGAGAACATACTGTATGATTCCATTTATTTAAAGCTTTAGAGAATGCAAACTAATCTATAGTGACAGAAGTTACTTGAAGATGGGAGAGTGGAGGCAGGGGAAGCAGGAAAGGATTACAAGGGGACATGAGGAAAAGTTTGGGGATGATGGATATGTCCACCATCCTCACTGTAGGGATAGTTTCACATGGGCCAAAATTTAACAAATTGTACATTTTCAATATGTGCAGTTTATTGTATGTCAATTATAAATTATACCATAATAAAATAGTTAAGCAGTCTCTCTCCCCTCCTTGAGAAAAAGGTGGAGACTGAATGTCCTGAGTTTAGCATCCACCAGATGTTCGCTGAACATTTTAATGGAGCTGGCTAGAGCATAACACTCCAGCCCAGGAGCTGTTTCTTCTTTTGTTTTCCTACTTCAGCCACAAAACAGGTCTAAAAATACTTTGTGACTTAGCCCGATCCAATACATATACGTTAGATTATAACAGAATAAAGGGGCATTCCAACGCTACACTTTCCTAAAATAGCATAGGATAAATGTATTTACTAGTCCCAGAAAAACTGTGAATGTAGTGGGAGTGGGGGTTGGTCAGGCCAACACTTCATTGAATCTTATAATTGAGGCCCCTACAGTCCTAAAGTAGCAAATGAATGTTGTCCAGAGGTGGACTTCACACCTGACTTATTAAAATGAAATACCCTTGGGACATTTTAGGCGAAAGGGACAGGCAGGGTGGGAAAATATCTAAGCTTTACGAATTTTATCTAGTAATGCCTTAGACAAAGCAGGACCTATTAAGGGGGTTACTATGGTCTAAATGTTTGTGTCCCCCCAAAACCCGTACGTTGAAATCCTAACCTTCAAGGTTATGGTATTAGGAAGTAGAGCCTTTGGGAGGCTCTGCCCTCATGAATGGAATTAGTGCTCTCATAAAACAGGCCCCAGGAGCAGCCTTGCCCTTTCTACCATGTGAAGATAAAACAAGAAGGTGTCATCTATGAGAAAGTGGGCCCTCACCAGATATGGAATCTGCTAGCACCTTAACTTGGACTTCACAGCTTCCAGAATCATGAGAAATAAATTTTTGTTTATAAGCCACCCTGTCTATGGTATTTTGTTACAACAGCCCAAATGGACTAAAAGAGATCTAACAAGGTACAAGAGAAGCTGGACATATCTTATATACATCACAGAGGATTTTTTAAATTGCAGAATGATCTTCATGATTCTATCATCATGGTTTTGTTAGGTTAGTGATGTCTTATGAGCACAGAATGATGGATTTCCACCTCCATTTTCTATAGCCCATTCCCTGAAGCAAGGCATCCTAGGGTCCACTTGATTACATAATATAAACTTACTCTGAAATTAACAATACAATTGTTTAACATTTAGATTTAAATAGAGATCCAGATTTTTAAAAATGCATTCTCCACAACTGTCCTGTGTGCCATGTGATGGTTAACTGTATTATAGCTCCCCAAAAGAGTAGAGACATTGGTTCAAATAAATGCTATTAGTGTCAATTCAAAATATATGAATGTTTAATAATTTCAGGTCAGATTATTGTCACTGAGAAAGAAAGCAATTGGCGAAATCAATTGATCAACAACTCTACTTACCCATCTGTTAATATCAATTTAAGCATCCTCATTTCCAAAATATGTAGGTTTTTGTTTTTTTTTTTGTGGGGGTAGTATTTAGGTAACAGAACTGCAGGCAAGTTTTTTGTTTTCTCTGCACTTGTCTATATCTTCCATGTTTTTATCACCAAAAAAGCCATAAGAGTAATTAGCTTATTTATCTTACTATCAATATAGTTTTAAAATGTAAGCAACGGTATGCTACATTTAGTACGGTAAAGTATCCCATAACTTACTGAAACTACCAACGTTAAAGTGTTAATCCAACCTAAACAGGTTTTTCCTTAAGTTTTTTTTGTTTTGTTTTTTTGTTTTTTGTAGCTGATGTTACTGTTTGGGTTTTGGGTTTTTTTTTTTCTTTTCTTTTTTATAAGAGCTTCCTTTTTCACTTTCCCTTCATGCATTTATTTATAGCACCTTAGGTATGGAGGTAGAGTGGTTTACAAGCAAGTAACAATGAATGCTGCTTTCCTTTCGCAGATCTAAATAAAACTAAAAGGAGGATAAAGATAAGAATTTCCTAAACCAAACAAATTTAACCACCACAGGCAGGCAGGCAGGAAGAAAAAAAGCAAGAATCTGTCTTATTTTACCTTTTTTTTTTTAAACTCAGCTGGCCAGATATAGAAAAATGGCTTTAACATTTCTCTAAATTAACAAATACAATTGCAACACCCAAGAAAAAGTTTTTGTTATTTTATCATGCATGATATAAATTCCCTTATCAATCATATATTTTTCCAAAAAGAGAAGAAATTTCTGGAAAAAAAAAGATTATGCCAAATATTAGCCTACAAAAACATACATAGGGCATATAGTTTTTAGATCAATGTAACTTAAGAATAAATTTTATTTTAATCAGATTCAAAAACCATCATGAGGTATTTACAACACTAATATCCATCTTTGCTAAATTTAACCCTTTACTATTTTTTAAGAGATATTAGAAGAAATATTTTACAAAAGTGAATGCTCTTGCGAAACACTTAAAAAGAAAACTGTTCACGAAAAGGAAGGGCCGTAAGAGGCACAATTTCCCAGTGAACACCCAGAGAAAGAAAACAAGTGGCCGCAGGCCAAAGATAAAATACCTTTTTCCTCAAATAGCAGTTTCCCTTTCTTCTCAAACATCAAATTACCACACTAATGCTTACACTACCACAATAGACTCCTACATGACTGACTTCCCTCCCTTACCCTGGACAAGCCCATTTCTCAGGGTCTCAGCAGTTTACAGCCCAGGTCTCTTTAAGAACTGTCTGACTGAATTGTGTCCCCCTAAAATTCGTATGAAGTCCTAATTCCCCACACCTCACAATATACCTGTATTTGGAATTACAGTTAAATGAGGTCATTGGGGCAGGTCCTAATTCAATATGACTGGTGCCCTCATAAGAAGAGATTAGGCCACAGACATACACAGAGGGAAGATGTGAAGAAATAGGGAGAACTCAGCCATCTACAAGCAGAGGAGAGAGGCCTCAGTAGGAACCAATCCCACCAACATCTTTGTTTTAGACTTCCAGCCTCCAAAACTATTGTTTCAGCCACTCATTCTTTGGTATTTTGTTAGGGCAGCCCTAGCAAACTAATACATATTTTGGAAATGAAGCTGCTGTAACAAATACCTAAAAATGTAGAAGTGGCTTTGGAACTGGGTAGTGGGTAGAGGCTAGAAGACTTTAGGGGTGCATATTAGAAAAAGCCTAGATTGCCCTGAAGAGACTGTTGGTAGAAATACAAACATTAAAGGTTCTTCTGGTGAGGTCTCAGATGGAAATGAGAAACATGTTACTGGAAAGTGGAAACTTCAAGAGGATAAAACCCAAAACTCAGCTTATACCTCATTGGCCTCCATCACTTGCCCCTCCCCATCCAAATTGAGTATCTCCTGTAGTTCCCTCTGCCCACCACATCCCAGCCTCTTCCCTCCATCATGCCCATTTTCAAGGCAAAACCCCTTACTTAAGCTGTAGTTCATACCAAAAAATCCTTCATTCCCTTCCTCTTATCTAAAGACAAAAGCCCCTCCCATTTGTTCATTAACCTCAATGAGACCAGCAAGCAATGCTACACTGATCTACTTTCTTAGAATCCTGTAAGTTTTACTATGTGTAAAACCTTTCTTTCTGTTGTGTGTCTGTTTTTCCAACTAAGACAGTAAGCTTCTGGAGCAGTTATCTCATATTTATTTTGTGCTCTCCCCAGTGCCTAACCCAATATGACATCCTCCTAATCCATCAATCACTACCTACTAAATGAATAACTACCTCAGATCTTCTCTTGGAAATATTTCACAGGAAGGCAATAGATTCCTTAACATTGGTTTCCTTTATCTAAATGCAGTTTCCTTATCTCCTTAGTCTATTCCCCAACATGGAACTCCATTAAAATTATTCAATCACAATCTATCAATTTTAAACATACTAAACTTCATTTCCTAACTGTATTTATATGAATTCTCTCCTATGCATGACACTAATTTACGAGAAAATAAAACCTTTCTTGTTATAAAAATGGGGTTGATAATGTGTCTAACAATATCAAATGAAATCCTACTTTAGGCCAAATGTCTATTTGTAAGAGCACATGTAACTATTTGGGAACTATATTATCACTCACAAGCACCATCAAGCAGTCCTGAATTCACTAGAAAGGAAGTCATCTGCTTCCTTACTTTGAAGTGTAGGATCTTTCTCTGGTAGGTGTGTTATTTGCTCTAGCATACTGGTGGCATTTCCAATCCAATCCATCAAGTTTGCCTCAGAATATTTTATGAAATTCACAGAGTACTTTGTGTATATTATAAGTATACAAGATGAAGCCAACCTGCAACTCAACCTGAGAGAGACAAATCTACATTGTCAGACTCAGGATGTAATTCCGAGAAAATAATCTGCCTCTAAGGCAGGACAGTTATCTTCCAGGCAATTGACTGCTCCCTTCCAGCTTCTAAATCCCTTACTCTTAATTCTAGACAATGGGGCCACTTCTTCCTCATTTGTTAAGCAGTCTCTCCACCCCAACAGTTAAAACTCAAAGTGCCCAACTAGGCCTGAATAGATGTGAAATTACATTTCAAGGATTTACAAGAATCTCTCTGAACACCTCCAACTTTACTATCTCCAAGAGATACAGTAAACTCTGAGGGCAGGCTCTATTCTCTCATGGTTATGTGCATTTAAAAAGCATCTGAAAGGAAAAGACATCTTTAAGCGCCAAGCAGGGCAGTGTCTAGGTGGTAAATTAGAGCATACTAAAAGCTAACTGAACATCCCTCCCGTCCCAAGCCACAACCATCAGGCTTAGGCAGTAAAAAGGAGGAGACTGGTAAAGGGGAAAAGAAAACCAGAAACGAGAGAAGAGAAATGTAAAGAAAAAATCCAGAAAGGATCCAAGGAAAGAAAAGGAACATATGTAAGAAATACAATACACACATGCTCTATTAGCAATCTGTTCAGAATAACCTACAGCAGTTTTTTTTTTTTAATCTGTTTTAGCAAATGAGGTAGGGAAGAGGAGTGGAGATGAGTCAAGGGGCACCCAAGACTAGCTTTGCCTAAGTGACACACAAGGGCACAGGTGCATCCATCCAGAGCTTTGTATTGTATTAGAAGTTGAAGCCAAGGAATTTCAAGTTTTGTTAAGTTTTTAAACACAACTGTTAACCAAAATTCTATCAGACACTAAAGCATACGTTTAAAAATTTTTAATGATCCCAACCTTACAAGAAGTTCATTGTAACCATCCATAACCAAATTTAACATATAAGAACTCCCAAACCCCAAACAGTAATCTCCTGGTTGGCTTTCAGATTAGGTGCTATTTATTCTATAAAAGGTAACCTAAATGAGGAATTTCTACGGAAACACAAAGAGGATGTTTACACCACAGATGTCCACCAACGCAGGATGAGACAAGGATCTGGTCACTTAGATTCTTCTCCTCTTGACATCAAAAGAACATGGAGAGGTTTTCCTTTTAGGCCGCCGAACTCATTGTCCTCTTATCTGATGATACCAAGGAAACACTAGTCTCCACTCGCATCCACCCCACCCCCGCACAAAGGCACGCAGCGCCCATTGCCCGGTCTTCCCAGGCAGAGCAACCTCAGCAGCCCCACAGGCGGGGAGGGATGGACAAGTCCCTCTGCCTCCACTCGCCCCCCAGTCACTGCGCAGCGGCCGCCACCTCCAGCCCTCGCCCGGCCACTTCTCCTCCCCCGCAGTCTCAACTTGAATTTCCATGTGATCGCAGGGAAGAATAGCCTGGCCTTTGTGCCTCCGCAAAGAATGCAAGCAAAAATGTACACCATCACCACCCAGACACACGCGCATCTCCCCAAGACACAAAGCATCTCCCAAATATCGCTTCCCTGGAAACATCCGGCATCCCGGGGCTGCGAAATCGCAGACAAAAGCGCCCATCGGCGCGGGGGAGTGGATGGGGGGGCGAGGATTAAAGGGGAGAAGAGAGCAAAATGCTCCCACCACCGCGACCAGCCATAGACAGGGCCGGGGCGCTAGGGGCGGGGGGAGGGCCGAGTACCAATTAGCGGCTCGCCTCGGGGTTCCCCGCCGCCAAGGGAGAGACGCAAGACTGCGAACACTTCTCCCCACCCCCTATCCCCACCCGGCGCAGCCCGGCGCGGCGTAACGGTGGAGGGGGCGTCCGGCCTGGGCGCGGCCACAGCCCCGGAGAGCAACAGGCTCTCGCGCCCTGGAGGGCCCGGCCTGCGCTCCAGGCCCCCAGGCTCCCCCTTCTTGGCACCGTTACTATGCCCCTCCAGGCCAAGGAAATGAAAAAACTTTTAAACCATTCAGAGAAAGCGAGACCAAAAGGGGAATGGCTGAAAGGACTAGAACTATCGATACAGGCAGGGGAGGGTGAGGAAGGACTTGTAAGTCGCAAAGGAAACTTCCAGACCCCATCCTCTTAAGAAGTCACAGAAGCAGCGGCTTCCCCGCAGCGCCGGGCAGAGCGGGTTAGGAAGAGCGCACCCGACCCGCCGCCGGCCCCGGGCGCCCGGGCACCTTCCCGGCTGGGGCGCGCGCGTTGCGCGGGGGCGCGCTTCGGCCTCCGGGCCCCTGCGGCGCTTACCCGGCTCGCGGCGGCCGCCCCGGGCGGGCACGTGAGAGGGGCGGAGGGCTGGGGTGCCGGGGCTGCAGGATGCCTCGCCTCGCCCACGCTCGCTGTCTTCTCTTCTGAAGTAACCGCCTGGCGAGGGGCCCCGGGATAAACTCGCACAGACACGCGTGACCGAGAAACTTAATCCGGCCCGGCCGCGGCGGCCGGACGCCAGCCTCTCGCTCCGCCGCGCCCCCTCCCCCTCCCCCAGCGCGCCGCACTTGCGCCGACCGGGGCTGCGGTGGAGGCGGCGGCGGCGGCGGCGGCGGGGCCGAGGCTGCCGGGGCTGCAGTGACGCCGGCGACCGGCGGGGCCTCGGCCAATCAGGGGGCGCGGCCCGTCCTGCAGGTCCTGGGTTTTAAACTGGCTGCTCTGCGCGGCCGTTAGCCTCGGCTGTGGGGAATGTACTGTCCTGGAGGTCGTCAGATCAAATACCGGGCGCTCTGTTAAATGTGAATTTCAAATTTAAAAAGGAATATTTTTAGTGCAAGTATATCCCCTACGATATTTGGGACATACTTTTACTAAAAAATTCTTCGTTGTTTATCTGCAATTCAAATTTAACTGAGAAGCCTGTATTTTTATTTGCCGAATATGGCAACCAGCGGGAACTGGTAGCCTCTCTCTCTAGCTCTAAGTTTTCAAATTTTTATTATGTGTACTGCCCTGTGGATCCCTTCTTCATGGGTAGCTTATTAAGTGGTGTGGAATGCTGATGAGAGGTCCCTTAATGAAAAGGGAAGGGGATCGATGTATTTTCAATACATTTTTAGTTTGATGATCCAATTAAAAAACAAAAACAGTAAGTAGGGAAAAGTGTTTAGAGTTGCATAGTGCCAGGAACAACAGGTACTCGTTTCTGTTTTGTGCCATTTAAGATTGTCTTTCTGATAACCTCAATTTGGAGGTCCCGCAAGTTTTTTCTGTGGAAGAAAATTGATCCTTTTTTCAATACATATGTCTAATATTAGAACACAAGCTAGAAAGATACCCAGAAGTCCAAATTAAAATAATTTTTTAAATATTCTGAATGAAAGTACTATTTTTCTTTGTCAGGCTTGTGGGGTTTTTTTGTTGTTCACTAAAAAATAGCCATTTGCATTTCTCCAAAATTCACCAAATATTTAAGGAGAAAGATAGTTTATAAAATATACAAGGTTTCAAAGGGAAACTGATTTGAGCCTTTTAATGGATATTTTCAGAAAGCTGCAAAGTAGATAATTTACCTGCTAATGGGAGTTGAGTAACGGGAGCTCAGTGCCCTGAGTGGAGTGAGTGCCATCAGCCCAAGGCCTCTTGTGCTTTCACAAACATGAATCAGTGTAGAGTTGCCACCAGACAAATAAAAACACTGATGCGGTTTCTTCAGAGTCTATGGATATCCCTCGCCTCTGAGTCCTTCAAAAATGAAAGCACATTTAGGATTGGGGGGAGAACTCATCCCATCTTATCTTTTTCCATATGGCTTCAACACATCTCTGTCTTGTGCGATCCTTCCATGGGCACTCTCAAGTCTCCCCATCTAGGAAGAAAGGGAGGGAGGGAGGCAAAGAGGAAGGAAGGAGAAAAAAAAAACAAACTTCCTCCACAGCTCGTCTCTCTCTAGCTACCACCCTTTTCCCCTTCCCTTCACAGTTAAATTTTTTAAACTTACCAACCAAGGAGATCCTGGTTTGTGGATCTCCTTGCTAGGTATCACTGCGCTGACAGGGCGCTTGCTAGGGATGGCCTGCCACTACCTAAATCCAATGGATGTATTTCTTTTCTCATATTCCTTGGCCTCTCAGATGCATTCACAGATGTTGAACCCTCTCTTCTTAGAGTCTTCCCTACCCCACCCCCCATCTAATTCCATGCAATCACACTTTTGGTTTTGCTACTTCCTCTTAGTCAAGGGCAGATATGTGGGCCCTGAAGCTTATGCAATCTGGGGCTCTGCTTTAAAAAAAAGAAAAACAAAAATATCTTTCTTTAGAAAATTTTTAAAAATTTATAACCATGGAAACACATTGTTGGAGCTCTTCTCAGGTAAGAGAAGGACCCAAAATATTAAAGTACAGTAGTTTCCAGGTACATCTGCTTCACCTCTTGTCATCAGGCCACCCCTCTATCGTCTTTGCCAACTTACCTTCTCTCCCTGACCTTTAGATGCCGGAATTCCTAAAGACTCAATTAGGGCCCTCTTTCCTTTCTAACTCTTATCTCTAAGTTCATTTTCACTTCTAGCTTATCATCTAATGGCCACAGAGTCTTACATTTATGTCTTCAATCCATAATTCTCCATATATCCAAGTGTTTATTAAGCTTCTCTGTTTGCTTGTCTCAGACCTAGATTGCCCAACATGGAACCATGACGTTTCTGCTCAAGCGTGATCATCTTTCATAGTTCAATGTCTCAGTGAATGGTACTACCATAGATATTACTCTGTGATTCCCACAAATTAGGATAAACTGATTGTGATACATTCTTATTGTATCCTATACTTTTGCTTTATAATATTTATCCTACTTTGTAAATATATATTTAGTTTTATAATTATTTATGCAATGTTTCTCTTCCCACTTAAACCGTAAACTTTGTGAGAGCAGGAGCCAAGTCACCATTTCATCCTCAGAGCCTAGCAAAATGCTTCATATCCAGTTGGTGCTCAAATGGCATAGGATAAATAAATGAATGCAAAAATGAACAGTTTGTCTATGTAACTTTTGTGTTCTTGTTATACAGTCAGCTCAAGGCATCCCATTTGGAGAAGATTTTCTTATTGCTTAGAAATTCCAAAGGGCTCCTCCTCTTTGAATAGCAAAGCTCTTCCATTTATCGGTTTTCAAATCTAGTCATTCTCAAATGCAAATGAAATAAATACATAAAATGTTAGCTGCTAGGGGAAGTATAAGAGGAAAGAATTCCATAACTAGCTACTGAAGATAGTCTGTAAATTCTAAGAGTTACAATGGCATTTGTTATGTTGAACATACATAGGGAAAAAGCCCATAAAACTAAATTAGTGGAAAGTCTAAGAAATTTAATTCCCTGGTTTATTGTAAGTAAATTAGATTAAAACAAAAGATTTTACCTTGGTTTAAAAGGCACTATTCTGATCTCATTTAGCAAAGCAAATCCTACATGCCCTCTTTAAACAGCAGTATATCACAGGACAAAAAGGCATCTTGTTTATATTAGGTCTTCTATAAAATTATCCAGAGCTTGGGGATGATTCTACCCAAGAGCTTCTCTTTTTGAAGTTAACCCATATAATTATTGCTCTATTCTCTTTCACTTGTTCTAACCAAGAGAGACCAAGATTTTCTAGAAGTAACAATGCAGTGTAGTGTATTGCACTGGTTAAAAAAAAATAATTTTTTAAGTTGAAGTAAAATCTCACGGAAAATGCCAAAGTGTAAAGCAGATAAAGTAGAGCTGCTCTCTCTCCATGGAACAGGTTGGAACTCACCCCATACATATAGATTAATTATTCTTTCTATTTCATGTTGATCATAGCCTCTGGAATCTGAAGATGAAGGAACTAGGAACACTGTCTGCATTCCACCTATAATCTTAGCGAGGCGTTTTCCACAGCAATTTGTTTTTCTCGGATTTGAGTCATATTCAGATGACTTTTGTAAGGGAAAAATCTTGGGAACTTCTAGGATTGGTTTAAATTATTTATTTTTATTACTTATTTTTATTATAATTTAACAAGTACAAGCATAAACTAAGTATATAATATTATTTTACATTTGTAGCTCCTCTACAACTCTAAAACTAGTGAAAAGCCCAGGTTGTCTACTCAAAACCTTTAATGTCTGCCGAAAAGGCAGATCCTAAAAATTAAAGTTTTGATCCATCAAAATGCAGATGATCTTTTTAGTTGCCTCCCAAGCATACAGTCTTTATCCTGCTTTCCTGACTTTGGGTAGCCCCGGTGTGTGTGAGAGCCCCTCACAGGTAGACGTTATTTCAGGACTCCAGGGGCAGAGCTCTATATGAACCAAAGCCTTTTGAAAAGACTAAGTGATTTAAGGGAATTCTAATAGTGGGACAATGGACTCTTTCCACCACCTTTAACCACCAGTGACTCATTAATAATGCTCCATTTAAATGCAAACTAGATGACATGTTTGCCTCTCCCTCTGCCTAAGGGATAGCTAATATATAACAAATGTGCAGTTCTAGTTTGTTATAGTTTGCAGAAAGATTTTTATATGCTGTCTACTGGCTGACTGACTTTATGGTTTCAATTGGCCTCTAGTTTCTCAATTAAAAGAAAGGGGTTTAGATAACTTTTTTTTTAGTTTGTTCAATATTTGAAAAAAAATCATTTTAAATGATCTTAAGTTTTTTTCTACACTGAAAACAGATAAGATTGAAAAAAGAAGATGAAGAATAAAGACAAGAATGTTAGGATAATGGATACATATGTGTCTAGGAGAAAGCCATTAGGAGGAGAGAATGTCTAAGAGAGAATTCCAGGCATGAGAAAAATGTAAAAATTATTTCTCTTTTGAGAATGTGCAGAGTAATCTGTCTCTCTTCATACAACAAACTGTTTATACAGGGATAAAGGCTCTGAAACCTCCAGTGTATCTGATTGGTGTCTCTTCTCTCTAAGGATGAACAAAGGGTGTTGGGAGGTCATGACCTTTTGACCTTGAATTTATTTGCTTTTGTCCCCATGGAATTCTAGCACAGTCAGGAAATTCTAGGAGAAAGAATTGGGACCAAGTTAATTTTAGGGAGAAACACGTCCAAACTGTTCCAGAATCTGTCTCAGGTTTATGTAAGCTAGAATGACATTTTGGAATCTCTCCTACAAAATATTTCTTCCTCATCATGTACACTCTGAGGGCATAAGTGAGTTGTCCAAAAAAAAAAGAAATCAAGAAAAATAAGCGAGATTGTAAAAAAATGGCGGATCAGTGGTGACCTGCTGGTTCTCTGCTCCCAGAGTAGGAGGTCAAGAACACTGACAGCTATACATGAGTGGTTCACTCTCCCACAAGAACACCATTGTGAATCTGCAGAGAAGCAGCGCAGGACAAGCAGCGCTTGGGGGAAAAAAAGGTGAATTGGAGAATTGACCACAAAGTCTGTAGAGTGTGAGATATACAAGAGGAAATAGAATGTGAGACGGCCGCGCCTGTCGGCCAGCCAGGGCAGTGTGATCTGACCCATAGGAGGATGACTCTTCCTCCACCGACCTCCACATCCACTCAGGCAGGAAAGCGCCTGAAGTCAGTGCAAGGTTGTGGCATGGGATGACAGGCTGTGTGGAGAAGAGATGATAGCGGGAAACATTTTGAACTCTCCAGTGCTCTGTGGTAGGTCCGCACTGGGTGGGGAAGGAACTGGTCTGAGTGGACACTTCCCGGGTCCACAGGAGGGAGTTTGGAGACAGGCATCTCGCCTCTGGCGGTCACCAGGACCAGAACAAAGGAGGTGAATGCAAAAAGGGAGGCTCTGCCCCTGGAAACCACCGAAGATTTGACTGGTGCAGGATGGGACAGAGAGTACAGGACCCTCTACTGAACTGACATGAGACAGTGGGTCAGGGAAGCAATGGGGACAGCCTGCGGCTCGTTGACACAGGCTGCCAAACCTAGCACCTGCTGCCCCCCAAGCAGTCGCCTCCAGTGCTGGCTCTCTGTGGGTGGGCAGCCACCATTTTGGGGGTCCATAGCCTAGAAACGCTGTGGTGCACTGCAGTTCTGGCCACCACACCTTCCCCAGCCCAGCAGGGCAAGCTCAGGCAACAGTCTCAGGCAACACCCCTGCCCCTGCCGGGCAGAACAGGCTCTGCCCTTGGAGGAGGGGAGTGACCAGAAAAGCTGCTTTCTGAACATTCATCTCCCAACTCAGCCACTTGCCTTTTTGCACCCTCAAGACAAACCCCGCCCTTGGAGGTGTGAAGTGAGGGGAGAGGCTGCATACTGGGCTGAGACCCATGGCAGCCTGAGGTGGCACTCCTCCCTCAGCCCGGCTACTTGACTTTCTCTCCAGCAAGGCAGACCCTGCCTTTGGAGGAGGGGAGAAACAAGAGAAGACGTTTTCTGGGCTAGGACTTGTGGGGGTCTCAGGTAACACCCCTCCTCCAACCTGGCAGGGCAGACTCTGTCCTTGGAGGCAGGGAGAAGGGAGAAAACTCACTTTCTCCATGCAACTGGTGCGAATCTGTGGGACCTTGGAACTAAGCAAAAGAGGGCAGATTGTTGATTCCATCCAGTGGGTTGGTTTTGATCACCTGATAAGAACATAACACTAGGGCTCACCCTTGGCACCCAGGCCACTACCAGCTTTGGGGCTTGTGGACTGGGAAGGTAAATCCTGGCCAGAGTCCTCAGCAATTGCACCAATTAACACCCCCTACCTGAAGCTGCCTGGCAAGTGTGGCAAAAGAGCCCTAAAAAACATATTAGCAGCTCTCCCCTAGCAACAGATCAGGCAACCACAGAAGTACACACTCTCAGGCTTGCAAGTACCCGTTTCCCTTACCTCACTTAAAGTGGCAACAGGGCTCAAGTAACCTTTGGGAGTGACAAGACATTTCTCAAAAATCAGGGCATTTGTATACCCCATTCAGGGGTTTAGAGCCCAACACAAAGGCATTGGAATACCTTGATAATTGACTCCTCCACGTAAACTACAAGCAACAACAGCGAGGATAACTCTATACCTCAACACAGTGTCTTCCATCTCAAACTATTGGAGGGCAGTGGAGTCACACACACACAAGAGTGATTCACCACCTGGGACCTTAAGCAAGGGGTCGAAACTCACTAATCTCCTTTGGCAAGAGGTGAAAACAATAGGTCAAAGATAACCCAAGAGGCTAAAACACCTCTAAGGCAATACACGATCAGAGTGCATCTCTCCAGGGCTGGCAAGGAACGTCCCTTTGGGTACTTGGAGATAAGGCCACAAACCAGTCCCAGCTCCCCCAGTTCTTGACAAAGTAGCCTGATAAGAAAGAATCAGTGAAAGAACACAGGAAACATGAAAGATCAGAGAGAAAAGTCACCCCCAAAACAAAACATTTGATCTCCATCAATAGGTACCAACTTACAGGACATGATTAAACTGACAGAGGAAGAATTCTGAATATGGATTATAAGAAAACTCAATGGAATTGAAGAGAAAATAGAAACCCAATATAAAGAAGCCACAAGAACAATATAGGAAATGAATGAAAAATTCTCTAAAGAAATTGAAATACTATGGAAAAAACAAACAGAAATCTTGGAAATGAAAGACGCATTTAAGGAACTACAAAACATAGTGGAAAGCCTCAAGAACAGAATGGATCACCCAGAGGAAAGAATATCAGAGCTTGAAGATAATGTCTATGTGCTAAACAAATCAGATGAATAAAAAGAGCACAGAAACAAGAGACAGGACCAAAACGTACAAGAATTGTGGGATTATGTACAGAAGACAAGTATAAGAATCACAGCCATCCCAGAAAGAGAGAAAAAGAAAATACACAAGGGCTTGAAAACTTATTTCATGGGTTACTGGAGGAAAATATGCCTGGTTTGGCCAGAAATCTAGATATCCAGATACAAGAAGCACACAGAACTCTTGGGAGACTCAATGTGAAAAGGCAATCACCATGTCATGTAGTTATTAGGCTGACCAAAGTAAACATGAAAGAAGCAATTGAACAGTGAGGTGAAAACAGCAGATAACCTACAAGGGAAAAATCATCAGACTAACTGCAGACTTCTCAATTGAAACTTTACAAGCTAGAAGGGACTGGGTGCCTATCCTTAATCTTCTAAAACAGAATAATGGCCAACCTAGAATTCTCTACCTGGCAAAACTAAACTTCATCTATGAGGGAGAGATAAAGACCTTCCACAAGCAATCACTAATTTGTGAAGACTAGACCAGCCCTACAGGAAGTACTCAGAATTGCATTACACACCAAACAGCGCAATAGACACTCTTCAAAGCAAAATCATTCAAGAGTTAAAGGCTAAAATCTGGATTCCATGAAGGCTCAAAGATTAAAAAAAAAAAAACAGCATTTCACCCAACAATATGAATGGGAATCTACCCCAAATATTAATCCTCCCAATAAATGTGAATGGCTCGAATTGTCCCCTGAAGAGACATAGACTGGCAGAGTGGATAAAAATCCACAAGCCTCGTATCTGCTGTCTACAGGAAATGCATATAACCCACAAAGATGCTTTCAGGCTCAAGGTCAAGGGATGGAAAATAATCCTCCAGGTAAATGGAAGCCAGAAGAAAGCAGAGGTAGCTATACTTATTTCAGACAACATAACCTTTAAAATAGCAAAAGTAAGAAAGGACAAAGATGGCCACTATATAATGGTGAAAGGGAAAATCCAACAAGAACACTTAACTATTCTTTATATTTATGGATCCAACTTAGGAGCGCCAAGATACATAAAGCAAATCCTGTCTGATCTAAATAGCATGATAAACAATAATGCCATAGTAGCTGGGGATTTCAACACCCCACTGACTGAACTGGACAGATCTTCCAAACAGAAAATAAGCAAAGAAATAATGGACTTAAACAGCTCTAGAACAAAAGGGTCTCACCGACATATATAGAACATTCCACCCAAATAAAGCCAAATATGCATTCTTCTCATCAGCTCGTGGAACTTTCTCCAAAACTGATCACATACTAAGCCACAAATCAGACCTCAACAAATTCAAAAATAATAGAAATTATACTATGTATCTTCTCAGATCACAATGATACAAAATTAGAGTTCAATTCCAACAGAAATATTCACCACTTCACAAAGTCATGGAAATTAAACAATCTATTGTTCAATAACTATTGGGTCAAGGCGGAAATACAAAGGGAAATCAAAAGATTCTTCGAGCTAAATGAAAACGTGGATACAAATTTTCAAAATCTGTGGGATACAGAAAAAGCATTCCTGAGAGGAAAACTAATAGCATTAAATGCTAACATCAAAAAACAGAAAGCTCAAAAATCAACAAACTAATAAACAGTCTCAAGAAACTGGAAAAGGAAGAGCAAATCAATTCCAAACCTAGCAGAAGAAAAGAAATAACTAAGATCAGAGCAGAACTAAATGAAATTGAGAACAAAAGAACTATACAGAAATCAACAAAACTAAAAGCTGGTTTTTCAAAAACATAAACAAAATTTACAGCCCTCTTGCTAGATTGACAAGAACTAGAAATGAAAAAGGAGAGTTCACAACAGACACCACAGAAATATAAAACATTATCTTTGAATACTATAAAAGCTTATATGCCCAAAAACTACATAATGTGGAGAAAATGGACACATTCCTAGAAACATACAACATCCCTAAGTTCACCCAGGAGGAAACAGAATTCCTGAACAGACCAATATCAAGCACAGAAATTGGAGCAGCAATTAAAAACCTTCTAAAAAGGAAAAGTACCAGACCAGATGGGTTCACTTCCAAGTTTTACCAAACATACAAAGAAGAACTCATACTTATACTACAGAAATTATTCCACAACATTGAGAAAAATGTTATCCTCCCCAACTCATTCTATGAAGCCAATATCACCTTGATACCAAAGCCAGGAAAGGACATAACAAAAAAGAAAACTACAGACCAATATCCCTCATGAATATAGATGCAAAAATCTTCAACAAAATTTTAGCAAATCGAATCAAACAGCATATCAAAAAAAAATTCACCATGACCAGGAGGGCTTTATCCCAGAGATGCAAGGCTGGTTCAACATGCGCAAATCTATAAATGCAATACACCTCATAAATAAAAGGAAGAACAAAGACCATATGATTCTCTCAATAGATGCAGAAAAAGCATTTGACAAAGTCCAACACACCTTTATGATAAAAACTCTTAACAAAATAGGCATAGACGGGACATACCTTAAAATTGCGAAGGCCATATACAATAAACCCACAGCCAATATCATACTGAATGGGGAAAAATTGAAACCATTCCCATTTAGAACTGGAACCAGACAAGGCTGCCCACTATCCCCACTTCTAGTCAACATAGTGCTGGAAGTCCTTGCTAGAATAATTATACAAGAGAGGGGAATTAAGGGCATCCAAATGGGGGCAGAAGAGATCAAACTCTCACTCTTTGCTGAAGATATGATATTATATCTAGAAAACCACAAGGATTCAACCAAAAGACTCCTGGAATTGGTAAATGAATTCAGTAAAGTCTCAGAATACAAAATCAATACACACAAATCAGAGGCATTCATATACACCAATAACAGTCAAGCCAAAATTCAAATCAAAAAACGCAGTACCTTTTACAATAGCCTCAAAGAAAATTAAATATCTATGAATATATTTAACGAAAGAGGTGAGAGACATACACAGGGAGAGCTACAAAATATTAAGAAAAGAAATTGTAGAAGATGTAAACAGATGAAAAATCCACCTTGCTCATGGATTGGCAGAATCGACATTGTTAAAATGTCCATACTACCCAAAGTGATGTACAGAATTAATGCAATCCCTATCAAAATACCACCATCATTCTTTACAGATCTAGAAAAAATAATTCTATGCTTTTCATGGAACCAGAGAAGAGCTCATATAGCCACAGCAATCTTAAGCAAAAAGAACAGACTGGGAGGTATCAGTCTACAAGACTTCAAGCTTTACTACAAGGCTATAGTAACTAAAAGTATTTGGTACTGGCATAAGAACAGAGATATAGACCTTTGGAACAGGACTGAGAATCCAGAGATGAAACCATCCACATATTGTCTTCTAATCTTTCACAAAGCAGACAAAAATATACACTGGGAAAAAGAATCTCTTTTCAATAAATGGTGCTGGGAAAACTGGATAACTACATGCAGAATAGCGAAACTGGATCTCCACCTCTCACCTCTTACAAAAATCAATTCATGATGGATAACAGACTTAAACCTAAGAAATGAAACCTTAAGAATCCTAGAAGAAAATGTAGGAAAGACTCTTTCAGACATTGGCTTAGGCAAAGAATTTTTGAAGAAGACCCCCAAAGCAATCACAGCAGCAACAAAAATAAATAGGAGCTGATCAATAAATGGGACCTGATCAAGTTAAAAAGCTTTTACACAGTGAAGGAAACTATCATTAGAGTGAATAGACAGTCTAAGGAATGGGGGAAAATATTTGCTCTCTACACATCTGATAAAGGGCTGATAATAAGAATCTATCTAGAATTCAAAAAAATCAACAAGAAATAATCAAACAATCCCATCAATAAATGGGCAAAGGACATGAACAGAAACTTTGCAAAAGAAGACAGAATAATGGCCAGCAAACATATAAAAAAATGCTCATCTCTAATCATTAGAGAAATGCAAATCAAAACCACAATGAGGTATCACCTACCCCCAATGAGATTGGCCTTTATCAAAAAATACCAAAACAACAAATGTTGGCGAGGATGTGGAGAGATAGGAACACTCTTACACTGCTGGTGGGACTGCAAATTAGTACAACCTCTGTGGAAAAGAATTTGGAGATACCTCAAAGAGCTAAAAATAGAAATACCATTTGATCCAGCGATAGCACTATTAGGCATCTACCCAAAGGAACAAAAGACATTCTATAATAAAGACATCTGCACTTGAATGTTTATGGCAGCACAATTCACTATTGCAAGGATGGGAAAACAACCCAAGTGCCCGTCAATCCATGAGTGGAGTCATAAAATATGATATATGTATATAATGGAATACTACTCAATTACAAAAAATGATAGTGATCTAGCACCTCTTATATTTTCCTGGACAGAGCTTGAGCCCATCCTTCGAAGTGAGGTATCACAAGAATGGAAGAACAAGCACCACATGTACTCACCGTCAAATTGGCACTAACTGATCAACACTCAGGTGCTCACATGGTAGTAATATTCATTGGGGGTTGGGGGAAAAGGGGTGGGTAAACTCACAACTAATGGATGCGGTGAGCATTGTAGGGGGGGATCTCATGGCTTGGGTGTGGCAAAGTCATAATATGTAAGCAAAATGTTTGTACCCCCATAATATCCTGAAATAAAAAAAAGAAAAATAAGCAATATGATAATGAAAATAACTTGTTTGAGTTGCACAGTATCTTCTAGGTACTACTCCTTTGTGATGGCAAAAAGAATAGAGGGAAAAAATTGAACACCACTGAGTTGCTGGATTACATCTTACCTGAAACCCACTGCATCTCGTCTTTCCATTTGTATAAGCCAATAAATGGCCTTTAGTTCTTAAACCAGTTTGAATTGGGCTTTCTGTTATCTGCAACTAAAAGCATTCAAATGGATGAAATAACATATTAAGCCATTCCTAATGAACTAGACAGGCACTTCAAAGTTTCAAGGAACACCCTAAGGTTAATTCAGTTAGTGGGAACTTATTAAAAGATGGCTAGGAATATAAGGAAGACAAAGAGTTTCCCACAGTGAACAACCAGGTCTCACTGAGAAATGTGACATCTGTCCATCAAAACACAAGCATACAGGGAGAAATGGAAGGTCATTTCAGAGGATGCAGCTCTAGAGACTAGGCTTTCTTACAGTCTGTGCAATTCTACTGTAATTATAATTCACTGTACCCCTGTCCTTACGTATCTTGCTTTCCTTCTGCCTCTAACAATGTTTGTTTACACTGATTCCTTGACAGTCTGGTGATCACTGACGGTCTGTTCATATTTATGAATGAGACAATGAACAGCAGCTCGGGGCTCTGTGTACATTGGAAGACTAATTGACTCATGTGCTTCGTTTTTGAGGGAACAGCATTACACTCATGGGCCCCTACCTTAGAGAATGAGAAAGTCTTTGCTCCAGAGCCATTTGATATATTTAGAGAGGACATTTCTGGGTGTTTGTCTGAGAAGTAAATGTCTGCTGCCGTGACTTACAATCTATGGAAGCTGCATGTGTGTGTGTATATGTGTGTATCTTTGGTGTGCGTGTGTGTGTATCTGTATATGTGTATGGTGGTGGTGGTGATGGTAATGTTGGTGGTTCCAATCCTCAGATTTTGCACCTAACATTTTATTTCCACTCTCCATTGTACCTGGGATTTTTTTTTTTTTTTTTTTTTTGAGACAGAGTCTCACTCTGTTGCCCAGGAGAGTGCCGTGGCGTCAGCCTAGCTCACAGCAACCTTAAACTCCTGGGCTCAAGCAATCCTTCTGCCTCAGCCTCCCGAGTAGCTGGGACTACAGGCATGCGCCACCATGCCCGGCTAAGTTTTACTATATATATTTTTTGTTGTCCATCTAATTTCTTTCTATTTTTTTAGTAGAGACAGGGTCTTGCTCTTGCTCAGGCTGGTCTCGAACTCCTGAGCTCAAACAATACACCCACCTTGGCCTCCCAGAGTGCTAGGATTACAGGTGTGAGCCACCGCGCCCGGCTGTACCCGGGATTTTAAATGTTCCTAGTTTCTCTGCAGCTTTAGTGGATAGGATAGTTCCCTCCTCAGCTGTGATATTCTAGGCCTATGGCAGTGTTTCTCAAATCATCTGTAAAGGTCAGGTTTTGGGTGTTTTGTTTTTTAATTTCTAACATGTCACTGACCAATGCACTAAAAATGAATTACTAGAAAAATGATGACATGCTTGGATGTTGGGTGAATGTTAAATTACTATGAAGGGTTTTCAAGGTTACATTTTAATTTCCTGTGGACCAGGCTGCTCCACACTTTAGGGAGCAATGCTCCAGGTATGGTCTGTAAACCAGAAGCATTTGCATCACTGGGGTGCTTGTTAGAAACACAGACTCTCAGGCATCACCCCAGACCTACTGAATCAAAATCTTCATTTTTAATAGATCCCCAGGTGATTTATATGAACTTTAAAGTTCTTAGGGCATTTTCACTCCATCTGCTTTTTATCTTCCAGGAATGTGCTGCTGTATCTCTACCTAGAAAGCTTTTTCTTTAGAGTTTCAGATCCGTAGCACCTTCCCCTCATTCAGGTCTTTGGTCAAATGTCACCTCTGTAGAGAGGACTTCTATGGCTATCCAATAAAAGTTAGTGGCCCCTTCCACTTCACATTACCCTGTATTATTATCTTTCTAGCATTTATCACTAAAATTACTGTGGGCTCCCTTCCTGTCCCCTACCCCTGGCTAGAATGTAAGCTCCATGAGAGCAGAGATCTTGTCTGTCTCATTTCCTTTCCTTTCCCCAATGTTAGCACAGTGCCTGATAGGTAGGAGATGCTCTACGCTGCCTGCACGCTACTTCTGTGTACCTCAGGGCTTCTGCCCTCTCTTAGCTTCTACAGCTTAACTGTTCCTGTGTATTGCTTTTTCTGTATGTATCTCTGAATCTGTAATAGAAATCCCAATCCAAACTGGCTCATAAAATAAAAAGATGATGGCTTATGTAATGGGAAAGGTCCAGAGTAAATACACTGATCAGGCGTAGTTCAGTGAGGGCTCAGACCCCAGTTCTCTCTGATTCTTTCAGCTCTGCCTATCTCCACATGTCAACTTCACGTCCAAGCTGGTCACTAGATAGCCACAGCAGTTCCAGCTCTCACGTTCACACATAATGATGCTCACAGACCATCCATTGCAGACAGTTTATTTTTAAAGAATGAGCAAACTCTCCCCAAATCCTCCTGCAACCTTCCTCCAGCATTTTTTAGGCTTAATTGGTTCACAGGCCTGTTCTAAACATATATGTACATGATATAATTACAAACAATAAAATGCACGGATGTGAAGAGGAAAGTTCAATAAGGTTTGACAATTATATACGCTCAGGTAGACACCAACCAAACCAAGATGTAGAATATTTCTGTCAACCCAGAACATTTCTTTGTGTCATTTAGAGTCAATCTGTATAAGTAACAGTGCCTTGCTGAGCCAAAATGAAAGAACAACCAACGATGCTGATCCTGTCTTTATTTAAGATGTTGGCATTTTATTCATTGTGAATTTTTTCATTGGTTTTTATTTTTTTAAATATTACATTAAAATATGATTTATCTTGATTACTGGGGATTTTTTGGTATTCCCCCTTTAATTTTTCATACAACGTGAGTACCTCACTCATCTCATTTACATCTCCTTAGAGTTGCACTCCTGCAGTTCTTGAGCCTCTCTCTCTTTCTCTCAATATGATCTCTGCATGTGGCCTCTCCAGACAGCGGCCTCAGAGTAGCCTATCCTCTTTCATGGCAGCTGAAGGCTCCCAAAGCAAATGCCCAAGAAAAGCCAGCAGTCCAGCTGCATACCTTGTCTGATCTAGCCTTGGAAGTCACTCAGTGTCACTACTGCCATATTTCATTCATTGCGGCAGTCACAAAGGCTCACCAGGCACAAGGAGAGGGGACATAGGCTCTATCCCTTGATAGGAGGATTGTCAGAGAACTTGCAGATGTATTTTAAAACCAACATGAATCCTATTGCTTTTACAGCCATTTTTGGGTATTAATAAATAACCCTTATTTTCTAGTGTTAAAAATTCCTGTCCAAATTATATTTTTGAAAAGATTCATCTTAGATTTAATTTAAAGTATCTCTTCTTTGCCATCAGGTTTAATTGGATGTTGTTGGTTTTATTCACTCTGATCTCTCAATTCACTCACTTCTGTTTCTGGCTTTTCCAAGTTTAGGATAAGGAGCTGGGAATGAGATAAAAAGTAGCAAAACTCTCTTTTTCTTGACTGGATGTTGAAAACTGTCTTCAGTGGCAGATATCCCAAAGCTGGCACCTTCTCTTATGGGGTGATTTAATGAATTATTTGGAGACCTCCTCCACTCTGGCTTCTTGGACCTCCACCCCATAGGGGTATGATGTACATTCCTGCAGATCTCGTAAGACTTCCTTTCAACTCCCGCTTTCCTGGTGCATCCCACACAGACTCTTCCGGCTAAGATCCACTCATTCAGGCAGGCAGTTCTTTTGGGAAGTCCTTTCAACATGATGCTAGTCTAGACCCACTACCTTCCAAGTTATCTATAGGGTGCCACAGAGAATCTCAGCAGCTTAGCCCCACCCAAATCTGTAGATTTGTCTTGAACCTGCCATCTTAGACAATTCTAGGCAGCCTCCCACATTCATACTTTCCTAGAAGAGAATCAGACAATAATCTCTGTACTCCCTAAACCATAGGGAACCCAGGTCAAGTTTCTCTAAAGACATTCTCACCATGTCCTGTTTCAATAGCTACACCAGCCATTTCTTTTCCTCTCAGTGAAAACAGTGAAATTGGCTATAGTTTATTTATTGCCTACCTCCTCCAACTTGATTTACTTTTTCAAAAGATATTTTTTGTAGAGACAGGGTCTCACTATGTTGCGCAGGCTGGTCTTGAACTCCTGGCCTCAAGTGATCCTCCTGCCTCAGCCTCCCAAAGTGTTGAGTTTATAGGCATGAGCCACCACATCCAGCATTGATTCATTTTTGACTTACTTTTCTGGGTATCTTCTTGCTTCTTTTCACATCTTGCATGTGGTATTTTTCTTCTAGGTCCAACATTTCTGCCGAGTGATATGTAATCTTAGAAACCCACTAACTTTGACCCAACTGTCAAAAATACACATTTCAATTGCTCTAAGGCCATTTTTACCCAACCAACTCCTGCACTACATTGCCTGACTTGACCTAGTTCAGATCCAAAAACAGTCTCAGATCGTTTCTTCTTCCTGAAGTTTTATTTTCTCTTGGATTTCAAGTAATTCTTTTTTCCTGATTCTTTCTTCCCAATTTTCTTTTGCAAACAAAATTTGTTGAAAATGTTTTATTATTCACCACTTTGGTATTGCTTTTATTTTTAGGGACAAGTACCTTCAAAGACTTCAGAGAAAGAAAATTTATTTCTTTATCAGAATTGATGTACCTTGAAATCTCGATATTTTGATTATAGCTACTTTATGAAAGTAAGATTTCAATCTATACATTTTGTCATTGCTCAGATTCCCTGGGAAACTTGAAGTTTACTGATGAATATCCTTAGGGTAAACACCTGAGTGAGGGAATTTTGAAAGAAAGGTTGGGCAAAGGGAGGCATTGAATGCCATAGCGTGTGACAAAGGCTGCCACAGATCCTACAGGGTGCTCCAGAATGAAGACAGCCAGTTAGCGTTGTTCCACCTCGATGAAAGGGGCTGGCCTTTTTTTAGGTGGAAACTTCCTAATTTATTAGAAATTATTCCCAAAGATTGTTTAAACATCATTATCCTTTCCTATATCTTTGTGGCCTTTGCTTAAACAAACTGCTTTTCCAGATGTTTTCCTAATTCTATAATTGATTTTCAAGAGTTTTTCTATTAAAATGTAATTACATTTAGTGGGTTTTGCTCACTTTCCCTCCTCTCCATACACAAAGGGTTAGGGTGAGTCCAGTCAGAAATGAAATAGTGCAATGCTGAGTACAGCAAGATTAGGGTACAGTCAGCTTGTATTAATAAAAATGTTCTCCAGTGAAAGGAGACAAAGGGATAATTGACTCAAGGCTAGGAAAGCAAGTGTAAAGATCAAGTCCAAAGGCAGAAGCAGGGTGACAAAGAGGAAAGGTAACTAGGTATCAGGAACAGAACAGAAACTGGAGTGGGGAAGAAACTAGGGCAGAGGAAGAGTAGGTCAGAAACAAAGCAATGACTACAAATAGCACCCAGTGACCACGGTTTGCCTGTATTGCCATTTAGCCTTGAGTATTTGGTGAATAGACTTGTTAGCATGGTTTAAAAGTACAGAAAAGAGAGGGGATATTTTCATACTTGGGGTTATTTCATAAGAAGAGGTATAAGCTAAACAGGAAATCAGACGAATATTCAGTCTATGTAAAACAGGCCACAATAATGGGATTTAAGAAAGCAAGCCCTGAACTCAAAATGCTTTGGTCTGAATCTGGAGCCAGTACTTAATCTCTTGGGTAAATTGCTTCACTTTCCTAAACCTGTTTCCTCATCTGTAAATGATAATAACACTATCTCATAGAATTGCAAAGTCAGAGAACAAATTCTTAGAAATTGTAAACACAGTGCCTGGTATATATTAAGTACCATCAATAACTCAATATGACGGTTATGCTGCGATGATGATGATAATGGTGATGATGAAGATGAAGAAGATAATTATGAAAGTAGTTTGAATGGTGCCTATAAAGTATTCTAGCCCCCAGATATCCACCTCATTGTCCTGAAACTGCTAATGATTTTCTTTTGGATTTGGATGTTAATAGATCTTGGATTGGGGAATTCTCATAAGCAAAAACTTTTTTTTTTTATAAATAACAGAGTAAATGTGCTTCCAGTTCCTTTCCTGTATGATAACTGGGAGAATGATGAAAATTAAAAAATCCAGGAGCAGTGCCAGAGTACCTACACCCTAGGAAGATTAATTAACTGACCCAAGGTCTCAAAGCTAGATAGTGGTAAGACAGGAATTTTCTTTTTGTTTTTTTTAAGTTTTGCAGAGAAGGGTCTCCCTATGTTGCCCAGGCTGGTCTTGAACTCCTGGCCTCAAGGGATCCTCCCTCCCACCAATGCCTCCCCAAACCCAGGGATTACAGGCATAAACCACCATGCCCCAAGGCAGGAATTTGAACCCAGTTTGACCTTAGAGCAGTGGTTTTAAGTCCCACTGTGAATCAGAATTCCATGACAGCTTTTAGAGATCCCCTTAGGTCCCTCTCTTTCTATTTTAAAATAATTTCCCTTACATGATTCTAATGTGTAGCAGTGCTGAGACTTACTAGAGGAACCCAGAGAAAAAGAAAAAGAAAAAGTGAGACATAGCCAGTTTTCATCGCAGAAATTTAAAAAGAAACGTAACCCAAATTTTATCTCGCCTAGGTGGAGAGCTAATGTGTCTGCTACTCTCTGGTCAAAATCAGCTCTAGAAGCAATAGAAAAACGTGGGTTTAGAAATCAATAACAACAGCAGCAACAACATGAGAAACCATTGGTGTGTGAGAAAAGGATTGCAGAAGCCTGGAGTAAATTGGCTACAGACCAATGTAGAAGGTTTGGAAGGCTTTTTGTTTTTTGTTTTTGTCAAATCTGCAAAAGAGAAGAAAAAACAGTTTAACGATGTACCTATCACTCTGATTTACCAACTGTTCATACCTGGCCACATCCACTCTATCTCCTTCTATACAGACACACATGTTCCTTTTGCCAAATCATCCACTTGTAAGCTACAGACGTCGTGAAACTATATTCTTAAATTCTGCAGCATGTAGTCCCTAAGAAAAATGACAGTCTCTTATGTCTTACACAACAACATCCTCATTTCCACACCTAAAAAAATCAGCACCAATTTGATAACAATATCTAAATTATGTTCCACACTCAAATTTTACAGCTAGATTAAAAGTGTCATTTATATGGTTTTGTGTTAAAATTCCAGCATTCAAACAGGATAATTTCATTGCATTTGGTTGTTTTGTCTGTGTAGTGTATCCACATGACCACTACCACCAATCTTACCTGACTTCCCTCCACTTTTCATGAAATCGAATCCTTTGAGAAATCCAGACCAATTGTCCACAGAACATCCAATGCCCTGGATTTATTAGTGTTTTTCCTCATGATTAGATTGAAGGCAAAATCTTTGGTAAGAATATTGTAAATTATGTATAATTCCAACTGCATTGTATGAGGAGGTAATACTATCAGTCTATCCTATCCCATTACTGGCAATTCCAAGCTTGGCCACTTGGGTAATGGAGTAGCCCCAGATGTCTCCATTATAAATGCATATTTTCCTCCTGGTAATTAATAATAAATTTATGATGTGATAACTTGTAACCATGTGAACAACCTATTTCCCAACAAACTTTAATCTATTAGTTTAATAACCCTGGTCTGAATAAATTATTAAATTGGAAGTACCCCATTTAATTAGAAATTGTGGTTTTTCTAATACTATCATTCTTTGTATGTTTGCCAGCTAATGTATTTCTGTAAAGATGAGGTTTTCTTTTTTCCCCTTGTGATCTCTCTCTCTTACATCTCTGTATGGATTAATATATAGGGTGTTTGTTATAGTATTGATTATATTATTTATTATGCTATATAATTGTGTGTTAATATGCATTATATGATATTTCATTGATTTACTTATTTACAAGTAAGTGTTGGTATCCATTACTGTCAGTATTCCTTTTTTGGTGGTCAAGTCCCAAACTTAACAAGCGATAATCCTTTCAAGCTGGTTCCTGTATCTTTTTGAGATGATGCCTTTAATCTTTGAGCACTTTCTTATTTCCTGGAACAAGATATTCCAGGCTTAACTTTTACTTTCTATGTCCTAAGCTTAGAATTGGCCATTTCCCCAAAGGGGTTGTTGTTGTTGTTCTTTTGTTTTTGTTTTTGTTTATGGTGGGGGAAACACACTGTGTACTAGAGGTGCAGGAAAGTTTTCTGTCTCTTAACAATATTTCTTTGGAACAATCACTGTCTACCCGCCACTTTACTACAGAAATTGGCAGCAAGAGCTCAGCCTGCCGGGGACTACTGGTAGTATCAGAACAGCACAAAAATAGTTGATGAAAGCATACAAGAATGGTCCAGGCTCCCTCAGCATTCATTTCTAATCCCTTTCCTCTCCAAAGCCTCTGGACTGGTGGATTATAACCTAGAAAGACTGTTCCTGCCAATGTTACTTATCCCTAAGGGGTTAAGTATTGAATCTTGACCAGGGTTTTGCCTGGCGGAGGGATAGCAGAGCCTACTGAGGAATAGTGATTCTGTGGTACCTGGGGCACTCTGCCTTAAAGCTCATGCCCTTCTCTCTTTTAAAATTTACTGACAATGATTAGAGTATGGTCTTCATAGTTATTTTTATCACTGAAGAGATCAGTGAGTTGATACCTCTAGGGAACATAAACTCACAGGACAAAATAACCATCAAATAAGAAATATAGCTAATAAAACAACAAGTGAAACAACATATGCTGTCTGAATATATTTAAGAAGATGAAGGAAAATATTTGCAGTGTGTTACAAAGACTAAAAATTTAAAAAGAAATGTGTCAATATTAGGTACAAAATATGCATTGAAATAAAAAGAATAGATGGAATAAGTTTTAGAATGGATAAAATCGAAGAACAAATTAGTGAGCTGGAAGATCAAATTGAGAAATTCTCCTGGAAGCTGACAGGAGTGGATAAAGCAATAGAAGTTAAGAAAGATAGAACCTTAAAGTATGTGGAGGGTAGCGGTGGAAGTACCAGTGTCTTGATAGGTTTAGATAGTGATCAGAAATAGAAAGAAAAAAAAAATGAGAGAATATTTGAGGAAATAATAGATATAATTTCTTAAACTTAAGATAAATGGAAAGCCTCGGGCTAAAAGAGTCTGTAGAGCACAAATGGACGAGAAAGGAAAACAAAAGGCCCACATATAGAAGATTATAATGAATTTAAGAGTATCATTAAGTATCATCTCTAGAAGCTTCCAGAAAGAAAGAGCAGATCACTGACAAAGGACTCTGAATCACACTGAATCAGACTTAATAACAACACTGGATGTAAGATGAAATTGAGATAAAATTTTCTAAAGAAGTTCAGGTAGAGAACTTTAGGCCTAAAATTTTGTAACCTGCCAAACTGTGGTTCCAAATGAAAGCATAGTAAAAATAATTTCAATCACACAATCTTGAAAGTTTTCCTCTTTAAATCCACATTGACAACATACTTGGAGCAGGTACCCACATATGAAGAACAGAAAACTAGAAGACATTGCAAAATAAGAAAATGTGGAAAATAAGGGTAATCAAATTGAAAATAAGGATAAGCTTTATTGCTGCCAAACAAAAACAAAACACAAACCCCAAAACAAAAAAAGACTAGATCCAAAAAGAAAAAAAAGTTTTATCTGTGACACCCATGATGTGAACATACACTAGGTATTTCTTTTATTATTTTATTATAGGGAAGACAAAGATATTAGAAATTTAAGGAATCAATAGGGGGAGAATAAACAAATACAGCTTTTCAGATAGAGACAATCACCAAAAAAGCTGAAATATTAATCTTAATAGCTAACAAAATAAAATTTGAGACAAAAGAAAGTCACCAGGGCAAAAAGGGCATTTTTTTACTGGCAAAAAAGAATAACAGGCTGGGCGCGGTGGCTCACGCCTGTAATCCTAGCTCTCTGGGAGGCCGAGGCGGGCGGATATTTGAGCTCAGGAGTTCAACACCAGCCTGAGCAAGAGCGAGACCCCGTCTCTACTAAAAATAGAAAGAAATTAATTGGACAGCTAAAAATATATAGAAAAAATTAG
>NW_012155840.1:1002081-1004105 GCF_000956105.1 Propithecus coquereli
AATAATACAGACTCAAAATATATATAGAAATCGTTATTAGAATTGCCATTTCAACATATTTTAATTGGAAATTTTAACATTCCTCATAGAAATTCACATATCAAGGAGATAAACAGCAGAGATATTACATAAGTGAATACTATAATTAATAACTTCGAATTATCAGATATACATAAAACTCTATCCCAAATAGAAAATACATATTCTTTTTCAGCACACATAAAAAATTTACTCAGATATTTACTAGGCAAAAAGGAAACCTAAGTAAATTCCAAAGACTCAATATTGTACATACCATATTCTTTGACCATAATACACACAAGGAAATAGATTTACAAATTAATAATGGAATTATAGCTTTTTAAAAAAGAAATCAAATCACATAGTATTAAATGTCCCTTAGGTTAAAAATAAAATCATAAAATAATTTAAGAAATATTTAGATCTCAGTAATAGTGGTTATGAACAATTATTAAGTACCAAACTACCCTAAAATCAAGCAGTTTAAAAAAATAAGCATTTATTCTTGTTCATGAGTCAGCTGAGTGGTCCTGCTGATCTTCATCAGGCTTAATTGACCTTGGTCGGATTCACTCGTGCATCTGTGGTCAGCTGAGAAGGTGGTCTGGGGATGGCTGATTTTGGATGGTTGTAATCAGACCAACCTGACTGTCCATATGCCTCTTATTCTCTGGCAGACTAGCTCAGGCTTGTTCACATGGCAACGATGCACCTAAGGAGTGTGACACCAAGTATTCTTGAGGCCTAGGCTCACAAGTGGCATGCTGTCATTTCTGCTGTATTTTATTGGCCAAATCAAGTCATGACCAGCTCATGTTAAAGAGGTGGGGAAAAGACCCATTGGTGATGGGAGGGACAGTGAAGTACTGTCCACTGAGGACATCAGTGGTGGCACACAAACCTTTACTTCATGTGCCTTCTCTCAACTATCCTGTTCATCTTCCCCATTACTGCAGGGAGGGAGGTAAAGAGAAGAAAGCACAATAGAGAAGGAGGAGAAGAAAAAAATCAATCAGATAGTGTTAGTTGGGGAAAAACACAGGGCAACAAATAGTAAGAATTTCCTTGTTGTGGGTGTTCCAAGGATGGCTAATGTTCATTTTGAATTACTTGGCCTATTGTGTTACAGTCGTCTTCTCCATTCTCTCCCAGCTACAAATCTTTAGGTTATCTGTGGCCACAAATGTTTCATGTGTGTGTTGTGTGTGCACATGTGCACACTGCGAAAGGGGATGGTTTTTACAGATGGATCATTGTGATGTGAAAGAGCGAGCAACACATACAGAGTAAGCAGGGATTGGAAGACAGGCATGAGCACAGGATCGAATGTCACCCAACATTCTCAGGAGGACTTTGGACATTCACATGCTGTGAAATTGGGGGTCTGAGCCAATCTTACATAGATCATAAGGGGTCAGCAGATCCCAGTTGACATTTTGGTCTTTCAGTAGCTCTAGTAGTAGCCATTTTACCTACATTGATGGATAAAGAAACTGTTTTGAAGAAATGGAGTTGTCTTAGTTCACACAGAATTAAACTGAGCAATGAATATCTTACTGCACTGAATAATCGATTTCATTTTTCCCCTCCCAGTTTTATTTTTTTTAATACCTTTTTTAAGTTTCAGAATATTATAGGAGTACAAATGCTCTATTTACATTTATTGCCTTTACACTGCCTGAGTCAGAGCTACAAGTGTGCCCAACCCCCAGACATCGTGCCCTGTACCCATTAGGTGTGACCTTACCCATTCCCTCCTACCCCCACCACCTGCCGGACACCAGATGAATGTTACTTCCATATGAGCACATAAGTGTTGATCAATTAACTACCAATTTAATAGTGAGTACCTGCAGTGCTTGTTTTTCCATTCTTGTGCTAGTTCACTTAGAAGAATGGGCTCCATTTTTAGCTCTCTGAGGTATCTCCAAATTCTTTTCCACAGAGGTTGCACTAATTTGCAGTCCCACCAGCAGTGTAAAAGTGTTCCTGTCTCTCCACAT
>NW_012155840.1:1004745-1056318 GCF_000956105.1 Propithecus coquereli
GGACTCGTGGGGGGGGACCAAGGGCAACATATGTAACCTAAACATCTGTACCCCCATAATATGCTGAAATAAAAGAAAAAAAAAAAAAAGAAGAATGGGCTCCAGCCTCATCCAGGACAGTACAATTGTAATGTGCAAAAGTAAAACTTTATGGTTTCTCAGAGGACATTGTATAATTTCTGATCTCTAATGTTGATGATTTATTGGGTAAATACACTGTCCTGTGTCAGCAACTTGATTATCTGTACATTAGTGTTTCTTCTTTGAAGCATAGTTATTTTATTGAATAGAATAATTATATTTGATTCTTAATGGTTAATTTAATATTATTAGTCCTGAAGTGATATTTATAAAACACATACTCACTCTTCTATTTCCCAATACCCTAAATCTGTTTCATATTGAATGGCTCCACAGAAATTCCAAGTGAAGGGCAAACTGAATTTGAATCCACAGTTTTTCCAAGTTAAGCTTTTAAAAATTATGGCAGGTTATCAAGGTACTTTATTCCTCATTTTAGAAAGGCCTACAAAAATGTCTAAATATGAACTAGGTTTAAAGCCTAAAATACTTTCCCCTCAATCTTATATATATATGTCTGTTAGAACTATATATATCTCTCTCCATATATAAAACTATTCATATATGTCTCTAAATATATAAATTTATATGTGTGTGTCTAGTAGAACTATCACAAATATACTGAAACCTTCTAACCACATGTGAGTCCCAACATGTAGTGCAAAATAACATTAATGCAGTCCTTGCTATAATGCTTCTGATATAGAGTGCTGGATCTATGATAAAATAGGCTACCTGATACTTCCCAGCCTGCAAATACAGGCTAACACACAAACAATAATATCAAATTGCAATGGCTCTTAGAACGCATCTACTTATGCAAAACCATAGCCTCTCCAATTATTTTGGGTCATTCCCAGTCAGGACATGAGTCATTCGTGCTCCAGAATCTAAGTAACCCCTTACAATCTTCCTTTAGCACTTCTTGTCAATGCTTTTGGGTACTTCTTAGTTTGATGATATTCTCTTTTGGAATGTTGCTCTGCTGAACATAGATATTCTCTGCTCTGGCCACCTGAACCTTTGCATGACCTTCATCTAAGGTCTTCTTGCCAGCACTGCTTATGCACTTGGTCTAAGAGGGAACTTTCCAGCTGAAGATCTACTACAGGTGATAAAAGATTTATTCCCTCATCTCTTGGGTGGCTGGGCAGGGCCTGGGGGCAGCAAGAGCCCGTGGGATATTTTCCTTACTCATGAACAATTTCACCCATTTCCCCCAGAGCACTCAAGTATCATTTCTTTCTCTGTGTGTGGTAATTATGTGAAGTATGTTGGGCACCGCTGACTAAGAAGCACATTGAAGAACATAGATCTTTGAGGTTATTCTAATCTTTCTTATAGAGACACTAATCCAGTTAGTGAAGCTGGGTATGTGAGGAGATGCCATCCAAATTTTTCTATAATACTCATCTCTTCTCTGCTGACATAAAAGGCATCTTCTAAACAATCCCTTCCTACAAAATAAAGGAAAGATGAACACACAAGAACTTCTTCTTCTTGCCCCAAATCAAAGATCTCATGAATCCAGGCTTTTTAGGAAAGTAGTGTCTTTCCCATACTTACTCTAAGTATCAAATTTCTGGAAGCAATGTAGCCAGAATGCTAGATTACAATACAATACCTTATTTTAATACTTTAGAATACATGGAATTAGTTAAAGCTTCATTAAAACAAAAATTATTATATGCCATAGAAATATGAGTAAATATAGTTAAGTTTATGTGATAAAGACTACTATGTCTATATGTAATTTCATTCTTCCCTTCTTTCTTACTGAGAGAACCCTTGTTCCAGGTGATAATACGTGTTGGGAGAGACAACACATTGTGAGCCCAGAGTATACCTGCACAGTCTTGCTGGATATGCCAAGAATGCAAGGTCATGACTGCTCTTGATCCAGGCCATTTTTCAAGGTTGCTTTTGCAGCAAATAACCTTGAGGGATGAAGTACTTTCTCTTTCCAGAACCAAGAGCAGATTTGCTTACTGCTTGCTATAAAATGTTAGGTTTCCCCAAACTTGGTGCTTTTCTCCTGCAGTGCACCCCCTTGCATGTGTAGGCTTTCACTTGGGCCCATGACATCATTCCTGTGGGACTTGGGGCCAAGGCAATCTACACTAATATGCTGGTGCTCATTTTTCTTGCTGTGCCATGATTAATAAGGATCTAAGAATCTCTGGTCTTCTGCAAGCATCCAGGAAACACCATCACAGGTTAACATAATAACTTTTAAGTTAAGTAAAATCAAACTCCAGACCCAACTCATGGAAACTGCATTGCAGCTAGGAGTGACCAGCTGTCTAAGTTCTGGCCAAGCATTATAAGTAGAAGTTACTGGGTGGAACCTTTGTGAAGCCTTCTTAAAAGGGAGATAGATGGCTAGAGTATACTTTTTGTTTTGGCCTCCTTCTTCTCCTCTTTTTTATTGTTGGAATAAAGGTTAAGATGGATTGATCTCTAGTAGCCATCATGGACCATGCAGTAACCTTGAAGATGGAAGCCTACGCCAAGGAAGGCAGGGCAGAAATATAGAAGAGGCTTAAGTCACTATTGAATTTTGTGGAGTTTTTATACCTATTTTGGTATAATTGCTTGCCTCTGGATGGTAATTTTCGGTAAGAGTATAAACTTTATGTCTTGGTTATAGTCCTTAGGGCTCTCCTACTTTCAGAATAATTAAAGAATTTTTATATATTATAAATACCTATTAAATGAGACATCAGTAGTTTCAAGTGTCTCTTAAAGAAGGATCAGTAATTTTTCAGAAGTACCTATAGACCCCTCTGAAAAAGCAATTTATAGAATTGGGGGTCAGAGGGTCCGTAGGGCAGGTCTTTGTTCCTTTCTTTCATTACTTTAACTAGGGAAGGCATATTTTTTTTTTTATCCGTTTTGTATGAATTGGCCCTCTGGATAAGATTTCATTTGAAGAGAGGCTCCACATCTATAAGAAAGTTTGAAAATTACTGTGTTAGAGAGATAGTTTATGAAACACCATCCATGTTATTATGTGAACTTGAAATTAGGAAACTTTATCTTACATTTATTACTTGGAATTCATTTGATATTTTTGTAATTGTATTTGCAAGAATAGAAAATTAGTTTTTGTTGTGATGAAATGTGTTTTGGCAGTCTTAGCGTATGGATTTCTATTTGTAAGTAATTTTAAAAGGTTATATTTTTCCCTGAGTACACATTTTCAAGTACCTATTATTACTATTCTATTTTATGCATTAGTATCTTGGGAAGTATATGTCCCTTAATGTAGAACCAGGGATTACAATGACATCATTTTTGAGATTTTCTTTAACAACTACTAAGAGGATGTTGCAATTACAACACATTAAAATACTTTTACTATTGTGCAAAAATGATCTTACAATAACTGCTCCAGTTTTCATCATAGTAAACACGGCAAAACTGCTGATAAAATACATAGAGGCTTAAACAAACACAAAAACTTTTTTAGACTCTAACTATTAATATCTAAAGTAAAATATGAATTCAGCTCTATTTTATTTGTGAATAGCCATGTTTACTTTTGTTGAATTCATATCTAATATGTAGTAATGGGAGGTATGAAGCAGTTATACAACATACTAGCTATCTTAAGTATAGATCACCAAGATGTCTTCTGGGTAATAGATGTTTTTCAACGTTATAATGATGTAAAAATTAGTCTTGTAAAGTCCTTCAGTAGCAATACTATTTCTCATGTAGATAGCTACCAGAAAAGATGCTTTCATGAACCATTCACTACAGTTTCACTTCCTTTTAGTAAAGGAAGATTATGGAGCACAATGATCCAGGATCACCAACTGATTGAGGCTAAATAGTAGTTTGAGTAGGGGTCTACTCAAAATGTTTAATAATGGTATAGCATAGACACTGGGGAGGAGAGGAGAAAGAGACTTCTTCTCTTTATGAGACAAGTGGCAAACTCATGTGGCATTAATTCATGTGATATGGGAGAGATGTTTGTGACCATCTTTGAAAATAATCTACTTCAACTTCCTTCTTATTTCTGGTTGCTCCAACTGGCTTATATCTCAGAATTAGAAATCTCTCACAGAAGAAGAGGAGGCAAACAATTATTTTTCTTTTGTAGAAATATTAGGCATTCCTAAGATTCCACTGGAGCTGTAGTAAGATGACCCAGAAAGATCTGAGAAAACCCAAGCCACAGTCACTAGAGTCAGAAAAAATCAAGGGTCCACGGTGGAAATCTGTGACTGAGTTCCAGTATCTTAGATAAGGTGTTAGAAAGGGTGGCATGCAGGAAAATTTCTAATGTGACCCCTGTGACTTGTCTGTCATTTCTCTGATGTCACCTATATTGTACCTAAGATAGGAGGCCTTTTCATTTCTCTAGTGAAAACACTCCGGTTACTGAACATATCCTGGTCAGTAAAATGAACAATTGCAAAATTAATATCCCAAACTCAATCTCTTCCTTTTTTATAAGCAAACATAGTTAGTAAGTATATTGGAAGAAAATATCTCATTTGTAAAATAAATTATTTTAAAAAACCAGGATTGAATTTTTAATACATAGGACACATACTAAAAAGACTATTTCTTGAATGACATACATGAAAGAAGACTTGAATAAATGGAAAGGTATGCTTTGTTGTTAAGTAAGAAGACTCAGCATCATGTCAATTCTCTTACATGAAATTCAGAATTTAAGTGTAATTCTAGTAAAGCTTCCCACGGAAATATCAAAAGGAGAATTTGCCCCAATAATTCTAATGCATATGTAGAAGGATAAATATATGGGACTTCTAATTAAAGATAGTTGATAAAACATTCATATTTCTATCTATTCCTGAACCTTACTAAAATGAAAGTAAATAGATAAGACCATATTAAAAAAGGCATAAATACACAAGGATAAAAATATTGGGAAAGAAGACTACAGTAACAAAATTCTGAAAGTTAGAAAGAGATGAAAAGCTGCAAAACCACTTGATTTTTACGGCAGGTTTGGGGATTGGTGACACCCAGTACTTCTAGAATTCAAAGTAAAAGTGGTGCAAAAATAGTAGGATTGACTGTAAGTATCCTTAAGCAGAAGTAGGCTCCAAGGTTCTCTAACCTATTCCACACAGCTGGATTGTGGCTTCTTTCCTATCATGGCAGAAGACTGGGAGTTTGTTCTTTGTGGAGGGTGAAACCAGAGGTTTTTGGTCTGGGGAATATTGGGCATAGTTGAGGGTCGGGATATTGTACTGAAAACAGGGATATTAAAATGAAGGCTAAGTAAGTAATTGTTAATACTCAACAGTTGTCTCCTCAATTCAGTTTCCAGAGCACTAACAGCCTGACCTACACTGTTCAGCATAATATTAGAAAACTCTATCCAGAGGAATCCAATCAATCTAAGATGAAATTCCTAAAGATATTGATATTAGGTGCTCTCTAAAAACAAACAAACAAATAACAAAGAAGAAACAAACAAACAAAGAAGAAAACAAACGAAACAAAACTATTGCAAGTTAAGTTCCCCAGGAAACAGACTCTGAGATGGAGATGAGTTTGCAGGAAGTTAATTAAGCGGTGCTCCTGGGAACCGTAGACATGGACGGAAGAAAAGGAAGGGAAAGCAGGACTGGAGAGAGGCAGCTGGGCTGTGGTCACATCTCAAGCTGACCCCATAAGGAGTTCTGAAGCAGGGATGGTCCTTCGAAGTTGTTTTGCATTATGACAAGGGGGTTGGACTTTTATGCCTTCCCACTGACCAGTCACTCGATGCAGGTTGCCCCCAAGAAAAGGGCATGAGAGTGATTTCCAGAGCTACATAACAGCTGAGAACTGGCAGCCAGCAGGGCTACGAGCAGCTAGGGAAATAAATCCTTCACTTCTGAAGAGGGAGCTGGGGAGCACCTGCCAGATTAGCCTATAGTGAATCCCACATTTGTCATAAATTTCCCATTGGTTATTTAGTGTCTGTATGAGGCAGGAAAGTCTAGGCTATGCTGGAGTAACAAATGATTTCCAAACTTCAATGGTTACAACAATGTAGTGTTCAGCTCAAAGTCAGTTTCAATTTGAGAGACCTGGACTTCTTGGTAATAGCCTCTGTATGAAACATTGCTAGCTTTTTGCATGTAGGAAGAGCATGTATACCATGCACTGATTCATAAAGCTTTTGCTCAAAAGTGACAGATATCACTTCCGCTAACACTTCATTGGTTAAAGCATGTCGAATGGCTAAGCCTACTGTCCTAAAGTGATGATATAAAATACCCCCTACGCCAATTAGCTATTACCACAAAGCTTAGTGACTTAATGCAATATGTATTGATGCGTCATTTTTCACATTTTTAAAAATTAGAGACAAGGTCTCACCCTGTGCCCCAGACTGGATTGCAGTGGGACAATCATAGCTCACTGCAGCCTTGAACTCCAGGGCTCAAGCAATCCTCCTGCCTTAGCCTTCCGAGTACTTAGGACTACAGGCATGACCAGAGGCACACGCCACCACATCTGGCTCATTTTAAAAAAATTTTTGTAGAGACAGAAATCTCACTATGTTGCCCAGACTTATCTTTAACTCCTGGCCTCAAGAGATCCTCCTGCCTTGGCCTCCCAAAATGCTGGGATTATGGGCATGAGCCACTGTGCATGGCCCAATTTTTCAGATTTTAAAAGTTTGTCAGTATGGTGATTCTTCTGTTCTCTGTGATATCAGCCAGAGTCTATAAGGACTCATTCAACTGAGAGCTCAGCTGAGGCTAAAACATCCAAGATATAGTCTCTTTCCCACATACAACAGTTGGTATCAGCCGTTGATTAGGGCATCTTGGTTCTCCTCCATGTGGCTAATCTCTCCATGTGGTCTCTCATTACTTAGTAGTCTAGGATGAGCCTCCTTATATGGTGGTGAAAACATTTCAAAAATTGAAATGGAAGTTGTCAGGCCTTTTAAGGCCTATGCCTGGAACTGGCATAGCATAACTTCAGCTGCATGCTGTTGGTCAAAGCAAATCATAAGACCAGAATATATTCAAAGGAGGGGAAGTAGACAGGGATGGGAGGAATTATTGGCAGCTGTCATTGGAAGCCATCTACCATACTCAAACAGGGAGGAAAAACAGAACTTTTAGTGAATGGTCATCTAATCTACCACTGGAGAGTCAGGAAGCATCAGATATTTGAGAAAGGCCTTGGACATGAAAGAGAAACCTAAACATATAGACTAAGACTTGGAAGAAATCATATAGGGAGAAGAACATGCCAAACAACAACAACAACAAACACTCTGTAAATGTAGTAAACATTCCAATTACTAAAATCATGCAAAACCTCATCTATGTTTTTAGAAATTTGGGATGTGGTTACCTTAGTAAGAGGGCCAGTGACAGGAGAGGAAATAAGGGGCTTGGGAGAGCTCACAGTAATGCCATGTTTCTTTACAGGGGCTACTTACATGTTGTGTTCAGTTGAGCAGTATACTATGTGTACTTGTCTTCATTATATTTCAATAAAGTGAAAAAATATATTTCAGGTACTATGTAGAAGACCTACAAAAAAAAAGTTCAGAAGAGGAAGAAAAAAATAAAATCCATTAAAAAATAACATTACTTTTTATCTAAACACGTTTGGAAACAAAAAAAACCAATAGTAGACATAAAAAAAACTGCTTTAGAAATTTTGGATTGCTAAATTGAAATATTCCAGGAGGTAAAGCACAAGACAAAAGGTGGAAAAGAGTAGAGAAAGGATAAGAAAATAAGAGGATCCATCTAGGAAGTTCAAATTTTCATTAATCAGAGATGCAAACGTAGAGAACAAAAGAAACAGAGGTAAGAACATTGCTGTGTAAATAATTCTAGAAAATTTCTCAGAACTAAAGATCATGAATTTTCCAACTACAAAGTTCCCTGACAGCAAAATGGATTAAAATAGAACTAAACCAAGGAACATAATCATGAAATTTCAAACATTTGGAGAAAAGAACCTACAAGCTACTCAGGAGAAAACATGGTTTCATATAAAAGATCAAGAATCAAAATGTCATTGAACTTAGCGCTAGCATTGCTGGGAGTTAGAAGGCAACGGAGATTTGCCTTCACATTCCAAGAAAATGAGATTTACAATTTATAACCCTAAGCTCAATTAGCTATCTATCACAGCTAAGAGTATTTGATAATATTTTTCAGGTATGCAGTATCTCAAAAAATCATCTTCCATTTACCAAAATAAGGGAGTAAATCTAAAAAGAACAAGACATGCAAGCCAGGATACAAGAGATTGATTAGAATAGAGAGAAAAAGGGAGATCCCAAGATGATAGCTACCTTAGAAGGCAAAAAGTACAGATGAAAAAGATGATTCATTCAAGACAATATATTTGAACAAACTGGCGATTAACACTTCTAAGAGGGAGTTTGAGTTAAACATTAGTGCTTATGTGCTCATCTATAAATGGCAGTTCCATAGCTGTAGAAATATAACCTTGAATATTGAATTATATTAGAAAGTATGGGAGGGGAGGGGTTTAGAAAGGGATGCATGGAACAGGGATTAGTGAAAAACTAAATCTTTATCTTCCGTAATGGGAAGTCAACATATAAGTCCCACAACTGAAATATTAAGAACTGAAACTACTCATGTTATTTAGAAATAGAAGGTATACACCAATAGAAACATCTAAAATGGTAGACTCTTCAGTTATGTGAATTAATAAATTCTCTTTTTTACTTAAGTCAATTTGAGTTGCTTTTTCAAGTTTTTGTTTTGTATTGTTTTGATTTTTGTTTTTGTATTGAAAGAATCTTGTCCAATCCCTACATACATATTCTCATCCCACACTAGAAATTGTGGAAATATTTTTTAAAACTTCCTAGGTAACTGATGCATACCTTGGTTTGGGAATCACTACTCTGAAGAAAAAAGATCTTAGCAATGAGCTGAGTTCTTCAGTAAGGATTCTAATGAGCTCATCTTTCAAATTCAGATAGAGGTGATAGCTCATGTTCCAGTATACCTCTTCACTTTTCTTATCTTCAGCTTAGGAGGCAAGATTTTATCTCATATATGCAAGTATGAAATAGTGATGATAGAGTCAGGAAGAAACACATTGATTGCTTAGGGAAAAAAAACCACTAAAAACAAAGGCTTGAAGAAATTAGAAATTTTGTTATCTGATAAACCCATATATTTCCTAATGTAGTTTGACTTTTCTGCCTCCCCCCTGCTCCTTCACCCCCACCCCGCCCCCACTGTAACCCTGGAAAAATATTTTAGTGCTTTATTCTTTATAAACAAAGCTGAGCAACGTTAGCCCCTTAATTCTATGAAGAATCCATTGCTTCTGCCAGGAGATATTTTTCCAGTTGAACTAAATCTGTAAATTCTCTTAATAAAATGGCCAACTGGGCATTCTTCATTACTATTTCACCTGCTGAACAGATGTGTCTCCATTCCAATTCATTCTGTGGACAGCAGAATTTTCATAATCTCTACCATATTCGTGTTGCTGACATAAAATTAGGTGTGAAATGCTTAAAGAATAAAACCATCAAACTTCTGCAGACAGGGAAGAAAGTTCCTGTTACCAATTGCTGCATGACAAACCACCCAAAACTTAATGGCTTAAACAATGGCCAATATTTTCTGCTGTCAGAGGGTACAGGAGAAAGAAAAAAAAATGGCCGATTTTTAATATCTCATGATTTTGTACAGGAATTTGGGCTGGTTGGGGTGATTATTCTGTTCCACATGGGACGAATAGAAGTCACTCCATAATATTCAACTAACGAGTAGACTGGTCCAGAGGGTCCAAGGTGGCTTTACTTATACGTCTGTTACCTTCCCGGGGATGGCTGGAAGGCTGAGCTCAGATGAGACTGTTGACCACAGAGTCTACACATAACATCTCCAGGATGATGGTCTCAGGTTAGTTGGAGTTATTAAATGACTGACCACGACTCCTATAGGGAATGTTCCAAGAGACCTGGGCAGAAGATACAAGGCTTTTTATGACCTAGCCACAGAAGACCCAAAACATGATTTCTGTTGTATTCTATTGGTCAAACAAGCCACAAGGTCAGCACAGATTCAAGGAGAGGAGAATTAGAATCATCACTTTTTAATAAGAAGATTAGTGAGGAATTTGTAGCTACCTTTATCATTAGATTCATGTTTATAGGCATTGGAAAATCTCTTACTACCTAGGATCAATCTAGAAGTTATTCTTCTTACCAAAAAAAGTAGAATAATATGACACTCAGATCCCTAGAAGAAGGAACAACAAGGAAGACATGAGTGGGATACCCAGAGACCTGTAAGAGAGGCAACTTCAACAATTAGAAAACAAAACCTTTATTGGTAATAAGAATCTGGTGTAGTCATTTAGCAGCACATATCAGAAGAGGCAAAATCTCTGCAGCAATGTAATTGAAAAATACTTTACTTTTAAAATAAGTAATTGCAGATGTAATGGATAGTAAGAATTTCTGCAAATAGTGTTAAGGTATTTATATATGAAAAACTTCCCAACTCAGGTGGTGAAAGACAAGAGCAATGAGAAACCCACACAAGTAGAACCTGGACAATGAAAAAAAAAAAGAGAACTGTGGATATGGCAAGAATTAAGTCAGTCCCTTTAGCCAAAGATTACTACATGATTTGAACAGTTTCTCAGCATAGAGGATTAAGCTTTTACTATAAAAATACTACTACATTGTTTTCATATTTGTTGTTATGCCACTTATGCTTGTATTAACCATCTAGTAACTGAATATATATTTATCTTCTCAAGCATTATTTTTGACTCTAGTATTATTTGGTGATTGACTCATTAAATGTATGATGCAAGTACAAATAAAAGATCAATAATAACGAATGGATAGTCAAGAGTAACAACATGATCATCTACGATGATATAGGATTCTCATAAACTTCGTAATCTGTAGGATAGTTGAAAACGATATTCTAAATTAGAATAGAAAAGCTAAAATCTCTGTTTTTGCATACCTAATATACAACTTTAAATATTTCCACTATTTTAAGACAATGGGCTTTCGACTGAAGTTTTTTCAAGTGATTGCAAATTTCTTTAAAATGTCTGCTTATATTTTGTTTTAAATTTAGAGATAATTACTCTATGGGTGTTGTGGAATGTGTATACAAGTATACAGGAAAAGCATAGATTTCCTTTTTCTCCTTATAAAATAAAAAATAATAGTCTTGCTGTTGACACTGAACCCTTCCGGAATAAAAATATCAGGAATGTTAGAAAATTTATTCTCCCAGACTGGCAGGCGCCTAGTGAAGGAATTCTGGAATAAGAAGGGAAATGTTACAGCTTGTAATATAGTCAATGGGAAAGCAGAGAGCAAGTTATCGAGTGTGATATAAAGAATTCAGAACAAATAGATTAAAAAAGAGAGAGAGATTTTCCTGAGAAATGATGTATAACTTTACATAACTCGAAATTGGGATATAATGTTCATAGTTTAGCTTCCTGAAATTTATTATAAATTTGCTCTGCACTGCTAATAATATTAGTTGTATAGCCTGGGAAATGATACAAACTGGAGCCAGGCCAGGCATAACTATAATGAATGCTCTTTATTCATGTGGCATTGTAATTATGCAAATTAAAACTTAGTTATAGTTACTCTAGCCTCAGTGCTGAATGAATTGTAAGCATAGCTCTTATGGAAATTTGGAATTGTGGTCTTAATGATGCATATTGCATCTGTACATTAGGAAAGGGTTTCAAGTAAAGGCTGTAGAAATATTAATAAAACGTGGCTTTGGTGGAGTCTGCACTTGACTGACTTGGTAGTGTGTCTTCATATAAACACTGAAATATCTTTTGTCCGCAGAGAATTCTTTAGAAATTCTATCTTAGTTTAAATATGTATATGTTTCTGAATATAAAATTAATATTTTCATATTGAAGGGAATTCAGAAATTACACAACAGTAATATGACACCTGTCATTTTCACCACCTCAAGATAGCTACCATTTATTAATATGTGTACCTGCTTTTTCTTCCAATATCTTTTCACGTATCTGTGTATATTCAATATTTCAGAAGTCAGTATGGCTTAATAGGTTGAAAGTACAATCAGCCTTCCATATCCGTGCATTTTGCTTTGGTAGACTCAATCAACTAGGGATCCAAAATATTCAGGAAAAAAACTCTAATAAAAAAACCAAAACAACAATAAAAATAATACAAATAAAAAACCCAATATATTATAACAACTATTTATACTGTGCCAGGTATTGTAAGTAATCTAGAGATGATTTAAAGTATATAGGAGGTCAAGCTCTCCAGAGAATGTCCCCCGTTAAATACCTCCTCCGCCTTCACCTAAGTTGCTCCTTTATTTTAATCCCTAAATATAGTTATATTTCATGCTTACTTTGTTTTTCAAAAGTTTTCTCTGTAGAAGATTTTAATCTTTCATACTCCTTCTTTTACCTTCAGTTTTTTCTTTCTCTTCATTCAATCAAGCACTGGGATCATCTGTATACAGGCACTGTATTTGTTTGATTCTCCTGAAACAAGTTTATCTAACCCATTCTTGACTTTTGGACTATGCAGATGAACTGTTTAAGGGGTGTGGTTAAAAGGTAAGGATGTCTTCTCTCCTTTTCCCCTGTCCATTCATCCCTCCATTCCTTTGCCAGCTTGTTTTCCTTTCAAGGCCTGTCCCTTGAGTTTAGAATAGTACCATGAATCCCACTTGTGTCATTATTAAAGATAGCTGAGAAACAGCTTTCAAATGGCACAGACCCTCTTCAAGATGTCTGGGGGAATGGTTATTTCCAGTTAGGGATTTCATATCCACATGTAATCATGTCTGCTGCTAGTGCTACCCAAGCTTGTGGTTCTTCACATTTTGGATACTTAAGCTAAAACACAATAGCTCACAGTCTTTGTAATCCATTCACATTCCTCAAGTTTGCCAACTTCCTCTTCCTGACTGGTCTCTCTGTCATCAGCCCGCTCCTTTCTAGCAGAAATGAGGTTATGATTTTGGAGGCTGTGGGTTTAGTGAGTCTTTGTGCCAATCCCACTGGCCCTGAACAGTCAGGGAGACTCGATTTTCGCTACTGGATTTTTAGCATTTCAAGAAACAGCTGATTATATTGCTATATAAGTATTACTCGTATATACCCCATTTCCTTCCAGCCTGCCCGACATTTTCCACCAGCCTATCTGTCTCTATCTTGGAAATCCTTCCTTTTCCTCCCCCTAAGCCTTTTGAGTGTCATCGCATAGTGGTTGTTTCCATCTTATCCATTACTTTTTCAATGGAGACTACAATATCAGCCAGCCTAGCCTTGGCTTGTAACCCAGTATTGCACTCAACAGGGTGGGTGAAGAGTTTCTGCAAGGCTGCAGGCACTGGAGTGGGAAGAAACAGACTGTAGATGACCTCTTACACTCTTAGCTTATTGGCAAGTACCACTCCCACTCAGAACAACATCTGGCCCTCCCTGCAAAGAGTGTACTGTACTTGAAGCAAAGTAGTCACATACAGATGGCCATGGATGGAATTGCTTGCCAAAGAAATTTCTAGCCTTTCTCTTTCCCCTAACTGCATCAGGGAAGAATCCTTATCTCTAGCTTGGTTTCCACATGAGGTTTTTCTGAGGAAGGGGCCTAGGACAAGAAGTCTGTCATGTAGTTAAATAGGCAAGACATCTTATTAATCCAGTTTTGTTTGAAAGTTACTTATCCATACGATTTTTAAAAAGTCAAGTTTAATTTCACAAAAACTTTTTTTCTGAGATTACTTCTGGGGTAATATTTAAAATGAGAGACATTTTGTAACCCTGTAAAATACATAGGGAATATAATATTCCAATGTACACAAAGAAGGCAAATTTTTTAATCAAATAAAGAGTATTATAAAATGAGATATTTATTGGACTTGACTCACACTTGGGTATCTGTTGATTCAGGATGCTGTAATGGGACCTAAGATTAAAAATTAATGACTTTTTTTTAAGAGAAAATAAAAAAAATATGCAAATACTATGCCATTTTATGTAAGGGACTTGAGCATCCTCGAATTTTGGTGTCTGCAGGGTCCTGGAACGAATATACCAAGAATCCCGAGGGATGACTTTATATACTTTGGAGCCAAAGTGCTTGGATTAAATTCTGGCTTCATCAGCTCCTATCTATATGAACTTATATGATGTCTCAGTTTCCTCATTTGTAATAGAGATAATAATCTATTATTAATAGGGCTCTTATGGACATTAAATTACATAATTCCCATTAGAGCACCCTAGGAAGTGCTCAAGAACAATTAGCTCTAACTTCAGTCACATAGGCACACAAATGTGCAAAACTGAGATCAACTCTGCTGTACACATATTTTGTACCTGGAATTATAACTTAACATCATATTATAACTGTTGTCATTAAAATTTATTGGAATCCTAATTTTATGTTTATATAATTCTTGATCATGTGGAAATACTATAATTTATTTAGCTGGTACATATTGTATATATTATGGGTTGTTCCTAATTTTCAGCCTGATAAGTAAAGCTGGGTGAATATTCATGTCTTTGATGCATTGTAAATAATTTCCTTATGATGAATTTCCCAAGGTTAAATTCAAAGAATTCTTAAAATTTTTGTATATCCTGTCAAATTTCTTTGTGGAAAATATAATTCCAATTCATACCTCTTAAAATTTGTGTCTGACATGATGAATTTAATATCATATATTTTTAAATTTTGACTGTCACAAGAAAAATAGTTCTATGTTTGTCTTAAGTTTGCAGTGTGACTATCAAGAAGATTTCACATTTGTCATTTTATACCATTTGCCCATATTCTTATTGAATTATTAGAATTTTCTTGCTATTTTGAAGATTTCTTAATGTGTGAAGGATAATAATACTTTCCATATTAAATTATTTATAAATAGATTTCTTTTTCTAATTTTGCATTTGAGATTTAATTTATATTTTTTAAAAAAGTACAAGGTTTGAAATTTTATAATTCAAAATTATATACCTGCACGATTTTTCCATATCTTTTATGATAAGAAAATACTTCCACTTCCATAGATTATTTATTTGTAGTTTCTTCTGGTTTATTTAAGATTTTATTTGTTAGATATTTAATTCTAGTGCACCTGAAATTAAATTTGGTGATTATCTAACATTATATTTTTAAAGATAGATTAATTAAAACAAAACAACAAATTTAAGAAGATTAAAATTATATCAAGTATCTCTTTTGACTATAAGGATATGAAACTAAAAATCAGTAACAGGAGGAATTTTGGAAAATTCACACATAACCTAGAAACTAAACAACATGATCCTGAACAACCAATAAGTCAAAAAAGAAGTTAAAAGAGAAATTAAAAAATAACTTGAGACAGACAAAGATGGACATACAACAGATCAAATCTTGGTGGATGCAGCAAAAATAGTTCTAAGAGGGAATTTTATAGCAATAAACACATATATCAAAAAAGAAGAAAGATCTCAAATAAACAACCTAATATTACACCTCAAAGAACTACAAAAAGAAGAACAAACTAAACACGCATCAGTAGAAGGAAGGAAATAATGAAGATCAGAGAAGAAACAAATGAAATAGAGACCAGAAAAACCATATGAAAGATTAATAAAACTGAGTTGGTTTTTTGTAAGTATAAACAAAATTGACAAACCTTTCAATAGACCAAGAAAAAGAGAGAAAATATTCTAATAAATAAAATTAGAAATTAAAGAGGAGACATTACAACTAACACCATAGAAATACAAAGGATAATCAGAGACTGCTATGAACAATTATATGCCAATAATTGGATAACCTAGAAAAAGAGGATAATTTCATAGGAACATGAAACCTACCAACACTGAATCATAAAGAAACAGAAAGTCTAAATAGATCAATAATGAGTAAAAAGATTGAATCAGTACTTAAAAACCTCTTGCCAATGAAATGCCCAGGACCTGATTCACGGTTGAATTCTACCAAATGTGTAAAGAATTAATGCCAATCCCTCTCAAACACTTGCAAAAAATTGAGAGGAGGGAACACTTCCAAATTCACTTTGTGAGGCCAGGATTACTTTGATATCAAAGCCAGACAAGCATACTAAAAGAAAAGAAAATTATAGGCCAATATCCCTGGTGAACATAGACTCAAAAACCTTCCAAAAATTACTAGCAAACTGAATTCAATGGCATATTAAAAGGATATTCACCAAGATCAAGTGGGATTTATCACTGGGATGCAAGGAGAGTTCAACATACACAAATGAATAAATGTAAAACACCAAATTAACAGAATAAAGAAGATGAGCCATATGATCACCTAACTAGATGCAGAAAAATCATTTGACAAAATTTGACATCTTTTCATGATAAAAGCTCTTAATAAGGCCGGTGTGGTGGCTTACGCCTGTAATCTTAGCACCCTGGGAGGCTGAGGCAGGAGGATCGATTGAGGTTAGGAGTTCGAGACCAGCCTGAGCAAGAGCAAGACCCAACTTTACTAAAAATAGAAAAACTTAGCCAGGTGTGGTGGCACACGCGTGTAGTCCCAGCTACCAGGGAGGCTGAGGCAGGAGGATCGCTTGAGCCCAGGAGTTTGAGGTTGCTGTGAGCTAGGCTGACATCATGGCACTCTAGCCCTATCAAGACTGTCTATAAATAAATAAATAAATAAATAAATAAATAAATAAATAAATAACAAGGTATAGAAGAAATTTTCCTCAACATGATAACGGCCATATATGACAAGCCCACAACTGATACCATACTGAATGATAAAAAATTGAAAGCTTTCCCGGTAAGATCAGGAACAAAACAAGGATACTTACCCATTCTTGCCATTTCTATTCAACATATTACTGGAAGTCCTAGCCAGAGCAATTAGGCAAGAGAAAAAAAAAAAAAAATAAAAGGCATCCTAATTGGAAAGGAAGAAGCTAAATTGTCTCTGTTTGCAGATGTTATCTTATATTTAGAAAAACCTAAAGACTCCACTAAAAATCTTAGAACTAATAAACAAATTCAGTAGAGTTACAGGATACAAAACCAACATACAAGAAATCAGTAAGGTTACTATACACTAACAATGATTTATCCAAAAAAGAAATCAAGATAACAATTCCATTTACAATAGCTACAATGTATAAATGTAAAGGAAATAAAAGATCTATATGCTGAAAACTATGAAACATAGATGAAAGAAACTAAAGAAGACACAAATAAATGGAACGATATCCTGTATTCATGGATTCAAAGAATTAATATTGTTAAAATATCCATACTACTTAAAGCAATCTACAGATCCAATGCAATCCCTATCAAAATCCCAACAGCAGTTTTCACAGAAATAGAAAAAGCAGTCCTAAAGTTTGTATGTAACCATGAAAGACCCTGAATATCTAAAGCAATCTTGAGTGAAAAGAATAAAGATGGAGGATCCATACTACTTGATTTCAAAATCTACTACAAAGCTATAGTAATCAAAACATCATGACACTGCCTTAATAATAGACGCACAGACCAATGGAACAGAATAGAGAGCCTAGAAATAAATCCACATTGATTTTATAAATCAATAAATCAATTGATTTTCAACAAAGATGCCAAGAACATACAATAAGGAAAGGACAGTCTCTTCGATAAATGGTGCTGGGAAAACAAGGTATTCACATGAAGAATAAAATTAGAACATTATCTCACACCATATACAAAAATCAATAAAAAATGGACTAAAGACTTGAACATAAGACCTGAAACCGTAAAACTACTAAAAGAAAACATATAGGAAAATCTCCATTGGTTTGGACAATGACTTTTTGGACACGAATCCAAAAGCACAGGCAAGAAAAGAAAAAATAAACAAATGGGATTACATCAACCTAAAAAGTTTCTGCACAGGCCAAGGAAACAATCAACAGAGTGAAGAGGCAACCTATGAAAAGGGAGAAAATATTTGCAAATCGTACATCTGATAATTGGTTAATAACCAAAACATATAAGGAACTCAACTCAATAGTAAGAAAACAATGTAGTTAAGAAATGGACAAAGGACCTAAATAGATATTTTTTTCAATGGAAGATATACAAATGACTAGCACGTATATGAAGAAATGTTTAACATCACTAACAATCAGGGAAATTCAAACAAAAACCACTTGAAATATCACCTCCCATCTGTTAGAATGGCTATTATCAAAAAGATGAAAGATACCAAGTTTTGGAAGGATGTGGAGAAAAGGGAACCCTTGCACACTGTTGGTGAAAATGCAAATTAGTACAGCCATTATGGAAAACAGTATGGAAGTTTTTCAAAATTTAGAAATAGAACTACCATATGATTCAGCAATCCCACTACTGGGTATATACCCAAAGGAAATGAAATCAGTGTGTGGAAGAGATAGCTGTACTCTTATGTTCATAACATCATTACTCATGATAGCCAAGACAGGGAATCAGCCTAAGTGTCCATCAATGGGTGAATGGATATAAAAATTTAAAAAAATGAAATCCTGACATTTGCAACAACATGAATGAACCTGGAGGACATTATGTTAAGTGAAATAAACCAGGCACAAAAAGACAAATACTGCATGATCTCACTTACATGTGGAAGCTAAAAAGGTAGAACTCACAGAAGCAGAGAGTAGAATGGTGGTTACCAAGGGCTGGGGGCAGGGAGAGGATTGGAGAAATGTTGGTTAAAGGATACAAAATTTCAGTTAGACAGGAGGAATAAATCCAAGAGGACACAGTGACTGTAGTAATAATAATGTATTGCATACTTACAAATCACCAGGAGAATAGATTTTAAGTGTTTGCATCACAAAAAAGAGGTATGTGAGGTAATGCATATGTTAATTAACTCAATGTAGCCATTCTACAAGGTATACATATTTCAAAACATCATGTCATATAACATAAATATATACAATTTTTATTTGTCAATTAAAAAATTTAATTAAAAAATTGTTCATTTTAAATGTCGGTGAAGGTGTGTGAGAAGACAGCACTGGCTGTTGATGGAAGAGTAAACAAATCAATTATTCTGTAAGGCAGTTTGGCAGTATTTGTTAAGATTTTAATGGGCATATGCTTTGATCCAGCAATTTTATTTCTTCAATTTTATGTCAAATAAGCATTCTTACATATGCTTTAAATACCTTTATGATGATATTCATTGCCAAAGTGTTTACAATAAGCAAAGTCCATACTATACAAAAAGTCCATCAACTTGGGTGGCAGGTAGGGAGAGGGAAGGTATGATTAAATAAATTATAGAGCATTTACTTTCTTGGGAATACTGTGTCGCAATTAAAATAAATGAGGTAAAGTTCCATATACTGACAAGGAAAGATCTCTATGACACTAGGTGAAAAGTTAAATCACAGAATAACTTTTAATTTGATCCCTTTTTAAAAAATATATGTACACAGACGCATATATAAATTCATAAAATAGATAGACTTCAATCTACTAACAGTCCTTACTTCCATGGAGGGAAATAGCAACTGAGGTGTATTTAATGAAGACTTTTGAAATTCTTTCCATTTACTCCTCTATTGTTCAATATAGGTATTAGTTATCTATTGTTGCATCTGTGTATGACTTGCACATAAAAAGTAAACACTAATAATGTAAAATAATGAGATATTAAAAATAGATTATTCATCATTATTTATTTAATAATCTATCAGTTTCTGATTGGCTGACAATACTTCCTTATACATACATATTCTGCTTTCATTGTGCCATTTGTCAAATTCTTGCTAGTAAAACGTGTGTGTGAAAATATGCTTTATAAAAATACAGTTTTATTACTTACATCTGTGTTCATGTACCAGGAGAATGGTATTGCTCATTATAAAATTCCCTTATTAATCAACTAATATTAAGAATTCTTCATTAATTATTAGAAAATAATTGCAAGGAATTGTAGTCCTATATTTCCAAAAATTTATTTAGTAAAATAACTCTGCTGTGCCACTATCTAGGTGACAGTTAACAAAACTGACCTAATTTAGAAAAATACTGAAATTTTGTCATCTGCATCATTTTCCTCCCTTCTAATATTAATATAAATTTCTTTCTTCACTTAAATAAAGTATAAGGATATACTTTATTTTCTTGCTTCTATAAATATGTGCATTAGACATCAGCAGTATACAATCATACTATTCTTTAGCCTAAATGAGTTTTCATTTTAGCAATTTAATTTGAATTTTAAAATTAAATATTTTCTAAATCATATATGTACACACACATACGGATCTCCTTATGGTTATGTAAGTAATTCTTGATCACAGAAAATCTGAAAAATACAGAGACATATAAAAAATTTAATATGATTCAAAACTGATCACCAGAGAAAACCATGTTAACATTTTGGTGTATCTGCCTCCATTTTCCTGTGCATGCTTAGGAAAAGAGACAATTTTTGAAAGAAATATATAGAGCTTTTCAATTTTTCTTCTGTCAAAAACACATACATAGGGTATTTTTATGCTACACAATATTTTTAAACAAATGTCCTCAGAGTCTAGGTGGCATTTTAGTACATGAGTTTTCCATAATTTAATGAATTTTATGCCTTGAACATTTATATTGTCTATTTTAAAAAGCTATTATAATGGTATGAGTACTTGTCTAGCTAGATTGTTATGCAGTTTAATTACCTCCTAAAGATAAATTACTAAAAATTGAATTACTAGTCCAAAGAATATGAACATATTTAAGGTTCTTATCCATATTGCCAGATTGTACCCCATGAAGTTTGTACCAATTTATGCTCCTAGCAACAGTGAAAATATCCTTTTAACCACATCCTACTCTGCACTGGCTATTTAAAACAAAACACAGGAAGGAAAACCCTGCCAATTTGATTGGTAAAAAAGTATATTTCATAATTAAAATATTGGTTTTTTTCCCTTAAGTTCCTCAATTGAATGGGTAAGTACCTTTTCAATAATCTTTAGAAAAAAATCTTAGCTTTTTGTCGTCTGCCAGTTTTCTTTCTAACCAGCTTTAAAGGAAATTTCAATTAAACAATAGTATGAAGCACTTAATTGAGATTAGGTTAAGCCTAAAATTGATTTGAGACAAAATGACATTTTGACAACATTCCATCTTTTCCAAGGAGCATGTTATTATTTGCCATTTATTTAAATCATATTTTATATTCCTTAGTAAATGTTCTCTTTACATAGCCCCTACATATTTTTAAGGTTTATTCCTATATATTTTATGAATTTAGTATTTTTATGTATGAGACATTTGATGATTTTTGCTGCCACTGAGGTTAAAATCCTTTTTCTCTTTGGATCATCTAAGCACTAATTTCAAGATTAAGGAGAAGCAGTATAACCTGGTAATTAAAAGCTCAGGTACTGTAGCTAGGCTTTCCCATCTGCATCTGAATTCGCTTCTTACCACATGACTTGGGTGAGCTGGGCCTGCGATATCTCCCCTTTCCCTTCCAGAGCCCTCGCGCCTCTGTACCCTGCTGTGTTCGCACAGACTGACTCCTAAGACTCCCCTCACCGGGGCTCTCTTGCCTTCTGGCTTCTGGTTAGGTCCAGCCAATGAGGGTGTTAGGAGGAAATCAGATTGGGAGGAAAGTGAGGGGAAGGTATTTATTTCCAAGACCCCCTCCTGCTTAGATAGTGCCAGTGGCTGTGTCCTGCCAAAGGCTACAGCTCTTATCAGGGGTCCTCCACACAACTACCCTTCAGGCTTGCACGCGGTCACATTTCCTTCCTATTGCTAGCCTAGGGTCCTGCTGGACCCTCTGGGGTTTCTCTAACACATCACCCAGACATGGAGGATGTCTCTATTACCCAGCTTGAGTGTGTCATTTGCTTCTCACCAGGATCTTGAATAAAAGCATATAGCACACAGGAATAGTACATATCCTTGTAATTTTTCTCATATTATTGAAAATATCTCTTGGCTTTTACTTATTCAATTATTATTGATTATAATTTTGATAATCAATGTAAATAGGCATTCTACATTTTGTTCAGTATCATTCTCTTTGTGATTTTCTAAGTTTTGTCAGGAAGGGTTGTTGAATTTTATCCTCTGCATTTTGATATATTTGTTTTTAAATTGTACTTGTTGATGTGTTATTTTATATTCTGATTTTCTATCAATAAATCATTCTTTTATTCCTAGAATAGTGCAAATTAAATTTACTTTGCTAATATTTCATTTTAGACTTTTAAAAATCACTCTCAATGGAATGGTAGGTATCTGGAGGCCATTTAAAACAATAGACTTAAATAGGAAAAGTAACACCCTTAAACTGATATTTGTTTAAGCATAAGTCACTTTGAATAACTGGAAATTTTAGTAGCCCTTCGTCACCCAAAATTCCTTTTTGTGGTGTTTCCTCCGGTTTGTGGTCCAGAAGCAATTGGACCAATAGTAGCTTTTAAGAAGCAATATTTTGGCAGGTCGTGTCAGAGTTGGGGGTGACTGATCACAGAATACTATCTAGTAATAATTATGTCTAAGCCAGAGTGAAGAGAGTACAAAAAGATTGAATATCTTCCTCCCTTTTATTGTTCTGAAAAAAATTATTCTTTTGATTGTGTTTCTTATTCCAATCCTATCAGTCTTGGATTTAGAATGTAGGACATCAATTTATAGCAATTGGTAATTTCAACATTTTATACCTGTTATATCATACAATACTGTTTTATTTCAAGCATGAATTTTCATTTTGGTTCCCATGAATCAATTCCATCATGGCAGGATCTTCAGTCCAATATCTCCCTAGGGATAAGAATAATTTTATTTAATATTTTTACAAGTTATTATATATTTGGTGCCAAGTGCTTGAAACATTAGAATCATAATATAAAATTGCTGAGCCATTGACATGAGGAAACAAACACTATTTAGTTCTGTCCCTGATGAGTCTGGCATTGAAAACAGAAGAAAGACTATAAAGATTGCATTCGAATTTTTCAATGAGATTCTATTTGGTTTAATGTAGCTAAATATAAGGACAGAATCTGCAAATATTAAACTTTATATTTTCATTCAAAATTTTGTCAGGTAATATCTAGTAATGAAAAAATGTTGTTTATAATCAAAGATAGTTATAAATAGTAAAGAATATTTAGAATTTGTTTGAGAAGAGGTGAGTTCCTTAGTGGAGAGTTTACTGTTTGATGTGTTTACTTATTTATCATTCCTCTTCACGCCGCCCTCCCTTGCTAAGGATATTCCCTCACTCTGAACCCACAGGCATGTGAGAATTCCATTCCCACAATAAACTTGCTTTACAGGCTCTCCTTTCTAGTGTTCTTCTGTGGTTTGGAAACTGCAAAAGCAAGTGTGAGAACACACAATATCTAGTAAAAGCCAGCATTACTGAATGAACTCATTAAAGCCAAGTGGGAATTGCAAACTCTGAAAATTAAAACATCTGAACATCTGTTAAAATTCAATCTGTGTTTCTTCTTTGAGAAAAATAACAAATCTGATCGACTCTTGGTGTAGCATCTCAAAAGAATAAACAAAGAAGCTTGATAAGTAAAATTAATTTGGCAGATGGTTCAATAAGATAGGATCTGGGACAATTCTTGGAAAGTTTCCTTGATTTCTTTTGCAAAGTAAATGTAGATCAAGAAAATTCCTAAGCAACAATGAAGCGAAACTGAGGAATTATATTTACTAATAGTATAAGAAATATAAAATGACTAAGATCAACTAAATTATTTATGAAGAAAAGAAAGAAAAGTTAACTGGCATGTATTTTATCAGCCAATATTTTAAGTTATCAGGAAAGTTAAAAGTGTGTTTTTAATTTTATTCAAAGTTGTTGGTTTACACAGCTTTGTTTATTACAAAGTATTTTCCCTGCTCTAAGAACAGGCCTTATGAAGTTACTGTACATTCTTCTCTATTTTCTTTTTTTGCATGCTTTTGCGGTTGGCTTTTTCTCACAATAGCAAAGTGAAATGTTTGTAGGATTTGTCAAAAAGTCAAGTTTTATAGACTATGTATTATGCACATGCAAAAAGCATCTCATATTCCAGTGTTGCTATAAATAGTACATTTAAAACTTACTGTCTAGGAACAGCCAAATTCCTAATTCTCCTATCATAATTATTTATCATTGTTCTCTGTCTGGCCTCCAAATTAAGGTGTGATCATGAGTCTTCCACTCAAGAAATTCTTAATTTTTTCATGTGGTGGCGAATTTTAAAAGTGATGAGGAAAAAATTCATGATCAGTATTACATGCGTTATGTTAGAAATATGATTTTATTTCCAAAGCCACTGTTTCGTTAAGCCACACAAGCAGACACACCTACATGGCTAGCCCCCACAAACTGAGGGCCTGAAACATCAGCTCCAGGCCCACCCCATCCCCATCGCTGTACTTTCACCTCGAGTAGAACACTCGAGGGAGGAGGGATGTCTCACAAAATGCTCCTGACCTTTGATTTTGTTCTCCAGATCAGATGCTACAAATAAGGCCGTTTGGTGTCCACTTTCAAGCCACATGGTTTTTGAGCTCCCAGACGTAGATTTATCAAGCATGTCTAGGATTTTTGTGAAAACCATCTGGAAACATAAATCGAAAGACCTGCTTCAAGCTCTGAGAGCTAGCTCTCCACGTGGACACCTCTACTCCGTTCACTTCTATGCAGGTGCTATTTCCACGCCTGCTGCCCTTCCAGTTGCGAGTTCCAATGTTGTCTTCTGTGCTGCTGTCTTTTAGGCATCTAGACTCTAGGCTGGGGTTGAGATTGAACTTCCGGATGATTTTACTATTCCTCCATTAATATCTTCTTTTCCACAGGTCCCCTTTGTCCTCTTTTGTCCCCATCTGCTTCTTCCTCCCCTGTCACCCTAGCTCTGGCTGCCGTCAGCCTCCTTTTACACAATCTCACCTCCTTGCCAAGGTTTTCACAGCCCTTATCTTACATTGGGAAAGGAAATAGTAGAGAAAATTCTGACTTGAGATACATGATATTTCCAAAGTTAATGCATGTACAGGATAAAAACTGAAAGTGGTACAAAAGGGTGCAGAGTTAAAAGTGCATTTTCCTCCCACCCTTGGTTTCTATTCATGTGGTTCTTCACCTCAGAGGAAACTCCTAGTCTTAGTTTCTTATGTACCTTTCTAGAGATAGATAAGATAAGCATATTAGATTGAGGAAGTCTATTCTTAGTTTGCTGTGGATTTTTATTATGAATGGGTGTAAAATTTTATCAAGTATTTTTTTTTTAGCATCAATAGATATAATTATATGAGAGTTTTCTCCTTTACAGGCATACTTTGGAGATACTGCCAGTTCGGTTGTGGACCACTGCATTAAAGTGAATATCTCAGTCAAGTGAGTCACAGAAATTTTTGGTTTCCCAGTGGATATAAACGTTATGTTTACACTATATTGTGATCTGTTATGTATGCAATAGCACTCTACCTAAAAAAAGCAGCATACATACCCTAATTAAAAAATACTTCGTTGTTAAAAAATACTAACAGACATCTGAGCCTTCCGTGAGTCATAATCTTTCTCCTGGTAGAGGGTCTTCCTCCATGTTGATGACTGCTGCCTGGTCACAGTGGTGGTTGCTGAAGATAGGGGTGGCCATGGCAATTTCTTAAAATAAAATAATGATGAAGTTTGCGGCATCAATTGACTCTTCTTTCCATGAAATATTTCTCTGCGATATACAATGCTGTTTATCAAAATGCTATCAGCATTTTACCCACTGTAGAACTTCCTTCAAAATTGGAGTCACTCCTCTCCAACCCTGCTGCTGCTTTATCAATTGAGTTTATATAATATTCTAAATCCTCTGTTGTCATTTCAGCAATGTTCAGACCATCTCCGGCAGGGGTAGATTCCATCTCAAGAAATTACTTTCTTTGCTCGCCCATAAGAAACAACTCCTTATCTAGTCAAGTTTTATATGACATTATAGCAATTCAGTCACATCTTCAGGCTCCACTTCTAATTCTAGTTCTCTTGCTATTTCTACCACATCTGTGGTTACTTCTTCCACAGACGTCTGAACCCCTCAAAGTCATTCATGAGAGAGTAATCAACTCTTTCAAACTCCTGTTCATGTTGATATTTTGACCTCCTCCCATGAACCAAAAATGATCTTAATGGCATCTAGAGTGCTGAATCCTTTCCAAAAGGTTTTTCATTGATTTTTCCCAGATCCGTCAGAGGGATCACTATCTATGGAATCTTTAGCCTTACGAAAGGTATTTCTTTTTTTTTTTATTTCAGCATATTATGGGGGTACAGATGTTTAGGTTACGTATGTTGCCCTTGCCCCCTCCTCCCCTACCAAGTCAGAGCTTCAAGAGTGTCCATCCCCAGATGGTGCGCATCACACTCGTTTATGTATGCTTATACCCATCCTCTCCTTCCCCCTCCCACCTGCCTGACATCCAATAAATGTTATTCTTAAATGTGCACTTATGTGTTGATCAGTGAAACCAATTTGCTGGTAAGTAGATGTGGTGCTTATTTTTCCATTCTTGGGATACTTCACTTAGTAGAATGGGTTCCAGCTCTATCCAGGAGAATACAAGAGGTGCTATATCACCATTGTTTCTTAAAACTGAATAGTACTCCATGGTATACATATACCACATTTTATTAATCCACTCATGTATTGATGGGCACTTGGGTTGTTTCCACATCTTTGCAATTGTGAATTGTGCTGCTATAAACATTCGGGTGCAGGTGTCTTTTTTATAGAGCATCTTTTGTTCTTTTGGGTAGATGCCCAGTAATGGGATTGGTACTTCTTAAATAATAAGAAATTCACAATTACTCCTTGATTCATGTGCTACAGAATGGATATTATGTTAGCAGGTGTGAAAACAACATTAATCTCCTTGTATCTCTCCATTAGAGCTTCTGGGTGACTAGGTGCATTATCAGTGGGCAGTAATATTTTAAAAAGAATCTTTTTTTTCTGAGGAGTAGATCTCAACAGTGGGATTAAAATATTTAGTAAACCATGCTGTAAATATATGTGCTGTCATCCAGGCTTCGTTTTTCCATTGATAGAGCACAGAGTAGATTTAGCGTAACTCTTAAGAGCCCAGCATTTTCAGAATGGCAAATAGCCATTGGCTCCAACTTCAAGTCACCAGCTGCATTAGTCCCTAGCAAGAGTCAGCCTGCCCTTTGAAGCTTTGAAGCCAGGCACTGACTTCTCCTCTCTAGCTATGAAAGTCCTAGATGGCATCGTCTGCCAATACAAGGCATTTCATCTGCATTAAAAATCTGTTGTTTAGTGTAGCCACCTTCATCATTTATCTTAGCTAGATCTTTTTGATAACTTGCTGCAGTTTGTACCTTAGCATTTGCTGCTTCACCTTGCACTTTTATGTTATGGAGACAGCTTCTTTCCTTAAATCTCATGAACCAACCTCTGCTAGCTTCAAACTTTTCTTCTGCAGCTTCCTCAACTCTCTCAGTCTTCATAGAAATGAAGAGAGTTAGAGCTTTGCTGTGGATCAGGCTTTAGGTTAAGGGTATGTTGTGGCTGGTTTAATCTTTTATCCAGAGCACTACAACTTTCTCCGTATCATCAATAAGGCTCTTTTACTTTCTTATCATTCATGTGTTCACTGGAGTAGCACTTTTAATTTCTATCAAGAACTTTTCCTTTGCATTCACAACTTGGCTGTTTGGCATAAGAGGAGTAGTTTTTGGCCTGTCTCAGCTTTTGATATTCCTTCTTCACTAAGCTTAATCCTTTTTAACTTTTAATTTAAAGTAAAAGACATGTGACTCTTTCTTTCACTTGAATACTTAGAAGTCATTGTACAGTTATTAATTGACCTAATTTCAATATTGTTGTGTCTTAGGAAATATGGAGGCCAGAGGAGAGGGAATGAGAAGGGGAAACAGCTTGTTGGTGGAATAATCAGAATATACACAGTTATTGATTAAATTTGCTGTTTTAAATGGGCATGGATCATGGCACCCCAAAATAATTACAATAGTAAAATCAAAGATCACTGATCACAGATCACTGTAACAAATAATAATAAAAAAGTTTGAAATATTGTGAGAATTACTGAAACTTGACTCAGAGACACAAAGCGAGCACATGCTATTGGAAAAATGGTACCAGTAGACTTGGCTCAATACAGGGTTGCCACAAACCTTCAATTTGTAAAAAATACAGAATCTATGAAGAGCAGTAACGTGAAGTGCAATAAGGCAAGATATGCCTGTACTCCATTAATGTGGTTATATAGTAAATCACATTCATTGATTTCCTAATGTTAAACCATCTTTGCTTTGCTGAAATAAACCCTACTTAATGATATATTAATATTAGTATAACACAATATTGGATCCTATTTACTATTGTATTGGTATTTATACATCTATGTTTATAAGATGAAGTTAGCTTATAATTTTTTTTATTTTACAATTATTGTCTGTTTTTTATGCTAGTCCTATAAAAGGAATTAGGTAGCTTTTCATTTCTTTCTTACTCTTTTGCATTTTTCCTCCTCTTTTTGGATCTTTTAAAAAATTCTGAATCATCTTTCATAAAATAGTGACTATCATGCTCTGATTCATGGTGGGAGTGGGAGGATTTGACTATTAGTTCATTAATAGTTGATTATTCAGGTCTTCTAAATTTCCTTGTAAGTCAATATTGGTCATTTAAAAAAAGGCTTCCTATTATGTTTACAAGTATATTGATGTAAAATTTTTCATTGTACTGATTCTGTGTTTCTTTTTCTCATCAGAAATATTTTTTTTTTTGCAAACTTTTTTTCTTGGTTGACTTTACTAAAACTTCTTTTATTGCATTGGCCTTTTTGAATAAATTGCTCTAATATTTGCTTATGTCTATGTTTGACTCTGTATTAGTTCACTAATCTTTGCTCTGTTTTTGATAGTACCTTCCATATATTTTCCACACGTTTCTTTTCTAGTTTTTTGAGGGTTTTTTGGTCATTTACTATGTATTTTATAATTTTCACTTTAACAGGTCTGTTATTTGTGGATGTGATTTATATTTTCCAATGTTTTTAATTTTTAGAAATTATTTATTTCTAATTTAATTGCATTAATGGCTAGAATGCTTTCATTATGATCTTATTTCTACCCAACTTCCCCGTTAATATTTTCCATTTTGTATTTACTACCTCCATAATATTTTTATTTTATAGTCACTCATTATTTTTCATGCATTTTCTCTATTATTTTAAAACTTTAATTTTATGATTTTTAAAATATATTTCAAAATGCAAAATGTACAAAAGGTTCTGTGGTGAATTTCTCTATCATTCTTCCAGCTACTCAGTTCCCTTCTCCTTTGGAGGTTCTAATCTTATTAATTTCTTAAATAGATAAAGGTAGTTAAACAGGGGGAAAAGTTCCAATAAAACCTCCAAACACATGTCAGTATGAACAGAGGAAGGTCTTATGTGCAATTAATAATGTCCAATTTCCAGGAATGTAAAGATTAACTGAGACATTAAAGCTCTTAATAAGATAATTGGGATATAATAAATGCTAAGCCGTAAGAAATGGTCAGTAACTTGAATGATTTTATTGTACCATTTCCAACTTTTTCTTTCTTCCCCCAGGTGGCTGCACCTGGGCACAGGTGCACACACCCACATGTGGGACACATGAGTGGGAAGCGGGTGTCCCTTCTATTTTCTGTCACGGAGTGTCAGCATTGGAAGGGGTTTTCTTGTTCATCTAGTCCAGCCTTCTAGTTGATAGTCTAGTAGAGTCTGTTAACAATTTGCAAGGTTCTGGGTTTTTTTTTTTTTTTTTAACTTGTGATTTGTTATTTGGTTTCATTTATGTATATGCAACTTGACTGTTCAACCCAGATTTTGAAAAATAAAAAATTTTAATGTAAAAAAAAATAAAAATAAATGCTAAGCCAATGGGAAAAATGGATACACACTTGTGTTCATTATTTATTAAGACCTTGGAGGCTAGGTAGTAGCTAAGAATACAGACTTATTTAGGGATATTAATTTATTTAAATAAAAATAAAAATAATAGATCTTAAAATAAATAAATAAGACGATCCTGGATAGGATTCCCTTTTTTGCCACTTTCTAATTGTGTGATATTGGATGAGTCACTTTAGCCTCTTGAATTTTCAGATTTACTCTACGAAATGGGCATCACAATAATACTTACCTCTTACGTATGTATACAATGGCATATTACTCAATTATAAGAAATGACAGTGATCTAGCACCTCTTATGTTTTCCTGGATTGAACTTGAGCCCATTATCCGAAATGAGGTATCACAAGATCGGAAGAATGGGCTCCACTTGTACTCGCCATCAAATTGGTACTAACTGATGAACACTAGGGTGCTCATATAGCAGTAATTCTCTTCAGGGATTAGAGGGATGGGGGGGTAAACCCTCAACTAAAGGACATGGCGGGCATTGTAGAGGGGAAGGGCACGCCTCTAACCCTCGCTTGGGTGAGGCAAAGACATAAAATGTAACCATAATATGTTTGTACCCTCATAATACCCTGAAATAAAAAAAAAAACTTACCTCTTAGAATTTTATCAGTAAGTGTAATCATGATATAAAAAGTATGCATACCTAAATCATGCTATTGCCTGGAAGATAGTAAGTACTCAGTTTGCAGATTACCATTATTATTATTTTCTTAATGGTAGTAATTAATGATAATATAATTTTAAAATCATGGTGTTTATTTGGGGGACCAATAATTGATCCAGTTTAGACTGGAGAAAGAGGCTAGATGTAGATCAGAAAATTTAAACATTGACAGGAATGTGGCTCTCTCAATGTTTAGCCATAGGAAAAATTGTATTCAATTAGTTTCCTGGGTGTTATTACGTTTTAAAAATATAAAATGTAAATGTAAAACATATTTGCGTCGTTTTACAGAAAATGAGAATAGAGCTGCCTAAATATAATAGAGGACGATCAATCTGTGGGTTCCTAGGGGACCTCAGAGATTAAGGGAAGCACAGCCATGTTACCACCAACTGCCTTACTTGCTGTCTTACTTAACTTTCTGTTTCTCCTCAACACCGACTCCAGACAAGTCCACAGCTTTAAGATATGCATATAGTGGGTGGGAGAAAGCAGGAGTGGGTGGGGAAGACTGATCTGGGTAGGAGGTAGGCCGATTGCCAGATTCCCCAGGGTGATAGAGAAAGCTTTTTATTATAATTTAGTAGAAAGTCTTATGCCAAAAATATTTCCATAAATAAATTCAAATGTTGGTTCTTGTTGAAAAATGCAAATCAGATGGTTTCAATGTTTTAAACCTTACTTGGAATACCTTAAATAACAAGCACAAACATTTATGTGTGTGTGTATATATATATATTTAAATATATACCAAATTAGGCACATAGAAAATATTATAAAAATGGAACTAATAGGCCCCCACCAGCATCCTGACATCAGGCTGAAATGCAAATCAAATAAGGCAACCTTGGAAGCGCTGCAGGAACTATCATCACCACAGCAAGTATTCATTAGACCTTTCCTTAGGTTGTATTTAAACAATCACAGCCAAAAGCAGACAGAAATAAACATCTGGTCTGTCTGGCTGCATTGTTCCCATTCCAAAATATTAATCTTCTACTTGGAGGGCATCAAAACAATCTTGGGCAGATAAAATATGCCAGTATCTGATCACAAGTCTGACTGTTCTCTATCAAGTAGAATTGGCTTCGTCTTTCTTCTCTACTGCTGAGGCAGGTATTACAAAGCTCTCTTAGAACTAGGATGTTGCTGTAAATTATAGAGACCTGGTGGTTAAGCTAAACTAAGATTGTCCATTCCTCATAAAATATCTGTAGAACATTTGGATATTACTTCATTTGCATAGATGATAAATTATACAATTTGCTTTATTCAAGCTTTTTCCTGACATAACCAAAATATTTTCTAAGCTATGGTGGCCAATTCACTTCTAAGTAATGATTTCTGAGAATGAAAAATTGTATTTTAAGATTATTGGCTGATCTAGCAAATTGCAAACTTTTCCAAATACCATTTAGATTAGTGACAGATTTCATATTTGAATTGCAAATCATCATTTAAAATTTTGTATGGAGGAGTAAAGAAAATGTCAATAATAAAAATAACAATAGTGACTGTCATTATTGTTATGTATCCTATAACTGGCACATAAGTCTTATTACAAAAAATACATAATAATAAACCTCACAAGTAGTTTTGTCATCAAGTAACTTGGAGGTGGTTAGGGAGCTAAGTCATGGCAAAGCTGGGACTTAATAGCAGTTCCCATGTTCTGCCTTAAGAAAATAACCTCTTTTTCTATTGGGGGATACTTTATCATTTATTCCAAAATTAAATGAAGTACTTAATAAAAAAACATGTTATGACCTTTAGGTATACTTTTTTAATCGCTTAGAATGAGGTACAAATGACCCCAAAGTTACTAAATGGTTTGTGTAACTGTCTTACAATTTGACCTTGGTCAAGGGTGTTCCCGTGAAGCACTTGAATAACTTAACAGAAATTCACATTGCCTCGGATGGAAAAAATAGACCAAGTGCATACTTTAATAATGGCAGTAGATAGTGTTAACATCTTAAACATACTACAGAACCTCAGGAAGGTGAAAGGTTAATTTATAAATTTAAAATATTATCTAGTAAGTTTATCAAACATTGTGACAAGCGGTAGGGACAAATAAGGTATATCTTGTGCCCTCAAAGAGCTCGCAGTCTAGTAAAATGAAGAGGGACTGATATGTTCACTTATGCCTAAGAGCCAGGTATAAACGTATAGAGGATGTACTTAGAAGTCTTATGATTCCTTTGGTAACTGGGGTGTGTGAACATTTTTATGAATGCTAAAGCTGGATTTATCATTTGTCAGGTTAACAGTAGAAGCAGCAGCATGGCAGGGCTGCCCCTAGGGCAGGGAATTATTATAACACTGGGGGAAGGTCATGATCTCAATAAACTCATCTGGGTAGAGACTTGATGAAAGATAATGGCAAGAGAGGAGAAAAGGGCTACAGGAGTTCAGGGCCGAATCGGGCGGCGAAGGGAGTAGAAATCAAACCCGCAGTGCAGCTGTTGGCAACTCTAATCTCTTAGCGGGGAAAAAAAGTCAGAGGTTAGGGGGCTCTGGGACAAAGATTCAGAAATGAAATGAGTGGTTGTATGCTATGTTAGGTGCACATGTAGTCTCTTACCAGGAACATGGATCTCTTTTATATATAATATGTATGTAATATAATATATATTATACTTATTATAATTCAAGGGAGACTGAAGCTGAGGAATTGCCATGGAGATGACTCCAGAGTGTTTGTGGGTAGGGCAAACTCAGCTGGTTACCTTAGCTAGAAACCATGTCCCCTTCTATCACCAGGCAACCTGAGGGCTACAGGTACTCCAGATACTCGGCAGACATAGCACAGCAGTTTCCATCCTTAACTGCACATTAGAGTCATCTGGGGAACTTTAAACACATACCAATACAAAGGTCTGACTCCCTAGAGATTCTGGATTATTGGCCTGGGCTGGGGCCCAGGCATTGGTTGTTTTTTTAATTAATAAACTGTATTCTTTAGAGCAGTTTTAGGTTCATAGACAGATTGAGCGGAAAGTACAGACGGTTCCCACATACTCTCTGTCTGCACACACGCACAACCTCCCCCACTATCAATATCCCACGCCGGAGTGGTGCATTTGTTACGATCAGTGAGCCTATATTGCCGCATCATTCTCACTGGCAGTCCGTAATTTACGTGAGGGTTCACTCTTGGTAATGTACATTCTGTGAGTTTGGACAAATACATAATGACATGTGTTCACCATTATAGTATTGTACAGATTGGTAGGTGTTTTTTAAGTCTCCCCTGGTGAACCACTGCACTAGCAGCGAGGAGCCACAAAGACAGGCATGACAACCAGAAGCTGCCATATGATACATAAAATTACCCTAGGTCCCTAACCCTCCAGGAACTCTCACCTTTAGGCAAAAGCGGAAGAATATTTATGAAACTCTGTTGGCTAGCGGAGGAAGACTAGCTTGCTAGAGAGCTGTCATTGTTTGTGGGGTGAAATGGGGGCAGCCTGCAGAGGAAGAAATGTTCCCTGAAGCCCCTGGGGATGGAACTTGGATGGAAAGAATTCATAGATAATACACGTATGTGTCACAATGAAAGGAGAAGATGCTTGCAACTCAAGATAAATTTGGTTTAAAATCTGAACTTTGTCAAGGTCAATAACCTTGAACCAGGTGTCTGACTTCTCTTGAGTGTCAGCTTTTTTATCTGAGAAATGGAGATGATAGTACCTAACTTGAAGGGTCATGAGAATTAAAGTCATGACATCCAGTTTAGCATGTTCCCAGCATTTTGTAGATGATACATAAATAAACTCTGTTATGATTATTAGTGCTAGTAACTAAATAGCATATAAACAGTTTTTTAGTGGTGCAATATAGATCAAAGAATAATGAGAATTCAAAGGCAGGGAGAGCACTGATAGTAGAGTGGTCAGAAAAGCCTTCTTAGGATTTTTAATAATTTATATAACTTTGTATAGAGGAATGAGGGTGAGAAGGACATGATCGACTGGTGAATTTGTGGGAGACACGCGATGGGAGATGTGGCCACATGCAGCTGGCTTTAAATACGGTCAGAGAGAAGGGATGTCTGGTAGTATCTGAGGGCAGACTTGAGGATTAACAAATGGAGTTTGAAGCTATTATATGAAAAGACCCTTGAGAAAAGACTATATTGTCAACATGGAATATAGAGTATATCCAGGGGCCCTCAGAAATGATGGTTGGAGTGACCATGACCACCCTATACGTTTGCAATTCGTGCAAAAAGCTTCTCTCCCCTTCATTTTCTCCCCAGTTGGTTATAAACACCATTTCTCATGGGAATTTTGGCTAAGAAAAGACATCTAGTTTTACATAAGCATAAACAAAATGATTTATGATACTCTGTCACCGACAAAAAAGGACATTTCCTCAACATACTCAAGAAAGATGATAAAACTACTGCATGACAAATCCTTATTCCCTAAAAGAAAATGTTTGGGATATATATTTTATGTTACCAACAAGCTACTGAAATGAATTAGTTGATGAAAAGAAAGAATTTGCTGTGGATGGTGAATTCAGGACCTGAGAATGAGAGTATGAACCTAGGACACTATTATTTTCAAGTATCTTTGAGAATTATGTGTACTTCATTACCAGTAGGTGTCACTGCAGGCATTAAACACAGTCTGTTTCTGGGGAACTTTGTCCCATAAAAGTTGGTGTAATTTAATTGGTAGAACATAGTTATGATAGGCATAAAGGATATTTATTCTGAAAAGCAATATATTTTATCATGGTCATGAACTTGTAAAAACATTGGCTTAGGGAAGCTAAAGTGTATGCTTTAAATGGGCTTACTTAATACAATATACAGCATAAGTAATAGAATCTTATGAGGTTTTAAATATATACAGTGGGTTTTCTTGGATAAGATAAGGTTTGCTTTTCAGAGTTATTCTATAGAATCTGATTTATAGGACTAATTTAATGAGAATTCATAGACTCAATTGCTACCTTCTAAATCTTTGTGCAATTGACATTTTTTTCTTTTACGTAACTTTTTTGTAAGTTTTGTTAGAGAAGGGAAGGAAATTAAGAACTTTAACTGAAATTACATTAGTTATCCTCTTTTGTGTTTCTCTTGCCTTTTAAACATATAGTATCTAGTATCGGGAAGTTAAATCCACTAAGCTCTTTTAGAGAAGCACATTTTAGTGACACCCTGGCATCTTACACAGAGAAATATTGGCCATAACAAAACAGTGATCTTTGTTCCATTTCTACCATGGTTTTAGAATTAATGCATTAGTGCAATCCTGCTGGCATTGCTTAGTTGAACTTTTGAACAGAATATTCTGAATAGAAATCCTTGCACTTTAAAATTTATTTGCCTGCTGGAGGTGCTTGTGGTTCTTATTTATTCATAACTTAAGGGCTAGGTGTGTGAATGTGCCCCTAGACTCTTTCATTGGTTCCATTTTACAAATTGAAACTGATGGCGGTGGTTGCGGTTCTTTTCAAGGGTTACTTGGGGGCAATCTAATTTACCTAGCTGTTCAAAGGTGAACTCAATATTTTCCAATCATAAATTAAAAATCTATTCCAGTTTTCAAATCAGAAACAGCACAAATTTTATATCTGCAGGTCATAAATATTCTCCTGCCCTGGCTTCACTGTACTGATTTTACCAGGATAGATAAGACATTCCCAGATACCCTGTGTTTTAACATGTCCCTGTAACATCTAAAGTATTTTAGAAACATCACATTGCCTTTTTTTCTGTACATACTAACAGGAATTTTGTGAGGCCCTGGCCTTTGCTTCTCTGCATAGACCCATCTATGAGAATCCTTCTAACCTGTTAGATTCCTAGACTGTCAATATGAACAGCTTCTCTGAAAGACATTATGGACTAAAAATTTAGATCATTGGAAAATACTTAGCAATATCAAGTATGCGTACTTTCTTAGCACATAACAAACAATATGTCCATGTTAATTATAACACATAGACACTACTCTCTACAAAGCCTACATTTTAAACTATTATAGATCTTACAATGGAGACAAAACAAATAGATAAAAATGTATATTAACCAACTACATCACTGGATTTGTACTTTTAGAGTAGCATTCATATGTGAAGTCTGATGCACAGTAGTTGCCAAAAGCCAATCTTCCAAATATTCTAAAATTTACATCTATATAAAATTGGACTTCAGAGATCAATATGCTTCCAGCATATAATTGTGGCACCTAGTACCATTCCTTTTACTTTAATTAATTCTTTTGGAATGACTTTGGCTTTTATTGAGAGCCAACATTGGAAAGTTTTTTTGGAAACTCAATGTGTTAAAAGTAAGGATATTGTTGAGAATAATTGTTATATTTCACGGGGTTCTAACTTTTAATCTTTGTATTAATAATGGCTTGCTTCTTCTGAGCTTGTTATAATTCTTTGTATTTAATTTTTTAACATAGTGGCTTGCTTAATAACTAGATTTCTCTGTTCCCCACCCCCCACCAAACTTTGTCTTATAAGAAAGCATAGATCCAAGTCAGGCCAGGCACTGTGGCTCATGCTGGTAATCCCAGAACTTTGGGAGGCCAAGGTGGGAAGAGGCCAGGAGTTCAAGACCAGCCTGGGCAAGATAGTGAGATCCCGTCTCCATAAAAAAATAAGAAAATTTAGCCAGGCATGGTGGTGGGTACCTGTAGTCCTAGCTATTCAGGAGGTTGAGACAAGAAGATTGCTTAAACCCAGGAGTTTGTGGCTGCTGTGAGCTATGATCCCTCCATTATACTCTGGCCAGGGCGACAGAGCAAGATCTGTCTCAAAATAAACAAACAAAAAAAGAGCATAGAGCCAAAATTGTGGTCCTATAGCAAGTAATGGTTTTTATGGTTTGCATTTTTATGATAACCTTACAACTAAGCACTCATGGTTTTTTTTTCATCTTTCTCACTTATTTTAACCTCACATTGCTGTATATTATATATCTTTGCAGGCTTTAGGACTTTTGGGAGACAAACTGAAGAGGGGTACACAATAAAAATAATTAGAACAGGTTTCCAGAATAGACTGATATTACACTTAAAATTCACATAGCTAACCAAGCTAACCACATCCTAAACCCTGGAGTTTAGAAAAGAGGAGTGAGAAGGAGACGCCACTCTTTTCTTAAGAGGAAAAAGTAAATAACACTAAGATCCCACCACAATACTTATATTTTTATATTGTTTAACATCATACAGAGAATTGAGTTTGTAGTGTGCTATGGTAGTAAAACTCACACAGTAATTATATTTCTCCAGGTTATTTGAAAGACAGTGTTAGGACCTTTTCCATTCAAAGCAAGAGCATCTGTTAAACTAGAAAAGGAGTCTATAGTAATCCTTTGTTGATGTTCAAGAAGTAGGTATAGATATTATATATTACTATGAGACCAATGAACAGAAATAAATAGTGAATGTGAGACTGGAATTTAAAGCATCTTTGAATTATAAAAGCAAAGATCATTGAGCCAGAAAGGAGTTACCTTTCTAGGCTCAGAATATGTCTTGCTGGCAGAGTGGGAGATGTAGCTGAATACAGGAGATGAAGCCTGGTCTGGATGGAGAATGACTAGACGCATGGTTAGGGTAAGAAAAAATGACTCATTGAGGTTCCTTTCAACATTATGGTTTTGCTATTTGATTTTGGACTTGGGTATTTTGGCAAAATGTACTAAAGCTGAGACAGGAAATTAGTCTTCATTTGTAAAGCATTTGGATGGTTTTGGAAGGGGGAAGACATTGTTAAAATAGAAGTAAAAGATTTATTTGAGTAATAGAATGAGTAGTAAGGATGTCGGGTAGGTAAGTGCTCTTAAAATTGAATCCTCATTCAATATTTATTGCTCCATTGACACATTGGACAATTGATTGATAGGAGTCTTCATTGCAAAGGATTTATGTATTTCTTCATATCTTAATAATTTTCTATGATCAGTTTTTATTCTTTTTGTTTTTTATTTTAAAAATTCTTGGAAATATTTTCAATCTAACCTATATAGATATCTTTAGAAAAGATAAAAAATTTTAAAACATGTACTTCAGAAAACCTTAAATTCTAAAACAGTAAGAAAAAGAGTATTATATATGAAGATTTGAGAATTTCTTCTGAAATAATGTCTCCTTTTCTAACTTCATAGATGTAGTACTGTCAAAAATGGACAAAAAGCACATATTTGTTATTTAGACTTAGTTGTCATCAAACGATACAGGAGAAATACATTATTTTAAATTTGGGTTTTGGCATGAAATACGTTTATCCCTTTGGCATACGGATGGGTTTAGTCATTACAATTTGTCATCTCAGAAGAAAGGGCAAGCGATCATTTGATTTGGAAGCCATGCATTTTCCAAATGACCAATCCAAATTTTCTGTTTAGTTGCTTATATAAATGAGAAAACAGAGTCCACTCTATTTATGTGACTGAGACATAATTATTCATTGAATCAGTGGCAAAGTTAAGTTTGTAGTCATCTTATCACAATCTCATTTAAACTATGGAATATGTGGAATAATTATATTCCATAGTTGTGGACCTGTGTGTCCACAACATGATGCATGAAAATTAACCATTAGTTAACTATAATAGAATATTGGATCCAGAATTAGATCTGAATTTGAATTTTGATTCTACACTTACTAGATATGTAATTTTGGAGAAAGCATTCATTTATTTGTTTATTTATAAATTTTTAATTTTTTAATTATTATGGGCACCTAATAGTTGTATATTTATTGGGTACATGTGATATTTTGATATAGGCATACAGTGTGAATTAATCAAATCAGGGTAATTGGGGTATCCATCGACTCAGGCATTTATCATTTCCTTGTGTGAGGAACATTATAATTCCACTCTTTTAGTTATTATTTTTTGTTTTTAATTTCAGAATGTTATGCAATTACAAATGTTTTGGTTACATGGATTGCTTTTGTGCTGCCTGAGACAAAGTTATAAATGTGTCCATCACCCACATAATGTACATTGTACCCATTAGGTATGATTTCACCCATCCCCTCCTCCCCCCATCACCTGTTTGATTTCTGTTGCATTTTACTTTCACCTGTGAACACGAGTGCTGATTGGTTACTTCCAATTTAATAGTGAGTACACATGGTGTTTGTTTTTCCATTCTTGCGATACTTCACTTGGGAAAATGGTCTCCAGTTCCAACCAGCTTGTTGCAAAAGGTATTAATTCATTTTCTATGGCTGAGTAGTATTCCATGGTATATATATATATACCACATTTTATTAATCCACTCATGAATTGATGGGCACTTGGGTAGATTCCACATCTTTGCTCTTTTAGTTATTTTAAAGTATACCCTAACTTATTGTTGATTATAGTCACTTTGTTGTGCTATCACATATTATTCATTGTGTCTAACTAACTATATTTTTTTATCCACTAACTATCCCCAGTTTATCCCCCCCAATCCCCAGTGCTACCCTTCCCAGCCTCTTGTAACCATCATTCCACTGTCTGTCTCCATGAGCACAATTGTTTTTAATATTTGGCTCCCATATATGAGTGAGAACATGTGTGATTTGTCTTCCTGTGCTTGCCTTGTTTCACTAAACATAATGGTCTCCGCTGCCGTCCATGTTGTTACAAATGGCAGGCTTTCATTCTCTTTTTTTGTGGCTACATAATATTCCGTTGTGTGTATGTACCACAACTTCTTTATCCATTCATCCATTGTTGGACACTTTGGTTGATTCCAAATCTTGGCTATTGTGAATAGTGCTGAATAAACATGGGAGTGCAAATATCTTTTCGATATACTAAATTTTCTTCTTTTGGATGTATACCCAGCAGTGGGATTGGTGGCTCATGTGGTAGTTCTATTTTTAGTTCTTTCAGGAACTACTGTACTGTTTTCCATAGTGGTTGTACTAATTTACATTTCAGGAAAATTACTTCTAACTGAATCTCAGTTATCTCGTTGTAAGGCTATTATGAGAACCAAATGAGAAAACTTATGGGAAATGGCTGGCAATTTCAAATGCTAAGCAAATGGTAGTTCTTTTTCTGTTGCTTTTCTAGCTGTAACTACCACAGTGAACCTTACCATTTATAATGGAGACTCATCATTTTGTAAGATTATATTGATGCAAGTAGAAGTGTTGGGAATAAAACCTAGATGGCTATTTTATCATTCTCTATACTGTGTATATTTAGCCCTTACTGCTGAGAAAACACACATCAACTTGGAATCTAAGAAATCACCAAAACTATTTTAATTTACTTCAAAATCTAAAGTTTTCTGAAGTTCAAAATGTATAATTTAGAATTGTAAGGCTTTTTATTGCCCTTTAATCATTTTTATCTGAATCTAGTTTCTGTAGACTGCAAAGTCATAGAAAGGTGGAAAACAACATATTTCACATCCTTTGAAGAGAGCTCTGTCTACTTGGACTTATACTGATATTTATCTTCAATAAATACCTGATAACTGATTGTATGAAAATTTATTTATAAAGTTCTTCATATTGAAAGAATAGCATTGAAACTGATAGGGTTTTTAGAAAAATAGCCTATATTTCCCTAGATTATTTGATTCACTTTTGGAATTTTAAGGAACATTATTATATATAACTTCCATAAACTTTTCATTAATACTTCCCAAAGATACTTAACTGAACAGAATTAGATATTATTTGGTTTGTGTAGAACACAGGACAAGAATCATTCCTTGGTTTTTGTAGCTTTCATGGTCTTAAGAATTCACAAAATTATTAGAAGGGACAAGAAATAGTGGATTCATAGCAAAACATTGTACTTTAACAATATAAAGATGCCGCACACTTGATGCCAAGGGAAAGCAATGATATTTCTAGTCTCATTAGTCTTAAAGCTCTCCTATTAATTTCAAGTCCAAAGAACTTAGCTAATACGTTTTCCATTGATAGGCACTCTAAATCGCTTTCATATGTATACGATGGCAATGAACGTTTGTCCTTGGAAAGTAGGAGAGCTTTGGTGGTAAATGAAAAAAGACTTTTATTTCTTCTCTTTGAGACACACTGATAACTCTGAGAACTTAGGTCAGTGTCTTTTTATTTTTTGCCCCAACCCCCAAGACCTAGCCAACCAATTATTAGGAATTAGGAATCTCATAACTATATCTACCTAACAACAAATATGATTAAAATGAACAAAATCCACTAAATTTTACATCTTGGGGCCCTAATCACCCTTCTGCCCCCAACTTTATCTTTTTTCCACTGGACAGTGCTATCTTCACTTCCCTATCAGCTCTAAAATGTAGAAACTAGATGATCTTTGGGCTTCCTTCCAGAGTTTAATATTCTCAATGAGTTTGTTCAACTATATACATATTTTTTTCAAACATTTCAATAAAAGCTTGTTGAATGAATGTAGAATGAATATGCAGATGTTTCGTACCATATAGTCAAACATCTGGATATTTGAACTGAGTTTTTTTCCATTTTTAAAGGTGTTTAATTTTTTGAAGATACTGTCTGCATCTGAACTTCTGATTTAATTCCAGAAAGGTGGAATGTTAGTGTTAACTGGTCTGTAAGGAATGCAGTTCACCTGAGCCACATGGAATGAACAAGTTTGAAAAGATTTCAGCCATTTTTTATTATCTTTTAACAGCAAGCATCTAGCGCTAGTACTGAAGGATAAGTATCATTATTCATTGTTGAATTTCTGCACATCTGCTTTCTCCACTTCTTACTCATCATTGCCACTATGTAGCTATGGAATGGGAATCTGGCTTTTATTAGCAAAATTAGAGAAACCTGTGTGGTAATAAGGAGGTAGCCCACCTCACACTTAACAGTAGTTGTAAGGCTCAAATACCTTAAAGGCTTTTTCCTTTATGTTGAAGTTCTTTTTCTGGTACACATAAACAGGCCTGCATACCAAAAACATGTAGTCATTGACTACAGTCACTAGATGAGAATTGGGCCTACAGCCATACCACCAACAGACTAAAAACTTGCCAAGGCTCACAAAGAAGAGTCAGGCCAGCTTTTCTCTGGATATATTAACTCTGAAATATCAAGTCAGGAAAGTAACAGGATGTCAGAATAAATATATTCTAGAGAGCTGAAGACTAAGGTATAATCAGATTCTAGGGTCCTAGACTGAAGGGGGTACCACAGTGGCCTTGGTCTTTGCTAAGCTAATAATTTTCAGACCAAATCTAATTCATGTAACCTCTTTCAACAGGGGCATCTTTAATCTGTGTTTTGTTACTTTACATGAAGATTGCTTTTAAGAGTCCTCTTTAGTCTGAAATTGGTATTTGTGCTTGTGTACCCAATCTACCAACACTTATCTCTTGTTCCTTCTATAATATTCATTTTACCCACTATCCTAGACCACCCTATTATCCCCAGATGATCTCACAATACTTGTTCTAGACAAATCTTGATATTGACATATCTTCTAGCTATAAAGCTCTCCCTTGAGGCTCAGTTTCTTACCTGTAGTTAGTTGGACCTCACTTCTCCAGTCATGAACATAGGACGCCCAACCCCAAATTATTCAGGAGCTAATGAACATGATAGTTAAATATATTCTAGATTATTTCCTAAAAAATATTACATAAAAATTGCATTCAGAGGTGAGTTGTCAGTACTAATGAGGGCCCCAGACATCTCCCTCATCATGATGCTGAGTTTTCACAAATTTAGCTGCTTTAAACCTAACTGAAAGAACCACTTAGCTCTATTAATTCATTAGCCTTTGCATTCCTGGTATTTTCACCATCATTTGCTCATGTTTGAACCTCTTTCCAAGGAGGAGGCAATAGTCTTTAGATTTTCTACCTTCAATGTCCCTTTTCTTGTTTTCCCCAAATGCTGCTGCCAGATGAACCATTAGAAGGTACAAGTGTGACTATTATTGCTAACTTTCAATGACTTGCAGTTGCTTACTGATGGTGGTTCCAATCCTGAGCCTGACAGTCAGAACCTTCACCTATTTCTCCCAAAGACTTTTCTATGCTGTACTCCAGTAAAATTGCATAATTTAATGTTTCCCAAATACACTCTATGCTTTTACACCTCTTCGTTAACAGTTTCCTCTGTCTGCAATGCCCTTTCTGAAATATTTATCTGAATTTGAACTCAGGTCTTCCAATTCCTGTCCAGTGCCCTTTCAGCAATTAATTCTACCTCTGGGCTGGGCGGCAGTGGCTCACTCTTGTAATCCTAGCACTCTGGGAGGCCGAGGCGGGAGGATCGCTCGAGGCCAGGAGTTCAAGACCAGCCTGAGCAAGAGTGAGACCCCGTCTCTACTAAAAATAGAAAGAAATTAACTGGACAACTAAAAATATATAGAAAAAATTAGCCAAGCATGGTGGTGCATGCCTGTAGTCCCAGCTACTTGGGAGGCTGAGACAGAAGGATTGCTTGGGCCCAGGAGTTTGAGGTTGCTGTGAGCTATGCTAACGCCACGGCACTCTAGCTGGGGCAACAGAGCGAGACTCTGTCTCCAAAAAAAAAAAAAAAAAATTCTACCTCTCTGCAAATAATTCATGCACACAAATTAATGTATTGCTAAAAATCCTGCTATGGTAGACAGAACAATGGCCTCCCAATGATGTCCAAGTCCTAATCCCTAGAATCTGTGAATATGTTACCTTATGTGGCAAAAGGGACTTTGTGAATGTGATTAAGACTAAGGCCTTTGAGATGGAGAGATTATACTAGATTATCTGGGTGGGCCCCATCTAATTACATGGGTATTTAAAAGTAAAGAAATGGTTCCAGTTGCAGTCTGATAGGATGACAGGAAAAGGGTCAGATAAAGGCGACATTGCTGGCATAAAGACGGAGGACAACTTCCAGAATGAATGTAACCTCTGAAAGCCCAAATAGCAAGGAGGTGGATTCTCTCACAGAGCCTCTAGAAAGAAACAAAGCCCACTGACACCTTGGTTTTAGTTCAGTGACATCCCTGTCAGACTTCTGACCTACACAACCATAAGATAATAAATTTGTGTTGTTTACGACTCTAAGTTTTTGGTAAATTGTTTTTTTTTTTTTAATTTTTTTGAAAAAATTAGAGATGGGGGTCTCACTCTTGCTCAGGCTGATCTCGAACTCCTGAGCTCAAACGATCCGCCTGTCTTGGCCTCCCAAAGTGCTAGGATTACAAGCATGAGCCAGCACGCCTGGCTGGGTAAGTTATTAAAACAGCAATAGAAAACTAATACTCCTGGGTTCCAATTCCAGAGTTTACTAAAATGATTATAAATCAAGGAAAGTGTAACATAAGATTTTTCAAGCTCCCTTCTAGTGACAAAATTGCTATCCTAAGCTAAGCTATCTTGTTCCTTCAGAGACCAAGATACTACCTAATTAATATAACAAATGCTAATGTGTTTTATCCCATATCCCAGTTTTATCCCATAAAAATAATTTTTTTTTTTTTTTTTGAGACAGAGTCTCACTGTGTTGCCCTGGCTAGAGTGAGTGCCAGCCTAGCTCACAGCAACCTCAAACTCCTGGGCTCAAGCATCCTCCTGCCTTAGCCTCCCAAGTAGCTGGGACTACAGGCACACAGCACACCACCATGCCCAGCTAACTTTCTTTTTTTTAGAGACAGGGTCTCACTACCTTCCCCAGGCTGGTCTCAAACTCCTGAGCCCAAACAATCCGCCCGCCTCGGCCTCCCAGAGAGCTAGGATTACAGGCGTGAGCCACCGCGCCCGGCCAAAAATAAAATTTTTAAAGAGGAGAGGTGGAAAGAAGTTGGTTAAGGCCTACAAAAATAAAATCAGGTAGAAGAAACAAATTCTAATATTTGATAGTATGGTGAGTGATTTATAGTTAACAATAATTTATTATATATTTCAAAATAGCTAAAAAAGAAGAATTATAATGTTCCCAACATAAAGAAAAGATAAATGTTTGAGGTGATGGATATCCCAATTACCCTGATTTGATTATTAAACATTGCATACAGTTATCAAAATATCACATAGACCTCCAAGATATGTACAAATACTATATATATATATCAATAAAAAACTGTTAAAAGACATTTAAGTACACCATTTAAATAAAATCAATTAAATTGATGTGGAGAGATGTTTAAAGTCAATGGCTGGGTGTCTTGTACATATGAGCTGTTAAATGAAAATTTATTAGTTAAATATCCACTTAACATGTTAAGAAAATAAGACACAGATATTATACATGCAGCTATGGTTGCAGAGTTAACTGACTCATTCATGTATTTATTTATTCAACACCTATTAAGTACATTTTATCATCCAGTTATAAATAATTAATGGAACATCCAGAACTCTGAACTACCTCTGGTACTGAAGAAAGGTAGACTTATATTATACAAGGAAACAGAGAATTACAATCCCCAGGCAGCAATTTTAAGGAAGTCAAAGACAGGTCCGAAGTAAAGAGAGCAGACAATTTTTATAAAGGGGAAGCCACAGAACTAAAATGAAGAAACCGCTGAAGACAGTGTCACTAATTAATGACTTATCCTTCAGGTTGGCCTTTAGAAACTTGAGTAATCTCATTGGGAGTATTAATTCAACAACAACTATATGCCGAGCATAGTGTGATGAGTATAGTACAGATTGTGTCTGTTATAGTCTATGCTTTTCTGAAGTTTTCTATCATATTGCTTGTCAAGGAACACAGAAATTTAAGAAATAATTATAAATTAAGTGTGCACTAAAAGGACAAGTGTGCCAATAGGGTCCTAATTAAGAGTCAGAGAAGATTTTTTGGAAAAAATGCTATTTATGACGAGAGCCAAAGGATGAGGCAAAGAAAATAAAGTTCTCGTTAGAGAACATTCTTCGCAGAGAATATTTCCCCTAAAATATTTTTTCCTCTCTGAAGGCTGATTTCTTTAATGAATTAGCATGCCAACTGTATCACTTAAAATGTTTTAAACACAGGTAACATAATAAAACCAAGCAAATGTAATGTTTATTCTCTTTAGAAATTTAGACGTAGGGATCTGAGGGTTGATGATTTTAACAGTTTTATGAAGCTGTCGAGGATCTAGGACTTTTTATCCTTCTCAACCATCCTCAGCAGGTTGGTTTTCCTCCTCAGATCCCTACAGTCAGGGTTTCTCCTTGAACTTAAGATTCAGAGTCTGCTTCCAAAGGTAGGAAGGAAATGAGGAGTAGAGTTTATTTAACATGTATCTATCTTTTTATTAGGAAAAAGCCCAAACCCTTCCCCAAAGCAATTCACTCTCTACCCCACCTCTCCAAATACTTCCCCTTTTATGCAAGGACATGGCGAGGTCTTTTATGACTACATGATGCTGTTAAAAATAGAACTAGAGGTAAGTAACTATAACACAGCGGGGAATTGCCTTATAAAATAGTAGGTAGACCCTCTAGGACCAACGTGGTCTCTCTCTTAGAGCAATCGTATAAAGGGCTTGAGCCTACAGTTTCTTGGCTCCCTAAGAGATGCTGGGTTTCTCATGCTGTGTGGATTGCACTGAGCACTGAACTTCAGACAAGCTCCAGAAAGCTCCATGTACTCACTCTTGCATATTTACCTGGTGCATATTGTTTGTACTCCTTATTTGTTAATTTAGTACTAAACTAAAGTGAAAGCAACCTTGAACCAAGTCTAAATCATTCTTCTCATCACTCCTTAGTCATCTGGCCTAGTCTTATTACCCAGAAATCATATGGCTACCCCTAGTTGCAAAAGGATTGGGAAAATGAGTATCTGATGTTTTCAGACTCTATTGTATGTCTGTATGGAAACCGACTGTTGGTAAGGTATCCTATAGTGTCTGGCACCCTATGCATAGTTTTAGAAATCAAATAAGAAACATTATTTCTTTAAAAGGAAAGACCACCATAACGATATGATGGCAAAACCTTAATGTTTTTCATGAAAAGTGATTTAAGAGTTCCTTTAATTTCATAAGTGCAAATTCTATATGGTACTTAATGTTTCTCAGGCAAATTGTAGGTAGTCCAAGTTCTTTCCAACTTCTTTCTTTTGCCAGACTTACCATAGGTAAACCAGGCTTGGAGAAACTTTTATTGCATTTTTATATCAAAGACAACAAATTCTCAGAGTAAGACAATTGACGTTTGAGGCAAGGTTTTAAATATCAACTGAAGAATTAGATGGCTGTGGCAGACACTACAGCAAAGTAGTTTGCATTTGTGTGGTAAGGATTGCAATTGCCCACAGAACATCTGTGCATAAGTCTGAGATTATTGTATGCTCAACATTAATGAAGCTAAAGGCATAGGTATGATGGGGTTCAGGACATACCACCCCCAAATATTTTAAGCTCAAGGAATTTTTTAAAACTACAGAAGCAGAAAGGACACTCTCACCTTCCCTCAACCCTTCTCTGCTGATGCAGGTCATAAAACCTAGAAAGAATTTTCTGACCTTTCCCTGAAGACCTCGTATAAGAGGTGCCCTCCTTCTATCCATAGGAAAGGAACATCCTTATCGCTGAAAACACAGGGACACAGGGAATGCGAACAAACATGCCTTGCTAAGTTCCCCTCAGCTTATTACCATTAGGTCATACCCTCTTTGTTCAATCCTATTTCTCCACCGCTATCCACTTTTCATCAAACCTAGCATAAAAATATACAAGTTTAATTTTTTCGTTGGGTCTTCCTTTTTATTATGAAGGCTCCTGTGTCACATAAAACTTAAATAAATTTGTATGTTTTTCTCTTGTTAATCTGTCTTTTGTTATAGGGATCTCAGCCATGGACCTAGGATGGGTAAGAAAAAGATATTTTTCCTCCCGTACAGGTGCGTTCCCAATTATGGGTAATTCCAGGACCAGAGTAAGAGATGGAGATAGTCCTATATGACTTGGGCTAGTAAGCATGCCTTAGTTTTCTTTCTAGATTGCTCTACGGGACAGGAATGTTGTCAATTTTATTGTTGTATCTCTCACAAGGCCTGGATTCAAACCCTTCCTCTACTACTTAGGGCTGGTCTGACCTTGGACAGATTACTTGATCTTGGTTTCCTCATTGGTCCAGGAAGGATTATACTAATAACTGCCCTGAGATTTGTGCATGTGTGGGTGTGTATGTGTGTGTGTGTGTGTATGGGTGTGTGTAAATAAAATTTGAAAATTTATGAAAAGAATTTAATGCGGTGTCACCCAAAGAAAGTGCCTAATAAATTTGAATTGTCATTAACAACTATATATATAGCTTAATTTGATATCAAGGCCTACTTTTTCCACTAGCTAGCTGTGTGTTTTTGGCTGAGACACTCACCTTTCTGGGTCTCATTTTCCGTATGTGTTAAAGGACGGAGGTACATTAGAAGCTGTAAGTCTGCTTGCAGCTTTAAAGTTTAGTGATTCCTGCCTTTGCTTATCACTTATTGTTGGGCAGTGGTTTGGGGGAGAAAAAACATCCCAAAAACCACCAAGGAAGAAACATAGTGTATTCAGGCAGTTTGTAAACTCTAGCATGTAGTTTCATAACTAAATTTGTCTATTGGTTATTCTGTTACCATGGGATGAAGACAAAATGCAGAGAGTAATGGGTAGAATGTCTAATAAGTGGAAGGACTCTTTTAAGAAAAAACTTTTTCTTTCTAATGTCACATGGAGAAATGGATCCTTCCATGGTGTTTTGTAAATGAGCTCTTGGCTATTGCTGGGTTGTACGTTCCCAAGTTTAACTTTTACCATTTATTGGCATCCAACAGAGAAGCAGAGTACTTTTATTTGGAAATACATTTGGAAAGGATTTCAGAGAGCCCAGGCAACATTAATTGTACTCTAGTTTGGGAGATTTTCACCTTTTCTGTGCTCTGTAACTAGCTGGCACTCTTCCAACTATAATTTAGACTTACCATGAACTGTAGGTTGGATTTTTTTTTTTAATGTGCACAGTGATTTTTTTTAAACCAATAACTTCTTTTACTGTTGTTCTAAATTTTAATTTTGCATATGCTCTTTTTATTTTCAAGCACTCTCTAACCCCTGTGTGTTTATTCTTGTAAAAGAAGAGTACATTTTATCAGTGGTTTTTAGGAACATTTAAACGCTTTGGATATTTGGTGAATTTTGGTTCACTCCTGAAGCCCTTACTAATCCCATTATAAACTTCCATCAGGAATGTCTGCTACCCCAAGACTGCTTTATTTAAATTACAATAGGAAATGCCTCTGAACCTTTAAGCACCCCAATTTATGTTCTTTTAATCAAACAACTGCAAGCCAGAGGGACTCTCATAGGGAACTCATTAAGCAAAACTAAGGTTCATTTGGGCAGAAATTTCATTTTCTAGAAGACAAGAGGGTAGAACAATTTTATGTGTAACCTCGTCTTATAGCTTATCATCCTATATGTTATGACCAAATAACCTGTGTTGTAATCAACTAGGTATTTGTACAAACATCATTTGTGTGAATCAGTAAACAACCAGATAACTCTGTGGTCTTCAGATTCAATTTATTAAATGGATAATTATTTTGTTGTTGTTGTGAGAAAGTCATTCTTCCTCAGGAACAAAGATGAGTAAGATTGATATTTGTAAGAAATATCAATTGATTTTCTTATTGATATAAGTAAGAAAATCAGATCAGTGTTCAAATTCTTATTCTGTTTATATGTACTAATGATAGTGATGATGCATGTTTGGTTTTATATATATAAATAATATGTATATAAATCTAAGAAAGGACTCTACCGTAGAAGAGTAGGAGAATAAATGTATATAGCTATCAAGCACAACAAAGTTAAAAGAAAGACCAGGTTTTGGTGGGCATGAGAGAATCAGTGTTTACTCCAGATAGAGCCCGTTAGAACTAAACTCCGAGTTAGGGACAAAACATTTTCAACGGACTCACTACCCTAGTTAAGATTGGCTCAGGAACTGGAAAGGCTGCAACTGAAGTGAAAGACTTCAAAGCCTACAATATCTGCCACTGGAGTCCTCTGCCCCACTTGTGTGGTGGGGGCAAGAGTGGGATGGTGGCGAGGCTGAGAGCAAAAAGAGGAGCAATCTCCTCCCTTCTCATGAATCTTCAATGGCCTCCCTGTTTTATTCCTATACCAAGCTTGTTAATGACTTCTCCGTTGCTTTCTTCTTAAACTTTATGGTTTATAAATCTTCAATTTGGCCAGCACATTGGCTCACACCTATGATACCAGCACTTTGGGAGGCCAAGGCCAGAGGATTGCTTGAGGCCAGGAGTTTGAGACCAGCCTGGGGAAGGTAGTGAGACCCTGTCTCTAAAAAAAAGAAAGTTAGCTGGGCATGGTGGTGTGCTGTGTGCCTGTAGTCCCAGCTACTTGGGAGGCTAAGGCAGGAGATCACTTGAGCCCAGGAATTCAAGGTTCCAGTGAGCTATGATTGTTACACTGCACTTTAGCCTGGGTGACAGAGCAAGACCCTGTCTCTTAAATACAATAAATAAATAAATAATCTTCAATTTATTAGAAATTTACACTTGGTGTGAGGTGTTTTTTATGGGTCCACCTTATTTTTGGACACAGTTGTCTCAATATCATTTATTGAATATGTATTAATATTTTCTCAAATGGATTGAGAGGCTCTCCTTTTATATTCTAAATCCCTTTGTGTATTCAAATTTATTTCTGGATTCTTTATTTTATTCCTCTGTCTTGCCTGTTGAATCATGTACTATTTTAATCACTGAGAATTTAAAATACATATTTTTTAATCTGATATTTCAGTCCCTTTCCCTTCCATACCTTTCCCTACACTTAAAAGACAAATTCGGCTGGGCGCGGTGGCTCACGCCTGTAATCTTAGCTCTCCGGGAGGCCGAGGCGGGCGGATTGTTTGAGCTCAGGAGTTCGAAACCAGCCTGAGCAAGAGCGAGATCCCATCTCTACTAAAAAT
>NW_012155840.1:1056453-1236568 GCF_000956105.1 Propithecus coquereli
AAAAAAAAAAAAAAAAAAAGACAAATTCACTATTATTTTCAAACTTTCTTCTCCAGGGCTGATCAGGTTCAGCCTGATTTGTCCTCATCATCTCCCCTCCACATAAACATTAACCTAGAACACATTTACTATAGAAATTGAGAATTTCCACAGTGTACTTTACCAAATAACAGATATGGCAAAAGGCAAGTCCGCCATGGAAAAAAAAATACAGAAAACATCGCTAGCACAGGAGGGAATTATTTGTAGCAATATAGAATCTAGATTCCAGAAAGTTCCATCCACCAGGAGTGCCACATCATATTTCAGCATAAATATCTGGAAGAGAACTATTATAGGCAGAAATAAAATACAAAGGGAAATAATTTTCATGTTTGGAGTGTATTAATGATTTCATTTAAATATGAAATATTTGAAACCACTTTTTTAAGCAAACTATTCTGCCACTGCAGAATATAAAATAGTTTTCATTCATACATCTTTCCTATATAATTCTTCTTATGATAGAACAAGTTTATCTGCAAACCAATGTATATAAAATATTTCTTTCTATTACTTCCAATTTTTAACACAATTTTTACACTTTATTAAAAGATTGTTTTTAATTTAAAAAAACATTAGTTTTATTTTAAAAAGATTTTGGTAAATCTGTTTGTTAAATGAGCTACCCCCATTTTATATTTGGTAAATCTAGATTTTTGTTTTGCTAAAGGCAAGATACAGTTATAAGATCATAGCTGTAGAAAGTGCTCTTTTCTATTTATTGCAGGATTTTTTTTTTTGTTGGCACTTCCAGAAAGAAAAGAAACAAATGGATCAAGTAATAATGCAAGAGAGATCAAAGCAATTCCTTCTGTCAACAGTAGCAATTCATGCAAATCTCTAAACACCAAAGGCTTTCTCTAGCTGAGGAAAAGTCCGCAAAAGAGGATCATAGTGAAAAACACATCATAAAAAGTGGTATCAGTTTCTAAATTTTATGTTATAAGTGTGTTCTGCTTCAGGACAACCAGCCTTGGTGTAGGAGAAGTGAAATGGAATTAAGATTTATTGAGCACAAACTATGGCATTTCACATTCATGTTAACAAGACCTGTGTGGTGTACTCGTCAATGGTACAGTAGTTATGCGTGGGCACCTGAGCTGGGCTGCCTGGGGTCTGAATTCCCTCTTGGCCATTTACTAGTTGCGTAGTTTGGTGCAGGTTATTTAAACTCTCTTTGCTATCACTTTCATCACCATCAACAGTAAAACAGGGTTACTGTAAATATAAATTGAATTAATTCTAAAATATATTTGCAACAGTGCCTGGCATATACTAGTAATTAAATATTGTCATTTTCACTTGACCGATGAAGAAACAGAAGCTCAAGTAGAAAGACACTTCATAAGCTTGTTAGATGATGGAGCTCGGTTTCCAGTACTGGTCTGTCTGCAGCCCTAGTTAGTGATTTCTGGACCTCAGCAGCCTCAGTCACACCTGGGAACTTGTTAGAAATGCAGAATCTTGAGTCCCACTCTAGACCCAGAGGCCCAGAATCTACATTTGAATGAGATTCCCTGGTGATCCTTTGCACATTAAAGTTGAGAGGTGCTGCAGAACAAACCACTGCCTAACAAACCTCTACTAAGTGAAAGGACAGTGGAGATTCATTTGCATACAATCTATTGCTTTAGAGACCTCTTGTATCCCCAGGGTGGGTCTGGTATTCTTCTGCTCTTCTTTGTCAAGAGTATTATTGCCTACAGGCTAACTCTCAGGGCTGGCTGTGAGTTTGTCTCTAGTGTGGACCAATCAATATTATTCTTTCTCCTCTATTTCTCTTTCACTCTCATTTTTATTCCTAAATTTATTTCTTAAAGGATTTAATTGAGGCTGTCCAAAGATAGTTGCATCCTCGGGTTCTGAGCAAAATTCTACTGAAGCATGCCTTGGTAAAGGAAATGGAGAAATAAAAAGCCAACAAAGAATGTCATCACAAGCATACTCATTTAGCAGTAGTCTATGAAAATTGAATAGATTATGAAATAGGACAAAACTGGGTCCAAATAATAATTCGTTCTCTTAAAATTTTTCTCTAAACTATTTTAACCTCTTTGAACTATTGTTTCCTTGTCTTTAAAAATTGTGTATTAATAGGTATACCTTGGAGTTCAGAGGATCAAATAAAACAGTGGTATGAGAAAGTATCTGGTGCATAATAAGTGCTCAATAAGGGTAAAATAAACAAATGAACAAACCCAGATCTGTGACAGGAAGTTTCCTGTAAATGTTAAGGAATTTTCACAGAAGATCCATTGCATTTAAAGGGATGGCAGACAGTGTGTGCGCCCCTCATGGAATGCAATGAATTACAAACTGTATTTAAAGGAATATCTTCTGTATTTAAAGATTAAGGCAATTGCTTTTATGTGGGACAAGCCCCACGAGAGCTCTGTTTCTTAGAGAGAAACATCAGTTTCATTTTAGTCTGCACAAATATTTCTTAGGAGGATTATCATCTGGGAATTGCAAGAAATCTTGTCCCTTTTATCATGTGATTTAAAAAAAATAATAAAGAGCTGCTCCAATCTTAAGAGGAATTTTAGTTTTATAGCAGAACTAAAATTCTTTACATGGGAACATAGCACTAATTTTATTAATGCAAAATGGAAGGCAATGAGGAGAAATTTGCTTTCAGTTACTGTTTAGAGAGTATACCCCTTCCATAAAGGAAGGTGCACCCGCATAGCAATAAAGGCAGAGAACAGCATTGGTAAACCTCCCTCAGTTCCGGTTCTCAGGACCGCTGTGAGCAACGCACAATAGAAATGCCTTTCAAGTTGTTGCAGCTGCTCTGCTCTATGGAGCACCCACTGAGTTAAAGGCAGACACTCCACATACATGGGAAATCCTCAGGGTCCAAAGCCTAATTAATTTCCTGCAATCTATCAAAAATGGTAGAATCATGCATATAAAGTACAGATGTATTTTGGAACTAAATATAGCTTAAAAGTAAATTGGAAAAAAGTAAACAGCTTGCAACTTAATTTTGTTCTTTTCCTATGTTCACGTACTCCCTAAAGATTAAATTTAAATGCTCCCTAAACCCTTTTGCGTTACAGTTTGGCTTCAGTTATTTTACAGTTTTGTGTAGTTTGGCACAAAGTTGGCTTTCACTATAATTTGTCGTTAGATAAATTGTCATGTAGGCACACCATTCTTGCACATATTCTCTTGATTTCTTCCCCCCTTTTAAAAGAAAGAACAATGTTTAATGAGAATAACAAATAATCAGAAAAAATCTTGCACAGTTTGGGCACAACTTTTTGATTTCCCACTAAGATAGCTTCACAGAGACTTGGCAGACTGTGTAAACATAAGATTAGATTTCATTTTTAAGTCTTTATTTTCTTTCCTTAATTGAAGTATCCAGATATAAAAATGTCTAGGCATGGACAGCATCTTTATAGTGTCTATAAAATTTAGAATAATTTTTTTTTTCCTGGGAGACCCTGGGGAGATAATGCTTCTAGAATTTCCATTCCTTGGGAAACCCTAGTAGAGAACCACTTTATCACTGGGAGTTTAGAAGGGTCTAGTCAGGGATGATGATGCTGATGGCTTCATGTCTCACCCTGTAGAAGAACAGAGCTAATTCACTCCCAATCCATTCAGATAAACTTAAGTTTCTTTCTCTATTACTGCTTAATTTTCCTGTTTTCATGATCTACCTTTTTTGGGGGGAAGGAATCTTTTTACTTTTCTTAATCTAACTCTTGACTATTAGGGCTTGCTATTCTGATTTAACCCCTGTAACTGTTTGGAATATGGCATCCAAAACTTGTCCTTCATTTCCCTATCCCCAGTGGTACATCACATTTATCGATTTATCATAATGTGGCTTAGTGAATTAAAATGGGTCTAGTAGGGAGAAGGGAGACATGAAACATTCGCTTGCCTTGGAGGAATAAACCTCTCATATTGTAAGTCTGGGATTTGCCTGGGCTGGTGGGGAGGGGGTAGGTAGTGGAGATTCCTTGTGTTTTTAGAGTACAGAATTAGGGATTTATTCCATTGGGAAATCCCAAAGCATTCAGAATGATGTAAGAGCTCCATTATGCCTCCTAAAATTATTGAGTTTCTTGATTTTCCCCACATAGCACGATATGTGGTCCTCTTTAAATGCTCTTGAGATGACATGGCTACATTTTAGCATGGAAACTGTTATAATTTTGTCAGTTCTAAGTCATCCATATTTTCACATTTTGACTTCTCTGAAATTGGAATGGGTCTTATGACTGATGGTACATCATAGTTTGATTGTCAGTATTTTTTTGTTCTTAGTGGTACATCAAATCAATGTTCCATTTTACAATGAAAGTCATCTTATTTTTTTAAAGACACAAAGGAAACTTGCTTATTTTTGTGGCACATAACAATTTAATATATAATTGTAATTATTACTGATAGTATATATCAACACATTAGAATTTTAGGAATCTCATATAATTTTGGAGCACATACTAATAATGCATTTATATAAATATAACTGAAAGAAATCTAGACATTATTTTATATTTGACAATGTTTTCTGTATAATTTTGATATATACTTTTTGTTTCTTTTTCTTTTTTTCTTCATTTTTAAAAAAATTTCAGAATATTACAGGGGTACAAATGTTTTGGTTACGTGGATAGTTTTTGTACTGCTTGAATCAAAGTTCTAAGTGTGCCTGTCACCCAGATAATGTACATTGTACCTGTTAGGTATGATTTCACCCATCCTTTCCTCTCCCCTCCCACCCGCAGGATTTTCACTGAGTTTTACTTTCATCTGTGCACATGAGTGCTGATTGGTTACTTCCAATTTAATAGTGAGTACATGTGGTGTTTAATCAAAACCGCAATGAGATATCACCTAATCCCAGTGAGAATGTCTTTTAACAAAAAGTCCCAAAACAATAGATGCTGGCATGGATACAGAGAGAAAGGAACACTTATACACTGTTGGTGGGACTGCAAACTAGTGCAACCTCTATGGAAAATAGTATGGAGATTCCTCAAAGAACTAAAAGTAGACCTACCATGTGATCCAGCAATCCCACTACTGGGTATTTACCCTAAGAAAAAAAAGTCATTTTACCAAAAAGACACTTGCTAGAATGTTTATTGCAGCACAATTCACAATCGCAAAGATGTGGAATCAACCCAAGTGCCCAGTTCATGAGTTGATTAATAAAATGTGGTATATATATATACCATGGAGTACTACTCTGCCATAAAAAATGAATTAATACCTTTTGCAACAATCTGGATGGACCTGGAGACCATCTTCCTAAGTGAAGTATTGAAAGTCATATTAAATTCAAAAAGTTACAATATATCTTTGTAAGTGCACCTTCAAAGAGCTCTTACCTTTCAAATCTGGAATTCAATAGGAGTCACAGCCCTGGCCATCTCTGTATTCTGTTCTCCAAAGCAAGAACAGTTGAGACTAAAATGACTTTAAAATAAAATAAAGAAAAAGCAAAAATATTTAAAAAACATAACATTTTGACTTACTGTCATTTACTGTGAGCTGTTGGTTTGAGAAGCCTTTTCCTTTTAAGCCCACTTCAAGTGTCCATAATAAGTGATGTATCCATTTGCAAATGGTAAGCCCTGGTAGTCAAATAGCTGCTGATGTATCATTAATCTCCGCTTCCAGGAAAAAACGCGTCTTGAATTGGATCGATGCATTCCATCTGATCAATTGCTGCCATAGTGAAAGTGTCTGAAATTCTGAATCAACTGCGCCATGACTTTGTTCTACTAGAGCCATGATATCATTAAACAAAGCCAATGTTCCAAACATTAGATTATTTTTCAATATGCACAGATTTTAGTGTAGCTCTTCACCAATTTGTTATGTTCTCTATGTATTTAATATTTGTTAAGTTTGTGCTTTGTTTTGAATAAAGTTGAGAGAGAAGGATATGAGACTTGAGATGTTTATTGAGCATAACCATCCTGAATCCTTCATGGCTACTGACCAAGCAGTAATGGAAAATGGGAACCAAGAAATAAAAATCTCATCAACGCAGTGAAATCTGTTCTTTTCTCCATATATATAAACCTCATGTGTTGGCTTTGGCAGCAGTTTGAACTTTGTCATTTCAATAAAGTTCCTGTAATTCACTAGGTATCACTTCTTTTAAAGGAAAACATCTGCAAATGTGTTCATCTGGTTATAAACAAAAATATTCCTTATTTATTCAAATGATCTATCAGAAATATTTATTTGTATTTACAATTTACAATATACATCACAAAAATCTGTGAACATATGCACATACTTAAAACATCCTTTCTGCATTTAAAAATATACTAACTAGAGAAGCATACACAGTGCTGTCTACCTCAGAATATTTTCATTGTACTGTTGAAAGATTCTTGCTTGGTTGAACAGAGAACTGCTTTTAAACTTTCTTTGGGGAAATTTAGTTAAAACTTTCCACTCTTAAACTTGATTCAACAGACTTTGCAGTTTAAATCTTTGAATTCACACACACCATGTACACATATACACCTACTGTATTTTATAGATTTAAGATGAAACTTTTTTCACATCTAACATTATTGAAATTAGATGTGTCTTATAATTGATGGTAGGCCATAGTTGAATCAGCAGTTTTTCTTTATTTGTGGTTGACATAATGTGGAGTGTTACAACCAATGCTATCTCAGATGAAATATGGAATATGGTGATGATGATGATCACAACTACCATTTATTGTTTACACTGTCTCAGGCACTGTTTGAAGCACCTTGCATAGTTACCCTGAAAAGCAGATATTATTAGATAATGTTTACAGATGAGGAAATTAAGGCCCAGAGAATTTGAGTATAACTTGCCCATGCCACTAATTGTAAGTGTTAGAATTTAGATTCAGGTATGCCTGGTGCCAAAGCTTGATCTGTTAAGAGTTGCACAGTGAATCAATTTGAAAAACACCAACTCACATTTACTTTTCTCCAAAGGTCTGCATTTGGAAAGCATTATAATTTCTGCATGGCACTCTCATTCTGACCATAAAGTTAGATTAATGATGCTATTATTAGATGGTGAAGCTCATCTAAATTTCTATAAAGCATCAGCCTATTCAACCATAATAACTTGTCTTTCTTCAATTTATATTTGCTGCAGATTTTCTTTGGGCCAAACACAGAGATGAGCAAATGTTGGAGGAATGTAATGAGGAAAAGGGATGCAATTTAAATGAAAGTGAGGAATAAGCCCTGGGTCAAGTGTGAGGATCAGCAGATTTGGGTTCTATTGCAGGGAGCTGCTGTCACTGCCTTGCTGTGAGACATGAACAAGTCATTTGCCTTCCCTGTGACAGGTTTCTCCTTAATAATCTCTGTACTACATTTCATGATAGTGATGATAGAATGATATTAAATAAGATAAAGTAGTTCACAAAGCACAAATGACAATAGATATATTTGGCATTATTCATTTCTAGTGGACTTGTTTTAGGTATAATCACTGAGCAAAGATCCTTTCGGGCAGACCTTGAGCCTCACACTAGAACGTGTGTGGGAGAAAAGCAGAACTATGCTCTGGGAGCCTCAGATGACACATCTCACAGCTCTGTATCTCCTTTCCATTACCATCAATTAAATTAATATTGCTTCTACATATAGGCACAGATTTTAAGTTCTCTCTTTCTCTCTCAGTGGTTAATACATAAGTTCTCCATCACTTAATTGTGCCACCTTCAACCTGTAACATAGTCCGTGAGCCTCAGTTTCCTTATAAAATGGGAATAGCACTGTCCATGCAAGATTTGCTTTTTTTTTTTTTTTAAAGAACTGAATGGCATAAAGCATTTAGAATAGGGCCTACCACACAGTAAAGGTTTACTAAATATTGGCTATTTATTATTGTTATAATCAATTGCAACCATATACCACTTTTTTAGTTCCACTACGTAGTCCATATGAGCACAGCAGTTCTGATGTAACAGATGTGAAAACGCTATTTGGGCACCATGGATGATATACAAAATAATTAAATACTGTCTATGTTCTTGAAGAAACCACAAGTGGTTTAATTTTTGCCAACTCAATTATTTTGTTCTTTTACTCCATCCAATTTGATGCGTTACAGAAAGCAATGAACTAGCATTTTCATTTTTTAAAATGTATAGGCTGTCACTACATTTTAATCTATAAAACTCAACTTGGTCTAAGTAATTGTTCTGGACTAACCCCAAACATAATCCCTTTCTCCAGATGAGTCATCATGTTTACATCAGCAATTTATTCTTGCAACACTGGATGGACGCTCAGTTTCATGTCTTCTACTCTTTACACGAAGGCTACTATTTCTGAGCCCTTTGGAATATTCTCTATTTTATTTACCTGTCATTTTCTTCCAGATGGGTTTGCCACACTAAATTCCCATGTCTTCTCTATTGTTGCCCACCCCAGAAGTCTCTCCAAATTTTTCCTAAAAAATTGGCTGCTTTTTTCTCTTGTATTTGCATTCTGTACCTGTACCATCTTCATCTTTGGGAGGCAGTTACGGTGAAAGACTCTGGAGCCAGACCTCCTGAATTCAACTCCTAATAGGCTGTATGGCCTTAGGCCAGGCTTCTTGTTAGTGCTTAGGTTTCCTCATCTGTAAAATAGGGTTCTTAATGATAGCACCTACTGTGGAGGGTAGTTGGGATAGTTAAATGAGTTAACATGTATAAAATATTACAAATAGTGTTTGACATATAGTATATGCTATATGTTTACCATTATTGTTACTGTTTGTAATCTCTCATCCTGGGTTGTTGATGCTATCAGACATATTCATGATTTTACCATTCCAATAAATTAGAGGAAGTAAAGTAAAACCAAACAGCAGAGGGAAAAATATAGAACACAGATCCAGAGGAAAAAAATGAAAAAACTATGATGAGATTGGAAAGCTACAGAAGGTTAAATAGATGGAAGTCCAAAGTCTCAGAAATCTGAGAAGACATAACTAGAAAGATGTACTAAGATAGCCTAGAAAAGATAGCTGGAAAATTATCAGTGACCAGCATGGTGATGGAAATCTTGATAGGGTGATGCATTGGAAAAGGGATTTCAAAGTAGCAAGGACTAGATGAATACAGGAGAAAGGAGGATGCAGAAATATGGAACAAGAAAGAATGGGGAGTGGCAACTTTGTGAAGATGTTGGAGATGAATCCAAATTTGAAAGAGGAGAGGAAAGAGCCCATAGAGAGGGAAAGATCAATTGTGGAAAAGCAAGAAAGAGCTTACAATAAATTTCTCAAGATATTATCTATAGGGGAGAAGAGCTTTCCTGTTTCTCCTGAAAAAAATGATGGGGGTGATGAATGAGAGAAGGAAAATAAAGAAAGACAGGCAGCAGGAGGGAGTGGAGGGGTTACTGGACAGGAAGTCAAGACACTGAGCTTTTCTATACTTAGTTCTCCTGAGAACCAGCACCATGACCTTTGGCCAGTCTCTTAACATTACTGAGCTAGATAATCTCTAAGTTCCCAAGGTCCTTTTCGTTTCTAAATTCGGATGATAATATATGCCAGATGAAGGCTGGAAAGGTAAAAGATACCTATGTCAGTTAATTTTTGATCTCAGGACAATAAAAGTCAAGGTCATCTTTACAGGGAAATGAAAATGAATGACTCACCGTCACGCACAGGTCCTTGGATGATTCTCACGTGCTGAGTGATAGAAGCTAGACGTAAGAACTTCACGTGGTCCGATTCGGTTCATACGAGGTTCAAAAACAGGCAAAACTGGTCTTCTGTGTTAGACATCAGAAGAATTTTTACCTTCTGGAGATGGCATTGACTTGGAGAGAATATTTTGGGGTGCCAAAATGTGCTGTATCTTGATCTAAGTGAGGATTGCACATGTGTGTCCATAGGTCAAAGCAGTGGAGCTCTACACTTAAGAAGAGTTGTATTCTTTATTGTTACAAGTTGTACCTCAACTTAAAAGAAAAATAAGCAAAGGTTCTAATTTTTTTTTTTTAAAGAAAAAGCCTCTGCTCAAAATGAAAAGTAGGATGAGAAATTTAGGGCCCTGGAGCAAGGTAATTTTTATGAAGATGGTGCTTGTGTCAATGAGAGAAGATAGATTATCTCATAGGAGGTACACAGATAGGTTAACTGCTTTATATGATAAATAGTTACTATTATTGAACTACTGATCATTTGTATTAATTTTTACCTATATAATCCATATGCACTCATGATACGTAACATTATATACATTGGATCAATGACAATTAAAATGCTCTGCTAAGTGTCACAATGTTCCATGGAGAACACTCAAGGTCACTGTGTGGGGTAAAAAAGGTGTCTCAGTAGCCTAAGCTCCCCACCTTCCTGCCCCCGTGTTGGCCAGTGCAGCTCTACTTTAATCTGTTTTGTAAATTGTGGTTTGATCATAAGAGTCAATACATAAATAGGATTCTACTGTTAAAGTGTTTAAAAATATGGTAGGAAGATATACATAGGGTATACATAGACTATATATGATCCAAAACTTTCACAGAAAATTCAAAGTGTGTTTATGCCTCTCTTTACAATTTATTTCAAATGAAAGATCCTGTGCTTGCCCTTGGATGTTGCAAATCTGAGTGGGTGACATCCCTGTCCTTAAGTAGTTTAAAAGCCATGACAAAAGGCCCCCTCAAGTCCACGGTATTTCTGATCTTCCAATATAAAGATTCAGGATGGAAGGCGAGTTGTACTTTTTCTGTTTTGTCTGTTGGTGCTGACTCCTTGTTTCCCAGTAACGGAAAAGCCCTGCTTTTACTCTCCTCTCTGCCAGGAGAATTTCTGCCCCTTTGTTGAGTTTCTAGAGCAGGCGTACACAAAAAGAGAGTTGGAAAGACAATGAGATTTTATGAGCATTAAATGTAGTGTTTGTCATACACTAGTTCCTTATTTATACAGTTGGGGAGGGGAGGAAGGAGTTGCCTGTGATGATCACTGTTATTATTATGATTCTAACCACGTATCCCACCAACTGGAGTTTCCTGTTTTCACCACCTTTGACAGCCACCTCTGCCTCCCCACCCTGCAGGTTCATTCTTCTCTCCATCTGCTCGGTTGACATTTATGACACTCATCAGGCATTTGTTTTCATACCTCTCCAAATTTAAATATTGTTCATTCTTTTTGTGCTTACTCAGAACTCACATCCATCATCAGCACAGTAACTGCTAGACTTTATCCTTAGTAAGGTTTCCTTTTCCAGGGACCTAGTGGATATTTAAAAGCTCCTAATCATGAATGTTGGCAAAGTTTTTCATTGTAGTGTATGTGTGTGTGAGGGGGAGAGGGGGAGAAGGAGAGAGAGAGAGAGAAAGACAGAGAGAGACTGCCAGTTTGCTTTTTTAGTACCATCTACCTTGATTAATAAAGCTATCCACATCTTATATTTCTTCCTTTTTATGTATCTTGGTGTCTTTATGTACACAAACTGCCTCAATTAAAATAAACATATATATAATACATATCCTAAAATTCAAAAATAGTTTCAATTGCAACATTTTGTTATTTTCCATTAAAAAATTCCAGCATGGATCATCTATGCCAATGTAGCCCCTCTTCGGCAACTTTATTATTTTAAGCATCCTGTATTTTATATTATCCTTTGCTTGTAGATTTGATGCTGGCTAACTGAAATCAGGAAAAAATATCTCGACTTTGTACTTTTATACCATGAATTATTTTTCAAAAGACAAACATGTTTTTAATCTGTGAGAGTATAATTTATGTTCTAATGAGCAAGGAGTTTTAGAGGATCAGATTAGTGAAGCATTGAGAAGCTGGAACAGCACACCACATTCCTGAACTTCCCACACAAATGTTTCCATGCACTTTAGTCCATTCCAAAACCTCAGATTTCCTATAACCTCACGAGGAGCCTCCCACCACTATTCTTTCCTGATAAGCTCCAGATACATTTATTTTACTGTCTCACCTTCTCCATAAAATGGAATTAGAAGGAAATAAGGGGCTCTTGGCTTTTACAACATATTATCCCTTAGAGAATTAATGTTTGTACTTTTTAGCCACAGAAACCTTTGTTCAAATAAAACATTACTCTAAAGCCAAGTGTAGAAAATAAGCAAGCATTCAGGTGCTCCAGGTGAATGAGGGTGGGGGCCTGAAGTCCAGCCAGCCGGGCTCATTCCCACCCGACAGCAGCCCCCAAGGGGATTCAGAGCAATGTGGAGTCTACTAGTTTGGAGCAGTTGTTCTCAGTTCTGGCTGCCCCTTGGGATCATCTGAGGAGCTTCCTTATCCAGGCCCCACCGCGGAGCCTGTGATCTCATTGATGTAGGTGAAGGGCCCCGACAATTGTCTTTGTTCAGAGTTCCAGATGTTCAGTGTGCAACCATAGTCAAGAACCGCTTTCAAGCAGTGCTTTTGAGCGTGCATCAGAATCTCATGGGAGCTTGTTAAAGTACTGCTGGCTGGATCCCTCTCCCAGAGTCTCTGACTCTGCAGGTCTGGAGTGTGGCCCAAGCATTTGAATTTCTAACAAGATCCCAGGTGATGCTGTTGTGCTGGTCCAGGGAATACATTTTGAGAACCACTGCTTTGGAAAAATGGTGCAATTGGCCAGGATTGTATCACATCTGCTAGGATCTGAAAAGAAATCAGCTTCAACTGAATTTGCTCTTTCCTATACATTTTTTTTTGAGTTGAAAAATATAATTCTTACGTCTAGAAGTGCTATCATGGAAGGTATCAATTATTTTGGGCAGGCATTTGGGGTCTTGAGTTGTGGTTTCCTCTCTCAGTTAAGCCTCAATCCCAAAACCTGTCATAGTATTTTCCTAGACAACCAATTATGCTGGAACCAATTCTCCAAATTATAAGAACATTGGGACAATATGTTGAACAGAAGTTTCATTTTAAAATGAAGAAATGAACACAGATGATAGGATCTGCAAAGTGTAAAGTACAAGTCCATGGGCCATGTTGAACAATGCAGAGCTGTGGAAGGCCTGCTTCAAACTTTGAGGAAATTAACCAAAGTGTCCCTAAGCTGTCCTATTGCCTTTGCATCTCTTCCCCATGCACTTTTTCTGCTTTCCAGGCAGAGAAGATCAGGGAGAGAAGCAGAAAGATATTTACATCACAATAATCATTAGGCCAACTAGATTTGGAAAAAAGAGTTAATAAATGTGAAACGGTAAAAAAGATTCGGGACTGTAGCAGATTTCCTGCTAGAATATCTGCCTGGAAGCATGGTGTAGGGTCAGTCACTTAGAATCACACAGCTCATGAGATCAAGCTGGGTACAAGGCACCTCCTTGACCTGGGAGGATGGGGGCTGGGAGATGAAGAGGTCACAGAGTCTAGGTACTGATTTCCTGTGATAGACGCAGGTGTAACAAGACAGGAGGCAATGGGAAGGGTCCATCAGATGCACTCCCTCTTTGCCTGCAGTGGGTACACTAACAGAAGCAAGAGCTTGGAGAATGGCTAGTTGGCATGGGAAAGACCACTGTTGACTATTGTGGGCTAAATTGTGATTCCCCCCAAAATTTATATATTGAAATCCTGACCCCCAGTATCTCAGACTATGACCTTATTTGGAAACAGGGCTGCTGTAGACATATTAATAATTAGTAAAGATGAGGTCATTAGGGTGGGTCCCAATCCAATACACTTGGTGTCCTTATGAAAAGGGGAAATGTGGACACTGAAACACATGCACACACATGACACCATGTCAAAATGAAGGCAAGGATTGGGGTGATGCTTCCACGAGTCAAGGAACCAATCCTGTTGACACCTTGACCTCAGACTTCGAGCTTCCAGAACTGTGAGACAATAAATTTCTGTTATTTAAGCCACCCTAGCAAACTAATACACTGACCTAGATTGCCATATTAGACAACTGTGCTGCGGGAGAAGCCCCACAGTCCCCCTCACTGGGAGCTCAAGCATGTGTCCCGCGAGGGAGCCAATATGGGGTCGGCCACAGTCATCCAGAGAAGAAGCAACAAGCAATGGGAACAGATCCATGGGAGCAGCCACTAAAGAAACAAGGCACAGTAACCACTTGTCCCTTTCCTGCTCCGTGTTTATCCCAGTCAGTCGCTGGGTCTCAAAGAGAGAGCAAGAAACAGTTGTTGGAGCTAGATCACATCACCTGCTCTCCACTCCAGGTGTTCAAAGTCCCAGTTCAAGGCTGTTGGGAGTCAGGATGGTGGGGATGCAAGAGATGAGAGTTATTAATTACTTTAGATGAAACGGGATTGAATTTTAATCAGGCAAAGAGACCAGAATGTTACGGAATTTACTCAAGATAGTGCTAAGGGATGAGAAAGGGAGACCAAAAAAAGTAGTGAAAAGTGTGGCCAGAGAAAAATGAAAGTGTTTCATGGTTATATTCCATGGAGAATTATTGAAACTGGTCAAAAACTAGTAATCATCATAATAACAGTAATACACAGCTAATATTTATTGTGCACTTAAAAATACATTCTGGGCTAAGCGATTTATATGCATTATATTAATTCTTACAAAGTCCTCGTGAGATATGAGATAAACTATTTCAGATTAAGAAACTGAGCTGGGCATGGTGGCTCGCTCCTGTAATCCCAGCACTTTGGGAGGCTGAGGCAAAAGTATGCTTGAGCCCAGGAGTTTGAGGTTACAATGAGCTATCATGATGCCAGTGCACTCAAGCCCAGGCAACAGAGTGAGACCCTGTCTCGAAAAACAAACAAAAACCCCAATAAACAACAAAAAAAGAAACTGAGTCCCTCTAGTTACTTTGTTTCTGGACCTTATTTCCTCTGTTCCCCACCCAGAAATGGACTTTTTTCAGGAGCCTTCTCTGAAGTGCTCACTCAGATATCTTAATATTACAACAACTGCCTATGACATGCAACTAAGAGATCTAGATGGCTACTAAAAATGAAAATACCCTTCAAATATTGAGATGATTTTCGGTCTCCCTCAAAATTTTTGAAAGCAAGTGCTCAATTTTACCATTTTATCTGAAAACAAAATCATAATCCTAATTCATCAACCCACCCTCTTCCAATTACTATGGCCTTAGTCATGACTCAACACTTTATAAAACAAAGTTGGGTTGATGTGAAAAATATAATTGCCACCCATGTTAAGAAAAACAAGGCAGAATATAAAATTATTTATATTCCATAGTTCTAACTCAATTCAATAGAAAGAAATAAATCAAAATATTAACAATGATTATTCCTGGTTGATAATATCATGTATAATTTACATTTTCTTTTTTATTCTTCTGAATGTTTTGATATCCTTGCAATGAGCATGTATTTCTTTAACTGGAAAAATATATACCTGCAAGATGTTATAGGCACCAATAAATACTTCAGCATCGCAAAAGCTACCTCCCTGAATTTCCGTGGCTGGATAGGAAAACATTTCCTTGTCTCATCAATATTATTGTAACACGGTCTATCCTTAAAAGTTACATTTCTGTGCTTTTCCATAACTTTTAAAACATTGTATCTCCTTCACCTCTGTTTTTATTAGTGTGGTTATATAGTACACCATGATTGAAAGTAGGGAAGGAGACTTTGTGGCTTTCATTTCATTTTTGGTGAACCAGCAAAAACAAGATTGATGATTTTTCCGTGTACAGTAGGTATCTTTCATCTTGCAATTGGTTTTGAAATATTCTCAAGTTCCACTTCAAACTCCACCCTCTGTGCTGAAATTTATGAGAAAAGGAATTATCTAAAAGCTCTTAATAGAATAAAATTACTGAGCAAAGAGAGATTTGCTGTTCCTCTAGTCCAACTTTCTTATTTTACAAATGAGAAAATAAATGCCAGAATGACTCACCCATAGTCATTCACCCAGCAAGCATCGGGGCTCAGGCTAAAATCCAGACCAATCATATATAAATGAAGGGTCATCTAGGTCCATTAGCAGATAATAGTCATGGTTGCAAACTCATTTGATAAGCTGGTATCGAGGGTCTTCCTAAAACAGAAATAGATTCGTCTTAGGGAAATGCCTTGGAAACCTGCGGGACTGAGGGTGAAGCCTTGAGACCACTGCGGTTAGGAGAGAGAGTGTTACCCTGCCAGTTGAAAGATAAAAACCTGGTTTAGCCTAGGAGCTGGAGCCCATTAGGCTGAAGTGGCCAAAGCAATTTTAAGAACAGGGATGTCTAATATTGTATTTTATGCTATTCTAACAATGGAACAACTATAAGCTGCAGAGTGAAAAACCAAAGTTGACTAGAGTTGGGAAATCACAGAAAGGAAATATCAACCACTTGTCAATTATGGAAATATTGTAGAGGGCATTGAGTTTCCTGTGGGGCAAATAATGGAGTTTTGATACACTGGTCACTGTACTTTGGGGTATGAGATATCCCCATTGACCTGTGGAAAATAATAGCATAATAGTTCTTAGCTATGGTACAGCCTTTCACGTGCTAGGAACAGCCATAGCAACTTTTCGTATATTATTTGTAATACTTAGAACATCTCTACAAAGTAGTTATTATTATCCTTTATTTATATATTTAGGGCACACCGGTTTAGATAAGTAAATAGTTAGATCCAAATGTTGCCTTTTCCACTTACTACTAGAAGGTGATCTCAAGAAGATAATTTAGTCTCTGAGTATCTGTTTTCTCATCTACGAAATGGGGATAACTATGTTCAGATTTAATGTGTAGTACTATGCAAACCACCTAGCACAGTGTCTTCAGTATAGAAGGTGCTCACTAGATAGATTAATAAATGGAAAATAGGACAAGATAAACATATAGTTGGAAATATTTCTGAAAATTTGGATGTGGATGAGGCATAATTAAGGGAAGTCTAATAAGACACACTCTCTATTCTCATTCAGTCTTCAGACATGACTGATGAAGAAGTAAATCGAAATAGCCTATTATGATGTGGAAACATTTTTTTCCATTCCAAAAATTTAATTTGATAAAGATTGAGATTACAAAAGACTTGACTATATTTAATACTTTCCACTTGACTCCTTTATTCTTCTTTACTCTTCTTTGCTCTTTTTCCTTTTCAATTGTTTTTGGTATTAGAAACTATTTTTAAATAAAATAAGTTCTATCTCCCAACCCAAAGTAGCTCTTCTGGCCATAGCCCTTACAGAGGGATGTGAGACTCATATTCTTTATGGCTAGAATGTAAATTCCCTGAAAATAGGAAATTTTTGTTTTGTTCACTGATTTGCTCAGCGTATCAGAGGCATTCAAAAAATACTTATGAAATAAGTAAAAAAATTTTAAAAAATTCAATATATACATTCTTTTTACATTTCTATGCCATCGAATTGTACTGATAGTAGTCATTACGGCTCTAAGAGAAATTTTTGCCAGTGGTTATTTTGCTCACAAGTGGTTTATAGTAGAGTCTCCACAGGTGGTGGGAAGGGTGGGTATTCCTCCATAGAATTAGGGGTTAGGGAGAAGATTCTGCCTGCTTAATCTCTGGTTCCAAACACAGGCAGTGGACATCACCATCTTTTAGGCATTACTGGTCAATGTTAGCTCTCTGTCCTGGATGAGTGCAAAAAAGTTATAAAACTGATTGCTGAAGCCTTTATACCATTAGTGGTTTTCTGACCAGTTGACTACAAGACTTCCCTGTTTAACTATTTCAAAACAACTGCTTGAACTGTCAGACATTTAGTAACCTGGCTACTTTATCTGTATATGGGAAAAAACAAAACTAAAGGCTCAGAATGTTGACTTACGTCTTTTTTCCTTTCCTACCCTGCTCTCCTCCAGTGCATTCACTGATTTTTTTTTCTTTTCTTTTCTTTTTTTTTAGTGAACTGAACTGTTGATTTTCCCCAGAGACTAATTTAATTTCATAGTTTTCTAAATTAGAAAGCTTTGCTGAAGAATTTCTCTAATGTCTCTGTACAGGCTAACTGTAGCACATTGCCAATAAGAATTTGAATTTTGTGTAATTCACTGGGAATGTTTAAGAACTTGGTATTCCCGACATCTGCTGTCTGCTGCATTAAAATTTGAAGAGCCTCCTCTGCTGCTTTTGCGGACCCCTACGCTGGAGCCCAGGCCTTGAACTCTGACTTTTCCACTCCCGCTACTCAGGAGAAAGAAATGCTGGCTCCACGACAGCTTCCTCAGAGAAGGCAGTCACCCTGATAATTAAAACCCCAAAATGCCTGGATTGGTCCCATGTAAGTTTTAGTGACAGTAATCTGGAAGAGTCTTACAGAGCCTCGAAATCTCTGTACAAATAAGAAGTCCTTGTGACAAAGGGCATCTAATGCCATTGGTAAGAAGTACAACAGAAAGATTGGAGTGAGTTCTTTTAGTGACACAATCAAGCAGCTATTGGGGCTTTCCTGTAACCCCAATCAGAAGATTAGATTAGATTGCTAGAGTCAATCAGTCAGCTCATAGATAATGAATGGGGACTAAAAAGTTAAAAAATATATTAATATCCTCTTTCCCTTAAGTCTGGTCATCAAATATATATATATATATATATCATAGATAATGAATGGGGACTAAAAAGTTAAAAAATATATTAATATCCTCTTTCCCTTAAGTCTGGTCATCAAATATATATATATATATATATATTTGCCCAAGACTAATATTTTATGGAGAATGGACAAGAATATCTATAATGTTTGCCATATGCAAACATCTGTGAGATTAATAATGAATTTTAGAAACTATGCACATGTAGATACGACTATGAGGATTTGTAGGAAAGAAATGAAGCATACCAACTTCTAAGTCATATGTCCTTCAAATCTTTCCCTCTTTCCTCTGTTTTTCATCAATCCATTGAGGTCACACAGCTGTGATTCAGGCCTTGGTGACAGAGATGAATCAGAGATGGCACAGGGTCCAGAATTCTTGGCTAGCCTTACAACAAATTGTTCATCCATCAACCAGAAATGATGCAGTGCTCTGATTCAGTTATGGTGGCCCAAAAATGTCAGCTAGGATATTTTGGAATTATTCTTTTTACTTAGGAAAAGCCTCCTATCTTATTTTTGCTTCTTCACATATTACTTATTGAAAAAAAATCTGCAATAGGGAAAGTATCCATAGTTCTTTGAGACTTCTTCAGAAATCCTAGGTGCTACCATATTATTTTCTAGTTTATTTAGACTCTCAAATGAAACACTTTTCTTGATTCAGGTTGGAAGAATAAGATCTAATATACTCAAGTAAAAAAGGAAAATTGATGATGCAAATTATTAATATTTTCCTGAGCCCCAAGTTTAGGTATAGGTTTCCTGGCTGGCCATGTAGTAGGTCTCTTAAATGATGTCTATCAAGTATGCTTCACATTCAATTAATTTTAATTCACTTTCACTTAAAAAATTATTACTTAAGAACTTGGGCTTGACAGTCATACTCGTCTAGATTCCATTAGTAGCTTAACTACTCATTGTTACGTGTCCTTAGACAAGTTGTGTAATTTGGAAGACTCACTTTCCTCATCTGTAAAAAGAGGAAAATAATATTTACCTTACTGGTTGGTTATAAGAAATAAATGATAAAATGTGTACCAAATGCTTAGCATAGTCCCCAAGCTAACCGGCAGCTGGTTTAATGGAATGATGTTAAGGGGCTAGGGCTTGCTTTAGCAAATAAGGCTCACGGCTGAGAATAAAGAAATTAGTGCAAATAAAGTAAGTGTTCCATATTTGAAGTTTAAAGAAGCGTCATTTGTAGAGGTCAGCCACCTCTCTACGGGGCAGCTAGGAGAAGCCAGCTCATCTTGCTATGGAGCAGGGGGAGGATATTCTCTGTTTTATGGAAGTGCAATGCTTGTGATGAAAAACTACTCCCTCATCTGACTTCCTCCGGGGAGAGGACACATGAGTACTTCCCCTTGTTGAAGTCAAGTGAGAGGAACTTTGGGATTTGGGGAGGCTGTGATACCATACCCCACAGGTCTGTCTAGGCACTAGATCGCTTTCTTGTGCTTGCCTTCTAACATAGATGTAATGGTACTGGAGAGAGACATTGAGGTTTCCAAAGAGTGTGGAAGATAGATTCCTTAGGACCCACACACACTGACTGGGAGAGCGGAGCACATGGATCAGATGAGAATAGGGGGTCAGTGATGTTGGAGAGATCATGAGAAGAACTGGGGTCCCCTGGAATAAATGTGGGGGGGTTCCAAGAAACTGACAATGCTTGAAGAGAAGATGGCTTTGAATAGAAGGTGAGAGTGAAACTCTAAAAGGAACTGCTGAATCAAAAGAGCAAAATAAGGCCATTTTAATAACTGTCCATGAGCTTGGATAGAGCAATTAATGGAACTTCCTATTTAGGGGAAAAAGAAAGCTTGCTAAATTATATTTATGCCATCTTAGAGCCCATAAACAGAATGTGAAATATTTTAAACCTTTGGAGTCCCAAATGGGATTGATTTACACATGTGGTATCTCTCCTCTGATTCATGATGCTTAATTTCTTTAAAAAAAATTTTTTTTTTAAATTTCAGAATATTATGCAGGTACGAACACTTTGGTTACATAATTTGCCTTTGTACTGCCCGAGTCAGAGCTACAAGTGTACCCATCCCCCAGACAGAGCGCACCTGTGCCTGTTAGGTATGGATTTACCCATCCTCTCCTCCCCTCTCCCACCTACCCGACACCCGATCAATGTTATTTCTGTATATGCACATAAGTGCTGATCAATTAGTACCAATTTGATGGTGAGTACATGTGGTGCTTGTTTTTCCATTCTTGTGATACTTCACTTAGAAGAATGGGCTCCAGCTCCATCCAGGATAATACAAGAGATAGTAGTTTACCATTTTTTTATGGCTGAGTAGTACCCCATGGTTAATTTCTTTATTTCGTGGAATTTCTATAGACTTAGGTGAGTGTTTCTCAACTTTTTTTTTCATTGTTATCCCCTTAAGAGCTATTTTAGATTTTTAAAAATTTTCCTTCCCCCCACAAAATCTCAACATCCCTGTTTTACTATGTATCTCTTTTTGTGCCCTTTATATATTTGTGCTTTATACACAACAAGAGTAAGATTTTTTCCACCCCTTAAGAACCAGTTTTAGCACTTTGGGGGCAATATTGCCCCCAGTGAGGATGTGTGGATTTGATTGACAGAGAGACAAGCCCCAACAAAGTTGGATCTTAGTTTCCTCCTCTCTAAAATTAACAATTCAATTCAATTCAATAAACATTTCTTATGCTGTAAGCATTGTGCTAGGGCCTAGGGCTGCAAAGATGAAAGAAACATGCTATTCTTAAAGGTTGCTGTGTGTTCTGCACAGAGTATTTTCCGTATGTAATATCTGTACCTTTCATAGCAAGGTTTATGATGGCGCAGTAGTTTTGCTTGGATGACATCTTTATGAGACTTTAAACATTTTTTTTCTTTTCTGATTTTAAAATTTTTATTCTACAATCAAAACTTTTTTGATTCAAAGAGGAGAATTCTCATAATGTTAGAGTTGAGACAATCCTAGAGATCATTTCATCCAAATTTCTTGGGTCCTCAAACACATATGGAAGAGTTGTTGAGGCTGTAACTATTCATCTGGTGCTATCGTTTCAGTCCTAATTCTGTCACCAACAAACTGAATGATCTTGGTTAAATTATTGGCTATTTATGGGTCTCCATATCCTCACTTATAAAAACTAGGGGATGAACCACAGAACTTTCCAAGGCTTCTTTCAATAAGAAGATTTTTAAGATACTAAGATATTTTTCCTTATGTGTACAATGAGATGTGCTAGCATTCCAAGACAATGTAAAAAAATTAATGTGGTATATTGTTTCATAGCAGAGTACACTTTCATTTTAGGGCTTACAAATAAGCCATTTTTAGACAATGAGGATGATTATTTGTTTTTCACATAACTTCCTAAATCCGTTGAAATATTGATGTTCTGCTTGAATTGGTTTCTTCACTGTCTTTGAAATTTGAATTTGGGTATACTGCCTAACACTTAATTCTTAGTTCGATGATCAGCAATCAGCAATTTACATTATTAACTAACATTAAATTGAGTTGCCATTATGAGAAGATTATTGGCAATAACCTGTTCTGCTCCCTTCTGGATCTCATTTACCTCTGTGGTATTTATTCCTTAACATCTTTTCATCTACAGGACGCAGGCCAAGACTGGCTAATTTTTTGTCATGATTTAGCACTGAATCATTTTGATTATTCTCTCATGTGTGTTCTCAGACTTAGACTATCCTCCTATAGCATTCTATGCAGAACGGCACATAGCAGCATTCCCTAGTGAAATTTCATCAGTACTTTATGTGATGCCAAAATAACATCAAACACCATAAAATATGCTTTATAATAATCTTCCTTGCTTTTCTTTCTTAGCTGTCAAAGATCATACAGATGGTTTGGTGAAAAGTCCACATTTACTCCCACAGAGTACTCTTCACATTTCTACTTGATAATATTTTTTAACTTTTATTCCTAAGCTTTTTTCGTTATTATTAACACAGCTTCATTTTGAGAGGTGGGATAGAAACAATTTTCTCCAGATGAGAGGATAGTAGTCCTTTCATTGGGGGTGGGAAAAAAAATTCATCACAGCCCACATACTCTCTGTGGACTTAATTCTGGTTGAAAATATCATGGGGAAGGGAAGAGAGATTGACATGATAGCACCATCAAGGCAAAATGGTGTCCTAGGACAGTGCTGTCCAACAGAACTTTCTGTAATGATGGAAATGTTCTATCTCTACTACATAATACAGTAGTTATTGAGCATTTGAAATGTGGCCATTGTGACCAAAGAAATGAGCTTTTAATTTTATTCGGTTTGTACTAATTTAAATTGACATAACCACATGTGGCTAGTGGCTACCATATTCATAGCACAGCCCCAGGAAGTAATGTTACTAGACCTGGAGCCCAGAGACCGACTAGAAGTTGAGCTTGTATTTCTGCTCCACTGTTTAATAACTGTGTTCTTGGGGAGTATTTTACCTCACCTTAATAACATAGGAGTAATCATTATATGTGCTTCTTAGAGCTGTTGTGGAAACTATAATAAAAGAGATAATCCATGCAAAACATCTGACACAGTGCCTTTTACGTTATACATGTTATACATGTTAGATATTATTGTAATTACTTGTCTTAAGAGATGTGATTTGGACCCTTGTATCAGGAAGCTGAAGTAATGCACCCAGAACCTAAGGTGGGATGTCTACTTCATATTTCCTTCACAGGAACATCAGTTCCAGAAAAACTGAGAAAGTAGAAATCCTTCCTGGGAGAATTTAGCAAATCGGGGACCTAAGCTTCCCAAAGTTAGTATTTATTCACTCGCAGCACTGATTCTTCTCAGCATTTTTCTTTCTTCCTATTTCATTTTGTGTCATTATTAAACAGTTAAGAATGTGCAAGTTCTTCATAGAACACTTAGTTTGCAATAATCGAATTATTTCTGCTTTTAACTTCATGTGCCTTATAAGGTATTTGTGGAAACAGACTTCTAGGGAGAAACGTTCAAATGTCAGTGTGTTGAACAGCAACCACCTTTGCAGGTCATTTTGGAAGAACTTATGTTTTAACTCCCTGATTCGTGCTGTCAATCCCTTTCATCCACGACAGGGAATAGAGAAATCAGAGTATTTAATTGTATTAATAGGGATGGTCTGAGAATGGCATGCCAATTGAAGAAAAAAATTACTTTCTTATTGACCACCACAAGTCAGTTATCTTTCATCTGATGCTTTCAAATATGCACCGTAAAATTAAATTACATAAACCTTGCCTTTGGAACACCACAGGAATTTACGATGCATTTAAGTAATAGTGGATTGTTACCCAATGCCAATGGACATGCTCCTAGCATCTATGTTAGTGGAAATTAAACTCATAATCAGTGATATGACAATAAGTACCTCCTGTCAGCCTGATATACACTATTTTTTTCCTCCTAAGAGTCAGAATAATAAGAAACAGATTTCAACTCTAATGCTTCCTTTTTGCTTTTCATTTCTGTATGCTGTCAACATGAATGAAAAAGGATGTTGGAGCTTTTCTCCACCTTTCCCCAGAATTATGCTGACTTCTTTATTCTGCATACTACTCAAAATTGTACAGGATCTAGTGGCCACTACAACTGAGCCTATTTCCTTTAAGGAGTGTATGAATGTGTGTATCCTAACCCCTTATTTGGAGCTGAGTGCCCCCCACCCAGCCCAGGTGTGCGTACATTATCATTAAATCTAAACGTATAAGCAAGGGTGTCAGACTACCATGAGCTATGAAAAAAAAAAGTTGTACTGTCTGGCTGAACATGCCGTCCTTCTGCAGAGAATAATTTATTGTTTGTTTTCTTTCTCTTGCTGAACTGCCACGCTCTACCTTTTGACCTTCTTCTTTTTTTTGAACAGGAATGTGGGCAGCTCATACCATTCTCTATTTTCCCAGTGATTCTCACCGATAATGTTAAAATGTGATCCCAAAATAAATTAATTAAAGATTTTCGTTAAACTTCAATCCTGGAACATTTTAATAGACTGATGGCCTCAATTGTTTTTGTTTTAATTTGTGAAACACAAGAGCTCTTGAATCATAATTCCTAATATTTTCCTAGGAATGAGACCACATTAAAATCTTAATTAGTCCCTTAAGCTTTACAGACATTATTTTATTTTTATGTCTGATGCCAGTTTAGCACAAAGTACTTTTGCAGTAATTTTCCTTTGGCATTCTATTTTTTATCTTTGAGGTTAGGCTTTGAGGTTTATGGAGAATGTGTACAGGGAGGGCAACTGTTATATCAATCATGTTTAATCAGTCCCTCTTTTCAGAGTTACTTGCATACTGAAACTGAAAAGGAAATCTAAACTAAAATAACAATTATTATCTGAAATCCTTTTTTTAAAACCATGCAAACATTTAACTGTGGAATTCATGAGAAATATCTTGTTGCAAGAATGCTATTCATTATGCTACTATTAGATGTTTAGTTTTCAAGGAGAAATGGTATGTTATTATTAGGCAACATGGAATAACTTATTTTATTTTAATTTCAAAATTATTAAAATGCAGGGTGGGAACAAGCCCTTTGTGTTCGAAGTATGATTTTTGTCCTTTTCAAGACAATTAAAATTAATCCTATCTCCCTGAGGTTGTCCCAATGGGATACACACACACACACATACACACACACACACACACACACACACACACACACACGTTTGACCCTGTTAATACACTCTATTGATCTACAATTTATCTAATTGGTGAGAGGATATTAATGGATTCCATTACTCCATTTTCTAATTTCCACATCTTCTGAGGACCGTAAATCTTTACTTCATCTGCTTGTGAGGAAGAGCCAGTTCCAATAGAACCAGCTAAAAACAGGACAAAGGAAATTTCTAGGATAAATTCAGTAGCATAAGTAGGATCCATTCAAATATTCCTAAAGTCTCCCCTTTAGGGATATCAATTCCATTAAAAAAAACCCTGCTGATAATAGCATATTACAAATATGAATTTGTAAATGCAAATTTGTGAAAAATGTTTTCTGTAACACTGGGGTTATCATCTAAGGAGGAGGTCCTGAATCCCCAATCCCACCTGATCTGTGCCACTCTTGTGATTGTTACACTGGTTTCAAGAAGTGTTGTCTAGAAGAGATACTTACGCAGGTAAAACAATGAGGCCTACTTACCAGGGTTATTGTGAGCAAAAGAGAAAGTGTCTGTTTAATGACTAGCACAGTGTCTGGAACACATAATAAGTACAGCAATCACTGTTACAGGGGCTACTTTATCATCTCTAGTAATTTAGACAGTAGTGGCAGGAGTTGTAAATAGTTCTTTCTATCACCCTTCTTTCTATCTTCTATTTTTCTGTCTTTTTTCTATCACTCTCAGCTATTTATCTTGTAGCTATAACAATAGGAAACCAAATATAATCTTAAAGAATCCCAGAGCAGAAGTGATAGAATTTTTGGCTAAAAATTCATCCATGGATGGAATTTTTGGCTGAATCCATCCATGGGAATTTGTAAGATTAAAGCATTAGAATTAGAATGTTGGAAGGGCAGTGAGAGATGACCCAGTCAATTCCCTTATGATCCAGAGAAAAAAAAATCCAATGCTCAGGAAAGAGAAGGAACTTGCTGAAGATTCCAAAGCTATTGAGTTTAACAAGCCCAGAACATAACTGAGGTTTTTGACATCACCAAGTCTCATACTCTTTCCAATATTTCACAGTGTTTCCACCTTAGTAAATATTGACTTGGGAACCATACTTCTTTGTTTGGCTTTAGTGAATATTTATTGAGTGCCTGCCATGTACAAAATACTATGCTTGGTATTGTGGAAAGTGTGAAGATAAACAAGAGCTTGGCCTCTGAAGAAGTGTGGGTGTGTGTTCCTTATATGCAAATTTACATCACATTTAACACCTAAAGCTCCTTATGGTCCAATCTCTATATGGTGTAATGTATAAAGAAACAAAACTATCTACTGGCTCTTAGAAGAAAACTTCCATCTTAAAGATCCCTTAAAGGAGTTTATATATATATGAAATCTTTTCCCCTTTTCAGATTTCCCACTCATAGCAGGCACTAAATCTCTTCATCTCTTTCATCCACACAGTTCCATCATCACCACTGCGCTCACCCTGCATTACCATCTTCCCTACTGTATGTCCTTTTCCATAAAAAGAAAGACAGGAAGGAAGGAAGGAAGGAAGGAAGGAAGGAAATCTTTGTAGCATCTGCTTTTTGGGGGATAAAGTTAGCCTTTCTGTCTTCCTAAACCCTTCCTAGAATCCTGGTCAAATTTTTCTTTCTACCTTGTAACAAGCAAGTAATACTGTGTGAAAAAAAATGAACAAATGTTTGGCAACAGAGGATGAAATGTCTTTGGAAAGGCTGGTTAGCTGACTATTGTATGCATCATTATCAAGGATGCTGTTACTAAACAATATTTCTAATCATGGCTTTGACTAACAAGGTGATTATAGGGGTCACAGGATTTATGGCTGGGCTTCAGTCAGTCTTCATATCCTATTCCCTAAAGCTTTATAATTATCAAAGCTAAGAGAGGCAGACCTGTGAATCACTAGAATTTCTAACGTATTCCGCGTGTTGAAACTGAGAACGGAATATTCTCTTAACAATTTGACCAAGAATTTCTTTTACATGAAAGAAAACTGCTGTTTTTGGAAAAGTTAGTGATATGCCTGTTGGATTAGAAGCTACAGTTCTAAAGGAGCCAGATGTGAAAGATCATTTGTCCTGTATGAGATCAGAGACAGACACAGTCATTTTGGAGGACAGAGATATAGCAAGGGGGTGGGGGTGCAAGGCCGCTGTGAGAGTGTGATCAGAGTCCCCTTCATGACCCACAAATTCTTGGGTCAGTTTTTGTCTCACTCCAAGCCATCCCACATATTTTTTTTATCAAAAAATAAATCACCCTATGCCTTATGGACCTTAGACTTCAAGCAATAAACAGTATTTTCTCATCCCCAAAGATCCATTGGCTCCAGTATATGAACTAAGCCAAAGTTTGGCATCTGATTAGCTGTCTTCTGCAGTAAAGACAACATGGATTTTAGCTTATTTGTCTCTTTAACCTACAAAATTAGCAAGGTGACCAAGATTCTAACTGATTTATTTCTGCCAGATGTATTTGTTGATTCTTCTTTTCTCCAAGCTATCTTAAAAATTATCTGGGAGTCGATATGTTTTTGTACAGTTTTCTCCCCAAATTTCCAATATTTATATGGATGCTGTTTCCATTTTTTGAGGTAGTATTTTCAGGCTCCACTTCTGGATGTTTCTTATCAGTGGTTTCATGACACCTGCTTTCATTAATCTTCCACACCACAGTGTGGAGGAGTCCTCACAAAGAGTCATGAGGAGTCCTGTGCTGCTTGTTAAGACTTTGCAAAAGAGGGCATAGGGTTCTTCTATTGTGAATGTTTATCAATGTGTCAACCGGCTTGGTGAACACTCCCATGAAAGGTACTTTATAATTTTCCTCCTCTCTAGACCTATCATAAGATTCAATAAACATTTGTTCAATTGAATTACTGAATGCTTTTGAAACTTACGTTATAAAACTTACTGAAAAATTAGAGCTAACCTACCAAGTATATTCTAATCACATAGAACTAAATGGGTAAGTTAATACTACTCTTCAGTTACTACGGGACTTATTTTAAACAACCAATGATTGAACATATTTTATGTGCCAGGTGCTTTACCTACATTTACTCATCTAATCTTTTCTTTTTCCAAAATATTACAGGAGTACAAATGTTTTTGGTTACATGGATCGCTTTTAATTTGCTTGAGTCAGGATTAGAAGTGTGTTCATCACCCAGATAGTGTTCATTGTACTCATTAGGTAGGTTTTTATCCGTCTCCTCCTACCTCCTCCCCACTGCCTGATTTCCACTGAGTTTTACTTCCCTCTGTGCACATGTGTGCTCATTGATTAGTTCCAATTTAATAACAAGTACAAATGGTATTTGTTTTTTCATTCTTTAGATACTTCACTCAGGATAATGGTCTCCAGTTCCATCCAAATTATTGCAAAAGGCCTTACTTAATTCATCCTTCTTCATGGCTTAGTAGTATTTCCTGGTATATATATACCACATTTCATTAATCCATTCATGAATTAATGGGCACTTGGGTTCTTCCACATCTTTGCAATTGTGCACTGTGCTGCAATAAACATTTGCATGCAGGTGTCTTTTTGATAAAATGACTTCTTTTCCTTTGGGTAAATATCCAGTAGTGGGACTGCTGGATCAAATGGTAGATCTACTTTGATTGCTTTGAGGTGTCTCCCTACTGTTTTCCACAGAGGTTGTACTAATTTGCAGTCCCACCAACACTGTATAAGTGTTCCTTTCTCTCTGTATCATGGCAGCATCTATTGTTTTTGAACTTTTTAATAAAAGCCATTCTAACTGGGGTAAGGTGATATCTCGTTGTGGTTTTAATTTGCATTTCCCTGATGATTAGAGACATTGAGGATTTTTTCATATGTTTATTGGCCATTAGTCTATCTTCTTTTGAAAAGCTTCTATTCATGTCTTTTGCCCACTTTTTAATTGGGTTGTTTGTTTGTTTTTTCCTTGCTGATTTGCTTGAGTTCTTTGTAGATTCTGGTTATTAGTCCTTTATTGGATGTAAAGCTTGTTAATATTTTCTCCCATTCTGTAGGTTGTCTATTTGCTCTGTTGATTATTTTCTTAGCTGTGCAGAAGCTTTTTAATTTAATCAAGCTCCATTTATTTATTTTTGTTGTTGCTGTGATTGCCATTGGAGTCTTCATAAATTCTTGCTTAAGCCAGTATCTAGAATAGTTTATCTAACATTTCCTTTATCTCATATAATCTTTTCAATAAATATGAAGGTAAATATTACTAACATTATTTTATGGATGCAGAAACAGAGGCTTAAAGAATCATTGCAATTTGCTGGATGTTATAGAGGTAATAAGTAGCAAATATGGGTTCAAATGTTATGTTTTTCAGGCTTAATAATCTTTGCTGCCTGCCACCAGACCCTGGCTATGCTCACAAGGGTGCAAACAGAATAATATAGTCAATGGAAGTGAATCCTAAGAAAACAATTATTTTCATTATTAGTTACATCATTTTCTCTAATTTCCAGTCAAATTGGGACTTTCTTAACCATGTTATTTTTCTATAATTACAAGGATTATAAAATAAGATCCTCTGAATAGTAATTTCAGACAAATGCATAATTTGTAGATACATAGATATTATTAAAGTTTTCAGAGTTTGAACATACTTTGGATATTTAATAGACTCAAAATCAGATGTATTGTGATGTTGGCTAGGAGCAGTACAGAAGTTCTCAGAACCTTCATCTATCATATTGTAACCTCTACCTTCCTTCACAGACATAGAAAATTGGCCTTATTTTATAGAAGTATATAGACACATCAAAAATTCTTATTCTATGATAGTTGGTAGATTTGTTGGACTCCAGAGCTTGAATTCAAATAGTATTCCACTGATTAGTGGTGATAAACTCTTCAGAGGGATAACTGTGACTGAAATGGATATGAAAGCATTTTCAGCTTCTGCCTTCTAAAAGGTGACATGTTCGTGTTCTTAGAGTCAGTCTCTGTTTTCAAACAGAGCCTTATCTTCAATATTTCAAAATAAGTTGTCTTGCTATATTTAAAAAATTTAAGATTCAATTAATGATAAGATGTACCATCATTTTATGACAATAATAGAGGAGAAATGCTGCCAAAATCTTTACGTGCTATCAGTTATATTAATAAGACGCATCCTTATTTTAGAGGCATTAAAATGTGAAAATCTTTGTTTCTCAGAACTGAGGAATGAAATAATTCTTTTTATCAGTAATTCTCCCACACGACAGGAAAAGCCCAAAGCATATCGCTTTTATTTGTTGGATTCAGCTTAATGTGATTCATTTTAATAAACAAGACAAACAGCTGAAATAGGAGGTATCATAACTTAACAACCCATTTATTCAATATGGATGAAACTCTGCTGTGAGTGAAAGAATGAAGCAAAATGCAAGTTGCTGTCACAATCTTCAGTATATTTAGAACATTTTAACTTTGGATAACTGTGTTTTGTACTATGGAAAAATGCAGTGATGTGTATCTGGAAATCCTAACAGCTATGAAGCATTACTAATTACAATAAAATGTAACACAGTCTTGTAAATTAACAAAATGAAATCCACAGCAATAACCGTTTTGTAATCTATACATCTATTCCATGGATAGGCTAGATGATAACACTTGTGTGAACATTTAATTTCTGCACTAGCATGGGCATTTTATCTTATTTATTCCATTCAATAGCTGTTGCTTCACTGGAAACATATTTATAAGCATACCCAAGCACCCAATGCATAAATTATTTTGTGGTAGAAAATTAAGAACTTTGAAAACAACATAAACTTTTTGAGGTCACCAAGGTACCGTTAAGTAAATTATTGCCCCGCAGCTCTAAATGGTACCTAGTAGCCCGAAAGAGTTTAATGTACCTTTCAAAGTGCCTAATTTACTCCCAAGGAGTAACAGAATAGTGGACAGGCCCTGGATGATAAATTACACACTGAGATGCATTTTCTTGAGTGAACTGGGTTCAGTGTTGTCTGAATAAAATTAATGCTCCGCATTTATTTCAAATATGTGAACACAAAGGTCTACAGACAGTTTTAGAAATCTAAAACAAGATCCTTTCATCACCTAAATGTGGTAAAGGGCAAGGCAAATTCAGTTTCATAAAATAGGATTGTTGGAGATAGAAATGGCCAAGGCAGCTAAATGAAAATTATCCTATGTGTGGTTAGGAAGGGTCACTGAACAAGTAAAGCTCAGGATGAAATCTTATCTAAAAGACAGCTACACTTTCTGTAATGCTTGGGTGTTCCAGAAAGGACTTCCCTGTAAGAATTTAACCTGCCCAACCTTGTAGAATGTATGATGTCTGCCAGGATCACAACTCAAGGTGGTATGTCTCCAGGCCATAAATGCTGTCATGTATATTTACTGAATAATGTCTATAACAAAGAAATGATAAATTATTGTTGCCTTTTGAAAACTTTTCCTTTGTTAGCCTTATGATCTCAGGAAGATTGCCTAAATGTCTGGTTTCCTACTTATTATTTCTTTTCCTCTGGGGAATGATCAAAGAATCTGGAGACATTTTTGAATCCTAGGGCCCTGAACTCATATGATTCTTACTTCCAAATAGCCTTAAGCAACTAAAACTTAAAAGCACACTGGCTTTGTATTATCATTTTTTTACTTTCACTGATATCTGACTGTTCACTCCATTTAGTTTCATATTTAAGACTAATATAACTAAATGAAATGCTATTAGACTATAAGACTATTAAGGACAGATTCCATGACAAGATAGGTTTTGTTATTGTTTGCCAAATATTCAGATTTTGCTCCTTGTGGTGTCTCACCATGTAATAGATTATGTATCCCTATGCTATTAATACTTTTTCACATACTATGTGATTCCATGTATATAAAATGTCCAGAATAGGCAAATGGGGGTAGTGGGAGAGGGATGCCTAAAGGACGTGTAGTTTCTTTTTAGAGTGATGAAAATATTCTAAAATTTTTTTTGCAGTGATGGTTGCATAACTTTGCAAATATATTAAAAGCCATTGAATTGTATGATTTAAGTGGGTGAGCTATATGGTATATGAATTATATTTCAGTAAGTTGTCTGAGAAAAGTGAACTCGGGGCTTGCAAGTGAGGACATATCCGAGCTTTAGAATTCAGGAGTGGATGTGGGAGGAGGTGACATGTGAGTACTTCAGTGCAGAAGATTAAGAGCAGTTCTTGGTGCAACATTTCTATTTTATCTCTATCATAAGACCATCAATATCCCACATTAAGGCTCCTCACTCTGTCTCGGTGTCTCAGTGAAGATGATGATGGAGTAGAGGCATGTTGAGTTGTGATCCTGTCAGTGCAGATTCTACAGGTTTGGACATGTTAAGTTCTTATAGGGAAGTCCTTTCTGGAACACCCAAGGATTATAGAAAGTTTAGCTGTCTTTCAGACCAGATTTCATTCTGAGTTTTACTTGTTCGGTGATGCTTGCTAACAACGTATAGGATACTTTTCATTCAGTTGCCTTAGCCACTTTTATCTCCAACAATCCTATTTTATGAAACTTCCAGACCCATCAGAGGCACAAATGAAGAATAACATTTGTTGTTATAAATGAGTGAGATTTTTGGGGTCCTTTGTTACTACAGTATAATCTATCTGACCCTCACTGGTACAAGTATACAATGCCTGGTACATCGTAGGTATTTAATAAATATCTGTTGAATGAATCAATTTCTGGACTTTCGTAGCAAATTATTGTTCACAACACCTGGTACCTGGCTTTTTTATATCATAATTGCCTCTGGGTGAAAATAAGCTCCACGAAACATGATTTCCCCCTAGTCCTGCCCTCGCCTTCAGAAATAGTCCCTCTAAATTTCTCCTTTGAGAATTATGGGAATGTTTCTGTCTTACCTTTTCTTCTTCTCTTCAGCTCCGGTGGGAACATACCTCCTTTGCTATCAGTGGCAAAGAGGCATATGTGTCACTAGTTGTTACCTCAAGGCACTGCTGTTGATGTTAGACAATGACAGCAGCAAAGATGAACTTGTTGACCAAGGCTGAGGATACCAGTGTCAGCACCTGCTGGGCAGAACCCTTTGCTTCACTATGTTTTCTTCTCATGAGCCCAAAATTTTTAACAAAGTGATTCTTTTGGGTTTTTTTTCTTTTTTTTTTTATTTCAGCATATTATGGGGGTACAGATGTTTAGGTTATGTATGTTGCCCTTGCCGCCCCTCCCCTAAGTCCGAGTTTCAAATACGTCCATCCTTTGGGTGGTGCGCATTACACTCTTTGTGTATGCAAATACCCATCCCCTTCTCCCTCCTCCCTCTCCCCTCGCCCCCCTCCCCAACATCCAATAGATGTTATTCTTATATGTGCATTTATGTGTTGATCAGTTATACCAATTTGATGGTGAGTACATGTGGTGCTTGTCTTTCCATTCTTGGGATACGTTGCTTAGTAGAATGCATTCCAGCTCTATCCAGGAGTATACAAGAGGTGCTATATCACCATTGTTTCTTAAAGCTGAAAAGTACTCCGTGGTATACATATACCACATTTTATTAATCCACTCATGTATTGATGGACACTTGGGTTTTTAATAGATTTCAATCATTGGAGTCAATTATGAGTTCCTGGGAGCCAAGCTAGAAGACAAAATGACAGACATCGTGCTTCACTCAGAATTTTTGCTCCTTTTTTGACTCGTTGTCTTTGAACTGAATTTGTAGTATAATAGCTAAAATCTATTGAAGGATTACTTGTATGCCAGCTACTGTTCAAAGGGAGCTGTCCATATTAGTTTGTTGAATCTTGAGATCAGCCTTAAGATGAGGAAACTGAGAAAAAGAGGTTAAGTGACTTTGCCGCGATCACGCAACAAGGTCACCCAGTCTGTCTTCCTTAGAAACCAGTCTATTTTACTTCTTAACTATATTTCAACTCTTCTTAAAACATTTCATTTTGGAGGTTCCTTGGACACTCACATAAGCAAAGCCGTGGTGGCCTCATTCCACTTATTTTCCGTGCATGCCTAGTTGAGGTTCATCTCCATCGAGGTATGACTCAGTATCTGCTGTCATGTTGACAAAAATCAAGATGATGATTTCAGATATCATCTTGACATTTTATTGTGGCACAATGTTTAAATATATCATTGCATTCATTATACTATTTAAACTCTATGAAATATTTGGAAGCAATGAAACTACATTTATTTTAAAATATGATATATTTAAAATATTTTAGCTAAGATATATTCTCATTCCCTTTAAAAAAGTAATGGATTATGAAATTTTTAGTTAGATTTTTTTTCTTTTTACTAAAAGTTTTTCTCCAATATAACAACGAGACAGTTTTGTCAATCTCTGTGATAGTTCCTGTTGGATTGTATAGAAAACAAATCTAAATTCAAACCATAATGTAGTCTTGACAATATAGAAATCCTATGAGAAGTAAATGGCCAATGGAGAATTATCCAAATATCAGTGACATACTATGCTGTAATTAAAATTACCTCTTTTGTTTATAATGGAGATAGAAAAATGGGATCATATTTATAACCCTTTATGAATGATTAGAATTTAAAATTACACACCTATTATATTTACAACCACTAAAAGTACCTGTGCATATGCACAATTACAAAAACAGAATGGAATAAACCCCAATCATAATGGCTAGGTTAAGGTTGTGAGGTTTTGGGGCAATTAAAAAATTATGTTTTTAAAATGTTTATTATTTTTTTAAAATAAAAGTGAAAAAAAACTCACAAAAATAGAACTTAATATTTTAAAAATTGGTTTTAACAAATTTAGTAATTATACATGATAATGTATTTAATTTTTGAACTTGCTCTCTCAGTTATATTTATAAATAATTGAAGTGTTGGCGATATCTCATTTCTTGCAACTATATTGTTCCCTGTCCTCTTCCTAAGAAAGTCAGAGGAATGAAGCAAGGTGTGTGGAATGGTTTAAAGAAATAAGATAAGCAGAGATCTTATCATGGCTCCGTTAAGAATATATAAGGTAATAAAACTCCACAGAGTTGTTTTTACTGGCAAATATTCAAATACCAGCCTTTGACTTAGAGCTTCCCTGGCCAAAAGTTGGCAAGGCAAGCTTCTGTGCAATTTCTGTGAATAAAAGTCCCTAAACTGCCTAGGGAAATTGCAAGGCTGTATTTGAATTTTATTAGTATTGGTTTAAAGTGCTAACAACAAAGGTCCTAATTAGGTTCCCTTAATTTTACCCAAGGTAGTCAGTTCATAAACACAAAAGTCAAGTTCAAAATCAGAGACTTTTGTATCTGGGAGGGCTGAGAAACAGTCAGCACATATGCATCCACTTTTTTTATCCAAGGCAGACATGAATAATCTACCTGGCATTTTCATGATATTCCTACATGGGTTTGAAATCCTTTTTTTCGTGATACACTCTTGGCAAGTTATATCAATTGCTTGGAGTTATCATATGAAATTAAAGTATTTGACATTTCATACTCAACCCATTGGTTTTTCAGATGAGGAAACTGAGATCCGTAGAAGGAGGTAGGAAACTAATTCTAAGCATTTTCTATTTTCAAGTTACCCTCATAGATATATGGCATGTGGTCTTTTGAAAACTATTGTTAACATTCCCATCTCACAGATGATGAAACTGAGTCTCAGAGAGGCTAAGCAATATGCATAAGCTTACCGTCCTCACCAGCTACAGATGCACAACTGCACTGCAATTCCCTTAATCCCTGGTCTAGTATATTAGGATATTTTGCACTACTACCAAACTAAGGGAATCTGACTCTTTCCCTGAACAAATTAATGAATGATATTAAAAGAATCCTTCTTGGGTCAATGGCAGCCACTGATGTCCCTGTGAACCAGAGAAATAGACTCATAAATAATAAAACACTATGCATAGTAGCCACCTGACACCTAACTCTTAATAGTGGGTATATGAAATATTTTTACATAACCATATTAAAAGCATTAAATAAATGTCAAAGCTTGAAAAATTACCACTTTTGAGTCATTGCTGGTCACTAAATTCTACAGTCTGGCTATTAGAGCAATGATTTTTGTTTTGTTTTGTTTGTTTTAGATATTCCAGCTCCATGTTCTGGAGCTTTTCTTTCCAGGAAAAATAGCATCTTTCTGAACAATAAAGAGAACTGTTTAAGGCCTAGAATTTGCAAACTTCATTACTATTTATGAAGTTTGAGCCATAGTGACTCTTAACAATTTCTATTCCTTTACCTCCAGCTCAAAATTTGCAATTTCTCAGCAACCTGGGCAACTCAGTCTGGGAAATTCTCCACAGTGCAGAGCAGAGCAAGGACAGTTTGCTTGGATAGAAGTATAGGCTTCTATTATCAATGATTCAAGTATATTTTCTTCCTCCAGCTCCTTCTGGGAAAATTGACTTCCCGAAGGGAAGTTTTTCCAATTAGGAAAGTTTTTCAGCTTTTCTCCTCCTAAATAAATCATAATGTGAATTATTTTGTTGAATTCCTTTCCATTTGTTTTCCATTTAGTTCTTGTTTCATTCCCTGTAGGTCTCATACATCCCTCTGTATAGTAAATTCTCATCTGTTTTCAGAATAAATATGCAATTGAAGAAAGAAGTATTAGAAGGAAGGACAGAATGAAAAAGAATCCGGCTAATCTTGATTGTATATTTAAGTCTTACTGAAGAGCTAAATCTGTCTCCACATCTCTACTCCCACACCAATACATTATCTGACTTCTGTAAAAACAGAGGAGAACAGATACAATTTTTTTGTAGTTAATTTTAAACAAAAAGCAGAAAATGTCATCTACACACCCCTGGACCTTGGCTGATTTCCAGAACTCTACATTTGTTTCCAGAACTTTCTACTGCTTTGTCAGTACAATTTCTGCTAGTCTGATCTTATGATTTCTAGTATGATTCTCTAGTCTTTCTTCTTCAAGCATAGCTATAAGAATGGGAAGGAAATTCTCTGGAATGTGACAAAACTGGTGCAATAGGAACCTTCTAAGTATGATCGCAGAAATCATACTGGCTAGGAGAGTTAACTATATGATGTGTGGTTTCGTGGTATGTGCTTATGGTGTTCATGGTATAACCAAAAGCGTATCATAATTGTTCATGTTCTAGTAGGAGATACATTGTTTTAAATATCACTGTTCATGACAGCATAAATTCCTAGGCAACTTTTTGAGCTCTTCTATATTTTAGGACAAGAAAAATAATGCTAACTCCTGACAAATATGAAAAATAATATTTATAATTGATTGTAATATATTTTATTCCCTTTAAATAATATTTGTCCTGATAATTATTAGCACAGTGCATATATTTCTGTGGAAGAAGAGAATAAAAATCACTCCTAATCTGATTGCTAAAATATAACCACTGCTAATAGTCTAGTTGTTTCCTTCTAGTATTTTTCTATACATTTAGTTACATGTCAATAATCACATGATTAGAAAATACTGTAATGCAATTTATTTCACCCTTTTTCATTTATGTGAGATAGCTGTTTGCCTATATCCTATTTGAACTTAAAATAATGAATGTGTTTTTCTTTTTCTGGAGGAGAAGGAAAGGTAAGTTTATTAATTTGCCAGCAAATGAGGAGGCTGGCATCTCCTGTCTTAAAGTGCCAGCATCCTGCTTCTGAGCCAAAGTACAGAGCTTTTAAAAGTTCCAATTCATCCCATCTTCAGCTGACAATCTCATGACCTCTGCCCGGATTCATCCCATCATCGACTAACACAATCTTGAGACCTCTGTCCAAACAATTCCCTCAAGCCGTCTCTCAGCAAAAGGACTGGCCTCCAGACACTTTCCAAATCCATTTCCTTCTCCTCAACTCAATTCAGGTTGTGGAGAGCTGCATCTACTTTGGGAGACAGAAACTGGAGTTTCCTGGAGTTAAAGCAGGCTCTGGCAACTGCTGGGAACTTCCCTTGCTCTCTTATCTTGAAAAAAAGTTGCTCCTACCTGTGAAGACCCACTGCTTTGACCCAGAGCTGCTCCCTGCCTCACGGGGTACCATTCCACCAGGGCGACAATGGGTCCACCCAGGGACACCAAATTCTGTTACCGAAAGTTCGGCACTTGTCTCCAAGTCCGCATCAAAAGAATGAGGACAAGTGGTTTGAGCAGAAGGTAAGATAAGTTTATTAATTTGTCAGCAAATAAGGAGGCTGGCAGACTGCAGTCTTAAAGTACCAGCATCCTTTAATGAATATCTTTGAGGAGAGAGGAGAGGTTAGTGTTTGAGAGGGGCCATGAAGTAGCTGCTTCTTCATTAATTCTTCTTAAATTAATGAGAGTAACTTATCTCTTAAACTCAATGGCAGTTACAGAATATAATTCTCTGATAACTCATTGAGCTGTTCACTTACAATTTGTGCATTTTTCTGTTCTGTATGTTATACTTCAATAAAAAGTCTACTTAATACAAAAATCACAAATTAATTAAAAAATAATTCACGATGACTGCATAACATTCCATTATATACCTCTACTGTGAATAATTAGGCCATTCTCCCATCCTTAGATATTTAATTTGTTTTTTATTTTCTAATATTATAAATAATACTGCTATAAATATATTGGTATTCATTTGCTTCACGTTCACTTGGGGTAGAGTTCTAGGAGTATTTACCTCTTTCCTGAGAAGAAATACATTACAATGAGGAAGAAGGATTAATGTAAATAAATTTTCCACAATACATTTATTGTTGAGGTAAACTGGTGGTAAACTGGTAGAACCATCAAATTCTTTCAGTTGTAGCCTAGAACAGAAGGTGTGACTGGTCCCACATGAAACTTGGATGCATAGGTGAGACACTCTCTATCCCTACAAAATGAACAACCATCTGTTCAATTCAATTAAGTAAAGCATTTTTGAGCACCAAGTACATGGTAGTGCTCTCCAAGACACTAGGAGACAGGATGAAAAAGGTACAGCTCTACTATTGTTTAGAAATAAGAATTGCCCTCAGAGGAGGCACCCTCAAACCAGTGTGGACATGAATGTTCCTCCTCATTTCATAATCCCACCATCTGTATATTAGGATAATGATACTTACCTCAATGACTTGTGGTGAGGATTAAATAAAACAGCATTTACAGAGCTGTAGTCGGGGGTGCAATGCAAAATATTTAACAGTTCATATACACCGGCATCAACCAATCAGAGCAAAGGCTGGTTCAGACAAAATGGCAGCAGTTGGTAAAGAGCTGCCCTCCGTCCTGAAGCATTCTGGCTGAATACTTCATGCCCTCTCCAGCATAGGTACTGACAATGGTTAGTTTTTCTTTCTTTATTCCTTTAGATTTCATCAGATCAAGCAAAATTCCCTCAAACTCATATCTGCTTTTTGAATAAAGTTATTTTTCATTCAAAATATTTGGAGAAAACAACCCTGAAGGTGTGATTTGTGCTCAAACACTCTTTCTTTAATTTTCATCCAACAGGAATCATGGCCCTCTTCAACTGTTCTTACCGTTATGCCCTTTGTGCTCAACTCCTATTTATTTCTACTGCCGATGGTTACAGCAGCTTGTTAGGAGAAAAATTACAACATTGTATATTTACTCCTAAAATCTGGCAGTGAACCACGTGGGAGGTGGCGATGGGACATGGGCCTAGTCATATAAATATAGTAAATGAAAAATCAAAAAACCCAAAACCCAATTGTCTGGGAGAAAGTTTCAGGTTTTGAATACCATTTAAACTGTTATAAAATTGTATCTAAGTTTCTAAAGTTAAACAAAAAGGATTACTGTGGAAGTTGAATAATAACTACAACTTATTAAAAAAAAATGCTCATCAAATACCATAGGTTTATTTTTTAGGTGATTATAGTTAAGTAAGTACAGTTCAACAATCACAACTTGAAAATATGCTAACATTTGTTCCTTAAATTGGGAAGATAAATAATACTTTGCACTACAGGAATGAACCATCTGAGCTGTTCAAATCTTGTATCACCTTTGAGCTCCAATAAGATTTCTGCATCTTACTGCCATTTGAATAATTTCTCTCTGGATACATAGGAAATGTGGAGTCAGGCATGGGAATATTAGTTGGTGTTATTACTGCACCCAGGAATGAGAGTTTCTTGCATGTCAAAGAATGACCTTCAAGTACCCATTGCAGAATATAACTTTTATTGTACCCAACATGCTGCTTTTCCTCTAATAAGTGCTTAATATCCATTGTGGGAGGAAATAAGGAAAGAATGAATATTTTTTAGACATCAGAGATAAAGTGATACCTTTGGAAAAAAATGTACTTTGGAATCTGGAGATACAGATTGAAGATCTCCAATTCTGTCAGTTACTAGCTAAGTGACCTTGGGTTAGTCATTTAAATTTTTATCCTCAGATTCCTCATCTGTGGAATATGGAAAATAACATATGTGCAGAATTGCTATAAAGTTTAGAGGCAATGTGTATATAGTGACTGGCATAGAGTAAAATCATAAGTAATATATCAATAACTATTATGTTTATTTCTCTTATAAATAATATAAAAGTCTAGGAAGCATAAAAACATGGAAAACATTTAAAAAACAAGCAAATCAACAAACCTCTCCTTGTGGTATCCTCAACATAAATGTCAGTGAGCAAATTCACTAGTTGTGAGGTACAATTAGGAAAATATCTCCAAATAAAAAAATTTTTAAATGAAGACTTCACTTCTCTTCTGAAGCTTTTATAGAGTAAAAGTGATTTTGACAATAATTCGCTTTTCAAGTATAAATAGTACAAATGCTTTGATCTTTGTAGGAGGCAGCCTCTGTGAGTTCTTGGACAGTAGGCAGGTAAATACCCGAGCAACAGCTGCCACCTTCTCATGAAACTTCCCTGGATCAAACACTGTAGGCAAGCTCTTTTTTTTTTTTTTAATTAATCCTGATCCAGCCAAATTATCTGGAGGCAAAAGAGTGCTTTAGTTTGTCAATATAGAGTCCCAGGTGGAAGTGAAGTGGAGTAGAAAATAATCACCTTCTCTTCAGGAGGGCTTTAGTTATATCCTCCCTTTTCTCTCACAATTGGATAAAACACTTCTCAAGAACGTCCTCTAAGGTTTCTTTCTGTTCTTGCCCTTCGGTTGCCAGGACCAGAGCTCTTCCTTCATTGGCTCTGCTTTGCTCTCTGTTCTCGGGGCTGCCCTGGTATCCAGGGCCACAGGTGGGGTTGGCTGCTTCTCAGCCCTTCTCTTCTCCCCAGCAGAGTCGGATCCCAAATTGAGAGTTTTGTGAGAGAAAAGAAAAGTGGAGGTTGATGAAGCTCTAATTTACCATAGTACGTGGTACCTTGAGAGAGATGGGAGATGAGTAGGATTGGAGTAATGGAATATAAGAGGAAGAAGAGTTACATGACTATTGTGGGTTTATACATGAGGGTGTGTGCACGTGGTAGCATGCATGTGGGTGCTTGCACACATACAAATGCACGCACACAACATGACCTCAGAAGACTTAAATTCCTGTATTATGTAATCGTTTATTGTGGTTAGGTCAAACTGTTCATAACATACTTTCTTTGGCCACCAGCATCAGTTAAATACTACTATTAATAGTCAATCTGCTCGCCATGTGCCTGGATATGCGCTAAGCACTTTATATACATTGCAATCATTGCAATTAACTCCTCTCACTCACCCTTTAAGGTAGGTGCTGCTATTATCAGCATTTTACCAAAAAAGAGATGCTGGAGTAAACTACACAGTCTCAGTGATGGTAAGCAGGGGAGTCCAGATTTCAATCCAGATAGCCTAACCCTAGAGCCTGACCTCTAAACCATTCCATTATATTCCTCTTTAGCTATGTCCCACTCAGCCCAGATTAAAAGGAATGAGGTATGGTGACTAATGACATGCACACATCGTGCTGATGGCAAGTCTGAGCTGTACTTGACTGCCTTCCCTCAGCAAAATTTCTTTTGCACAAAAATTGGGTCACAGGAACAGTCAGATCTTCTTGGCTGGTCTTTCTGCTTCTGTTCTCTCTACCTGATTCTAGTTCGTTTTGAATGTGGCCATCGATTAATCATCAGTGATTGACCACATACATCTTGTTTAAAAACCTGTTGGAAAAAAAATGTGAAACAAGTAAATAAACTCTTCCATCATTAAATTCTTCCATAAGGCACCTTTGCATGTTCCTGGAATTGGGTGAGGATATGACAATAAGGCTTATCTAGTAAGATTTTGTATCCTAATACCATGTATTTTTATTGATCAAAAATTGAATCAAAAAAAATTAAAAAAAAAAGTTGAATCAGTGAAAAGTATACCAGCAAATATGAACTTTTGTTCCTGTTGAATTTTCCTTTTAATTTGAAATCTGTGATATTTATACAAAATCATCCTTGAATGATTACCTTGTCAGCTTCCTCCCATTGATAGAATGGAAAATAAAATTTTAATTATGATAAAAGAACAAAAATAGGACAGGGTATTTGAAAGTTTATGCTTACTTACTAGTGTTGAACTCCTGAAATCCTATAGTTCTAATTGTTATCAGTCTCATGAAATATATTTCTCTATAACTGTTTTTTTTTTGGAGATAAAAAATTGTCATTTATTTCAACTGAATTTTGTTTCATTAAAAAACTCTGTAACATTAAAACAGAAATGAAACAGAAACATGTTTATATGACAGCCTTTACCCTCTAAAGAGCAAATAAACATACACATTTCAAATATATCTAATGTTTGAACAAACCTCATTATTATCACTGTTGTCATTTCAGTTGCCTAAAATACTAACCATGATCTGTAACTGTTTTTTAAATGTGTATTTCAGTTTGTTTTTTGGGATGCTTAACTTATTTTTCCTCTTTGCTGTCAAAGCTGATTTTTTTCTTTTAGATGCTACTCGTCATTAATAAGGACTCTTAAAAGTATTACTAAGTGTTTTCTAATTTTCTAAGAGGGCCACCTTCTTTTTAAAAAATTGATTATCTGAGCTTACGTAGGGTCTATATTGTAGACCTATGACATGTTACCTCATGTACAATGAGTCTAGAAAGAATACTGTACTATAATGTAGTTACGAATTCTGGGAAGTTAAGGGTGAAATTAAATATTTCATTTTATATAAAAATCAAAAAAGTCAACCACCAGTATGTTGAATTTTTTGTTTATTTCAGCTGATTAAATGAGCTGATGTTATCACTCACATTCAATTTCTTGAATATTGGTTTTTGTAAATCTATAGTCTACATGTAATATTAACTAAATCTGGGTGGCTTTTGCAATTGTTTCAAATGTGCATATATATGTGCATTTCCCCCAAGACAATATTACAGATAGTAATTTTTCATAAACTGACATGAAAATATGACATTTTTATACCATGTTTTAAGCTTTTATGGTAAAATTTATGTGTATTAGTAATATTTTCTGAAGTAAACCGTAGGTAAGTTTCCCATGTCCTTGATGCCCAATGTAGCAGTATTTGAGAGAGGAGCTTTTCTATATTTATAATAAATTAAATATAGCATATATTTTTGGTTCAATTTACATAGAGTGAGGTAAATTAAATGGCTATATAGTATCAATTAATTACATACTACAAGCATATTTATTAAAAAGAAAATTTTTAAAGAAAGCACTAAAATTCATTTTCTTCTTCAACTTTTCCCTTCTCCTCCAAACCTGTACCAGCTTAGCATCAAACCTCAATACTGTCATTTAGGATTCTTGGTGATCAGTTTCTACCTAGCACCCTTCCAGTCCCTTTCCCTACTACTTCCTTCTGTAAGCCCTGCTCTCCAACCAGACTGGATTCTTTATTTTTCTCCAGGTTGATAACTGCAGTTCTTCATTTTATGTACCAATCTTTTGCCCTTTTCTCTCACACAGAGGGATCCTCTCTGTTTTTCAGGATCCCGTTCAATCCCATCCTCTCCCCTACAGTGATCAAGACTTTTTTCCATCTGTTTAGTATAGATGAGATCACAGCGTAGTTTAGACTGTTTTCATATAATTTTCTAGATACTTAAATGTATATTGTCTCACAGAAGACAGCGAGGTGTAAGTCAGAAAGTCAAATAGCAGAAAGGCAGGCCATCTTTATCTCTCCCTAGCCCTTGAAGACATCAGTAACCAACCTCTCCCACACTCTTTGCTGAGTCAGGAAACCACGTAGGCTTCTTCTCAAGACCGGATTCTACTACCCATCAGAATGGGTGCATGTGATGGAGTGGTCAAATCAGAATCTGGAAGCTTCAGTTCTGCTTCTGGCTGCATCTCTTAATAGCTGCCCAAACTGAAGGTTCTATTTCCTCATTTGAAATAAAGTAATGCATATGAAAGCCTATGACACATTTTTTAACTTATATACTATAATTATGCCACGTCGTACAGTTTCAAACTATTATTTTGATCTTCTATTGAGACAGAGCCAGTGGTGGGCTGTTTTAACAACCAGATCTCCAGGAAGAAAAATAAATATTTTATTTGTAGCGTTTGTTGATTTCCATGGTGAAAATATTCCCACATGGCAGATTTTAAACTACCAATGGGGACGTCACTGAACACAGACTTGGGAAGAGATGCACAGTAACACGCTGTTATACGGTATTTTCACCATACAGATACAGGAGACGCAAATAACAACAATACGAGATAGTAAAATAATTCAGAAAGAATAATGTTTGAGTATTTCATTTTGTTTTAAGTATAAATTTAATTCAATATTTAGTATTTAACAGTGGCTATTTTTAACAACTGGCCCACAGAATTTCTGAACTTGGCTTTCACGAGCAGGTACGAGTCAGCTGCAGCACACTGCTGGTAGCATCCTTATTTCCTTTTCCAAATATATTAGTGCAAGAGCAGTGTTTGAGCAGTATATTCCAGTGTTTGCACATAATAAGAACTTAATTATTGTTTTGTAAATGAACTATGGTGTGCTTAAAAAAAAGACTGAGATATTTAAAATATGTATTTATTCAGAAGCTGTTTATTGAGTGCACACGAATTGTCAGATACTCTGTTAAGCTAAGATAGGAGGAAAAACATCATATGGGTTAATACTGACCATCAAATCTTCAGAAGCAACTGTTCAAAAAAATCCAATCAATTGTTTGTGAGTGCCTTTTAGTTCCTCTGCCCAGGCTTGCAACTAATTAAGAGAATAGCCAAAAAGCTCTAATTTATCTCTATTCTTTCATGTTATTCACCTTCTCCAAAGATAAGGAAACAGCAAGTACTGGTTTACTTTTACTTTCTTATTTTGCTAGATCCCCTTCCTTTTTGATTTTCTCCATTTTCTGATTGCCTCACACCACGGCTCAGCACAGGGAACCCTAACATACGCAAGCAGCCCCCTGAGCGGCAAGCTTGGCCAGGAGGGGAAGAACCACTGTTGCTGAAACTGCCCAGGGCCAGGAGATCTACTCGTTTACACTCTCAGTTCTCACAAATCCCTGGGAGGCAGGTCCTGCTGTTAACCCCATTTTATAAGTGAGGAAACTGAGGTTCCAAGAGATTAGTTATCTTGCTCAGGGTCATTTTGTTAGTAAAGATTAGAATTGGCAAAGCTCTTGTTTTTTTCCCACTTTTCCACTTTCCTTTTCCCTTCTTCACATAAAACAAGAATGTCTTGCTACAATAGCTGAAGTATGGCTGTCCAGAGAATCTTTATTAGAAAGAGAGAAGAGGTAGATGGTATGTTATATTGAATCAAATTAAATCGTCTTGACAATTTTTATTTGACTGTCTCCTCGTTTAAACATAATAGCATGCTGTGTAGTGACGCCTTGAAGTTTGAGGGCAAGTAACCACAGGATTTGAAATTCTCTCGGTTATAACCTACAGTTGGCATATTGACTGTGAACCAAATGGAAAGTCAATCCTAATAAGATTTTGTTCTTCTTCTTTTACGTTTAATTCACGTAAATATTTATATTAGTGAGGTAAACCATAATTATTATTTACTTCTTGGTTCAGGAATAATACTACCACACATACAACACAGACTATAAGAAAAATATTACTTCTGGGATTTCAGACTCAGGTGAAAAAATGGGACTATAGTCTGATTATTATGGGGGGAGGCAGACACTGCTAAAAGTTACAACACCAGAAATCCAGATTTATTTTTCAGGATCCTGCTAAAAAAAAAAAGGTTGTGATGTTTATAAGAACAAATGATGGGGGAAAGGAAGTTAGATCTTTTTAGCAGTCCATCATGTGGAAATATGTGGCTGGTAGAACCGTATCCACCATGGTAAAAACTCTATTGAAATAAAACACAGGGAAAAGTTCAATAAAGAAAGCAATCAAACCTGAATCACATCATGTTGGCCCAGTTTTGCATTCTGGTACAACTAAGCATTTTCAACTTCTTGAGGCATATATCCCCAAAGAATCCCTGAGAGAACAAAAATATTGTGACAGGAAATTTTCTGAAAAAATAAGAGAACAGAAACTACAGTTTAACTACCAGTTGTGATATGGTTCTCTGACCAGAGTATTTTTATGAGAAAGATAATAGAAACCCACACAACTGAGAAAATTCACCCTTCAATAGATTTTTACGGAATGTGGTTATTTACACAGTAGGACAATACCCGGCTACAAGAGAATGTAGTGTGACCAAGAAACTGACCATGGGCTGGAGAGCTGGGTCCCATCTCCCCGTGAGAAGAGCCTGCTTAGGGTCTTCTCCTTTCTGGGCAAGACATTCTGCTCCAAGTCACAAAAGAACCTGTATAAGCCACAGCCAGAGAAGGCACCAAGCCTGCACTTAAGGGAGCAACTATGGCTATTTTTTGCCCACCCTGTATTCTAAAGAGCATGAAGCTTTGTGTTATGGTGCCAAGAAAATGGAAAATAAGCATGATTAAAAACACAGAAGCGACTTTAGGTTTCAAATAGAATTCAATGCCAGAAAAAAAGAAATCAAGCATCTTTAGAGATGTCTAAGCAAAAATAAATCCATTCCCATTCTTTATACATTTTTCCTTTCCCTGGGGCAAAAAATGCTCTGTTAATTTACTTCCAGAACAGATAGAGCTTCTGTAAATTTTGAAGACATTTCTATGCATTTAAAAAAATAAGCCCAATAATTTTCTGTGATTTTTTTCATTCGGGATTAATGTATGGTTATTTAGGCCAGTCTAGTTAATAATAATAACAACAACAGTAATAAAATGTGGCATGTGCAAAGTGTTCTAGCATTTAATTCTCATCATGATTTTACAAGATAGTAGAGAAAATATTGCCATTATAATTTACAATAAGGAAACTGAGGATTTCATAGATCAATCAACTTACTTAAAGTCACATGGTAATAAGTGGTGACTGTGGTTAAGGTCCTGGACCTTTTGTCTCCATGTCCAGCCACATCGGATTGTCTTTCTTAGTCCAGTGACTAAACTTGTTGGCATGATGCAGGAGAGTTCATTCTTGCCCTGTAGGTGCTTTGGTAACACATTTTGGTACAGTGGGCTGAATTAAATTAAGGGGATTGTCTATTTTTTTCAAACATTGTTAAAAAATGGGCCTGGAGTATGATTATAAAAGCCTTTTTCTTACAAGGTCTCAATCAATGGTACATCTAGGATATTGTAGAATTATTTCCTTACTATGATAAATAATTTGCACATTGAAGATTATGTGCATAATCCTAATTTGTGATAAATTTAACCCAAAGGAAAATTATACACTAAGGATTGGGAATCATTCTTGTGAAAGCCAAAAGCAGAATGGTTCAATGAAGAGAAAAAAATGCAATATGTAATCACTACTAAAAGCATATATGCAAAGAATTTTTATGCCATTAGAGTGTACCAAATATAATTTTAATGAAAGAAAATCTCCACATACAGTAGGATCCCAATTTTTATTTTAAAAAATATGGCATAGTTTTATGTATGTATGTGTGTGTATGCATGTGTGTGTGTGTGAATATATAATTGAAAGGAAATATTAGAATTCACAATACATTAGTTGTGTGGATTTTTCCTCTACGATGGGACATGGTTGGTTCACGGTTAGTTGTGGCGCTATGCTAGCGTGGGGGTTAAGCTGTGGAGCCGGCTGCTGACCTTGACTCCCAAGTCCATCACTTATTGTGTGCCCGCAGGTCCCCTTTGCCTTCGATGTTTCGTATGTAAAATGGGAATAATATTAGTACCAAAATTAAAGGGGATAATATAAATACACAACAGATGGCATGGTCATTGCACATAGCAATTCCTCAAATATGACAGTTGTTAAATTGTATTTTCTTTTATACTTTTCTGAGTTGTTCCAATTTTCTTGAAAAAATTGTTTCTATTTCCTAATCAGAAAATAGAAATAAAAACACAAAAGCTTTATAAAAATGTATGAGAATTAATTTAACTAAATTTTTAACCAGTGACTTGCTAGGAGGAAGGATGATGAGCCAAATGGTTGATAGTTTTACCACATTTTAATCTGTTTTAATTTTAATAATAATTTGTTGAGGTGAAGGTATTTCCCCCCTGCTTTTATAAATGAGGCCTACATTCTGGGCCAGGTTTTCCAGTGATCATAAGGGTCAAGAAATGAAATTCCACTGGGTCTGTTCCCAAATCTACATGTGTTTTAACACACTCCACTTTTCTTACCTAGCCCTCCTCAAAGATGTGTTCCCTACCTTCAGTGTTCCTACCTTCCCAGATAGTTGAGTGAAAAAAAACAAACCTCTGAAACCATTAGCAAAAGAATAAAGCATGCAAAGAGATATGATGGGAATTCAGAGAAAAGATCATTCTATCCTGGGATGATCAGAACAGGGAGGAGGTGGAAATTGTATTCGGCCCTGAGGGATCAATATTAATAACACAGGTTAAAGGAATATGTCCGTAAATGCATTTGACTAAAAAGGCAATAAAGTGGCAGCATTTCCTGCCCTTCAAGTCTCTATGGGTTTGTTTGTTTGTTTTAATGAGTGGAAAAAAATTTTAAATGTTCTACAGTTTTGCCACTACACTCTCTTTCTTGTGTTGCCACGCTTCCAGTGACTTTTATTATGGCATTAAAATATTTCCCAGGCATCATCACCGCTTTTACCCAGTGACAGAATTTTAAAGGGGGTGGGTAGTACAGTAAATATGCAAACAGAGGACTAAGGAACATCTGAGAATGCAGTCTGAGACCCCCTACCCCCACAAATACGCATAGCCTCTCGCAGTATACAAAGACTTGCTCAGAAATCCCAACAGGATTCTCTTCCCAAAGTAAATAATTTCCAGTCCTGTCACTGCATAAAATCCCACGTTGGAGTCCATAGTTCAGAGTTACTGTCCTCACATTTCATAGCTCTTTGCAGATGAGAGATTGTTTTAATTATAAAATGTAGTAACATTTAGAAGAACAAAGAGAAATGTGGGCATACCTATTGATTTTGGGGTCTATAGTCCCTACTCACTGATCTTAGAGAGTATGAACCTACTGGAGACATATTTGGGGGAAGAGTAGTTTGGAGTAACTTCTAGGGGACCTCTAAGGTCCTTTTGATACTAAGATTTTATAATAATAACTACAATTTTCCGAATACCTATTATGTGCTGGATTTTCATTTATTTATTAAACAGATCCTTATTAAGTACCTACTCTTTGACAGACATTGAGGATACAATGGTGAACAAAACAGAGGCTCTCTGCCCTGGGGTGACTTACAGTCTAGCAGAGAGACAGTCAATAAAATAAAATTAAATCTGTGATAAGTGCCAAAGTGGAGAACTATGTGGTTGTTGAAGAACAGATGGAAGAGATTTGGCCTACTCAGCAAGATCAAGGAAGCTTTCCACAAGGAAGTACTGACTGAGCTGAGATATGATGAAGGAGCAGGCATTAAATAGTTAAGGTAGTGTGAGGGAATGAGACAAGAATGGGGGTCAGGCTTCCAAGATCAGTTCGGCTGTAGCATATGGAGCAAAGATCAGGGTTGAAGCCAAAGAGGCTGCAGAGGAAGGAAGGAACCAGATTGTGCAGATCTTTTACAACAATCCATGACCATGAATTCTCACCCAACTCTCTGAATTAAACAATAACCTCAATTTGTGGAATGAAGCTAAGAACTAGGAACTGGCCCAAAGTCACAGAGGTATAGGAGCCTGATGTGGGATTTGGAATAAAATCTCTCTACAAACTTCAGGCCCCAGACTATCAATTGATTGTTCCAATGATTCATAAACTGACATTGACATATTGTCTAGTAGATGTTCACTCTGGATGACCCATTAAGAACAACTTTATTCTGAGTCCAGGTTCCAATTTGTTACTTCCCTGCAAGTAGGGTACCAAAGGGAAAATACTCTGCTATGCTCTGCCAGATAAGAAGTATGTCTGCTTCACCCATCAAATCTGAACCCTTGTTGCAGATTGTATCTGCTTCTCAGTTTTCTGATCAAAGTCGTCAGTATTCAGAGCTCCCTTGGATGATGATGGTGGCATTTTCCCCTCCCAGGAAATAAAATAGTCAGTCACATTGTTTCATTCACATAAGACTTTCATTTATTACACAGGAATAGCAACATTGGTTGTTTATTATGTATCAGGAATTCTGCTAAAGCATGTTACACATATTATCTCACGGCAACTTCAATGAGCCACTCAATGAGGTAGAGATGTCTTATTATTCTCTTTTTGGAAATGAGGAAATTGAGGGTCACTGAGTTTAAATGATTTTCCTTACGTCACACGGTTTATAAATTACAGAGGTGAAGTTTGATTCCAGGAGACCTGCTTGACTCCAAAGTCAAATTTTTAACTTCTGAAAGAGAATCAGTATTTTAAGAGAATTAATGAAATAAGAAAATTCCTAAAAAATTTCATACTGCTATGTACCATAAGTCAACAATAATTGTGTTGTTAAACAGGGAGGGACTCGTCACTAGAAGATTCTCTGTGGATTTGACACCAATTGTGGATGTTTTAGGAAATCAATGTGACTTCCTAAATTAAGATACCAGGTTTAAGATGCAGGATGATTCTTTGAACAGAAATGGCTCACTTCCCAAAGATAAAGGATACATGTATTTTGAGGCACAATGTATGTGTGTGTGGGTGAGGGAAGTTGATGGGAAAAGAAAGTGAAAAAAGTGAAATAATTATTCTATCTTGGTAATCTTTTAAAACTTACGAGTTTGCTTTCAAAGTTCATATGGTAAGAGGGTAGGGCGGGCAGAGACCTCATTGTTAAGACAGAGCATCCATAGAACAAGATCTTGTCTCTGCGGTGCTGTATCTCTCCCTTTCTAAAGAAGAAATGTTTGCCTTCACAGCGCATTTCTGTCAAAATTCTAAAACCTCTCAATGAGCCGATCGTATCAACCTTGTCAAGTCTCACTTGTTGAAATGAGTGGGGTTTGAAAACTTCTGAGTGTGCTGTTACATTTTCCATTTATGTTCAGGGAATATGGCTGTTTGGAAAATGAGGCCAAGAGTTGTGGGAGTGGGGAATCTGGGGGAGGGATAGCTCTAAATGAGTGAAACCAAATAGATTGATCGTTTCAGGTGGTGGTGGAGGGCAGTAGTCTCCATGAAGGAATGCACGTGGACTTTGATAGGAAAAGGTATTTTATTTTGTACATTTTTTTTTACTTTTATTGCCCTAATTAAGATACTTGTTACATCAAATGTTAGAGTATAAATAAAAGAACCCAACGTTTCTTTGATTCCAAATTATGAACAACTTACAAGTTTTCTATTTATCCTCAGTGAAATAACAATAAAGATAATTCTTGGTTTTTTTTTTTTTCTTTTTTAGAATTCAATAAGAAACAAAGAAATGTCATGTAGAAATTTGATGCTTCCATTAAGATTTTTCAACGTCTGGAAAACAAATTTGATAGTGTCAGGTTTGAGAAAATTCAACCCTAAGCCTAACCCTAATTATATTTTAACCTTAACCCAAATTCTATGAAATAGAGGGTGCTGGGAAAGGGGATGACCAGATTTTTTTATAGTGGGGGCAAGAATTGTTCATGGATGGTAGAAAATTCACAAAACTGCCAATTTTAATTCTATAATTCTTAGTATTTTTTTCTTCCTATAACCATAAGTGAACATCTTTCAAGTTTACCAAGAAGCTTAGCCATTTTTTTAAAAAATATGGATTTGGTGAAGATGCCTCTTAAATAAACAAACAGCAAATTTCTTTCTGATTGATAGAGATCAAATGTTTTCCTCTCGTAGCCAGTAGAGGGAGCTGTTGGCATTTGATTTGGCATTATTACTCGACCTGGACGTTCCCTTTTTAATTAATTCAATGTTTGAAATCAAACCACCTTTTAAATGTAATGATATTAATATGCAAGAATAGACGTGTAAACGTGGAAATTTTCCATTCCCATTAAACTTTCTACACAACCACGATTTCTGGTTCTCCTATGGGCCCCTTTTAGAGAGCTTATGTTATAGAAATGTTGGCTGCTATAAATTAAAGCTGCTCAGAATTGAGTTCATGCACCTAGGCAATGATTCAACATTTCTAAAACTGATTGCAAGTCAAGAAAGAAAGCAGCTTCTTCCTCCAGCTCTTAAAAAAACAGAAAGAAAAGAAAAGAAAGCAAAAAAGATGTTTGACCTAGAACGATACTTGGAAGTTTTCAGAAGAAAAATTGTATGTGCTGGATTTATAATAAGTTTGAGTATCTTTAAACCAGGGGGAAGAGTCCTCTGTAGTTAATGTTCTGAATATATTTGATGTTGTCCTTGTGGTGAAATATAGAATATTGATTTTTCTTTTGTTCCCTTCACCCCAAGTTCATTTCCATAACTATAGTTTTAAAAGGATTTGTACACAGTCTAGTATTTAAAAGATACTTTTCCTTTTTGTACTTAGATTTAAGTTAAAATGGATAACTAAGTAACAATTTCCAAGCACCTCACCATGTATTATCTTTATCTCAATAAACCCTAATATTTAATGTACACATAAACTGCAGTTTTAACCATCTGCAGACAACGGGCAGATAGCTGGGGAAAGGATTACTGTGATAATACTGCTTCTCAAACAGCCTCTCAGAGTCCACTTGTGTACTCTCTAGGTAAGAGAAGGGTTGCAGAGAGTTGGAAACAATCATTAAATTTTTCTCCTAAAATGAACATAAAAATAAACTATTACATATTTAAACTAATGACATTAAAGACATGAAATTTCACCAAACATGAAATAGAAAATCACGTGAAAAGATAAAGAAGAAAGTAATCTTCTGTTTTGATACAGATTAACAAATGATCCTTAAGCACACTACCCAGTTGTTGCCAATAGATTTAAAAAGATTTCTTCCTTAGGTTACACTGAAAGCATACCAGAGATACAGGGTTAATTGTGTTCCTGAGTACATAAAGAAGTGCTACTTTAAGGGGACTGTATGACACATTGCAATTTGCAAACTAAATGCTAAACCAAAATCATTTCCCTGGTTCACAAAACATGTGGAGCTTCTTGGAAAGGAAAAAAGGTGTTTTTTAACTGAAAGGGGACAATGTTGTTTGCTTTTTCCAAGCAGTGCGTATTTTCTCAAATCACTTACATTCTTTAGTGTGTTGGGCTTGGTCTATGTTTTGTATTGACTTCTGGGCCTTCCAATCAAAATTTTAATTTTGCTGTTCTTTCTGAGAGAACTTTTTAGAGGGAAAAATGAACCACTCGTGCAGGTAGAGTTCGAAGAAAAGGAGCAAAAGTGCTGTATTATACTTCTTGAATGGTTTAAATAGCTGGAACAAAAAATCCCAGCACTATTAAAAATATAATTTTAGGTGAAATTTTGTTCCATGTGAAGCATTAATTTTAATAGAGACTTACATATAAGCTCTCATTTGAATAATAATGTAAAATTAAATTTAAATTGTAAATAACGTCCAGATACTAGTTGTTTCCTGGCTCAAATTCTTTAGCACATATGGTGCTAGCATAAGCTTGTGCCTGTCTGCCTACTCTGGGTAATTTTGCATGCAAATAGTTTTAGTGCCTATGTTGAGGTGCTAAAACGTGTTTAGTACACTTGAAAATATTTGCATTGCAAAAGGAGAGCGAATCTCCTGAGGAAAATCAAATTGATATTTGGTATTAAGAGACCACTTTGGGCACTGCGTGGCATTCTTCTACGGAGAATTCTGTTTACAGTGCAGCTAGCATTTTTAATCGACCTTTAGAAAAGAAGGTCTGGCTCCAGCTTCGCCAGGTTTATAAACCGTTGGACCATCTTCTGGCAGCACTCACCACATTAATCAGTAGGAGAGAGAAAGCAGGAAAGAATCTACTTGCGTTGGCCGGACTGTAGTTTTTCAGGCCTCAGTTTGGTGGATCGGTAGGATAAATATGCTAATTATAATTAAAAGTTTCAGCTGGAATGCGCCTAACTAATTAGCTAACTAACTAACCAACTAACTCGGGAACGGCTTTAGTACAGCGGAGCGGCAGTGGGTGCTGGGTGTGAGGCCCCACACACGCTTCCATTTGCCTCACTCCCATCTGCTGCATTTACGGGAACCAGTTCGTTAAGAGTCTGAATTGAATCCAAATAAAATGCATTTCTGATGCAAGCTCAAAGACTGGTGCCATTCTACGCTGCATTATGTCAAATTAGAGTTCTTATGGAAAAGGGGCTACGGGGATCCCACGTAAATGTCACTTGCATAGAACATTGATCAAATAAGAGTTCTGCACAAATTCAACATGTAATTTCTATAAACAGTTCAGCTCCTATTCACTATAACTGATTAAAAAATTAGAACTCCTAATAAATAAAAAAATTCAAGAGGCATGTTACCAAGAGGTTTGTGGAACTTTTCCTATCACCATCTTCTTGATATTTTTAGAGAATTTTATTTTATTACATTGACTAGTTTGGGTATTGTATGTCCTTATAAAATGAAAGTAAGTTCAGTGTCCATAAGAGAAACAGACGATACTGGGTCTACAAGAGGAATTCAAACTGGGGGACTTCTGGGTCTGCACCTCTCTCCTCTGTCGAGAAATGAAGCCAGATGGAATTCTAATAACTCCCATTGTTGTAGAGCGGCTCTATCGCTTGCAGCCCAAGCACCATGCAAGAGGTGCCTACTATAGATGCTTATATTGGCTAAAACTCTGCTGTATGCTCCAGATTTTCTCCCCATATTTTACTCATTCACACTTAATATTTTATTCTTTCATCCCTGCCACTTCCCACAGTGTGCAAGGTGCAGTATTTTGTGTCAGTGAATAACCAGAGACAGGTAGCAGGCAAGAGCCAAAAGGAACTCATTATGAATACAAACCAGTAAGGAGGGGTTGGCTGACTGTGTTCGTGAAACTCCTGTTTGCAATCTATTTCCTTTAAAACCATCTTTAAAAAAAATAGCCTCTGTTGTCTGTGGGATTTTGGCACATCAATCAATCCATTAAGTAAGTAAATAAGGCAATAACTAAACAATAAATCATTTTGAATTTCACGCATGCACAAACCTTTTGATACATAAATGACAAGAAAGGTTGAGATTCGAAGGCTATAGCCTCTGTTCCAATAGTTTTGCATACAAAATGAAGAGTTGTTCTAAACTGTGATGCGTTGCTCATTCTGGCCCCCAAATTGTGGGGCTCCTTCACCCCTTTGGTGGTGGTGTATGTATGATGCAAGGCATGGGAGTTGTTTATGTGTGTGTGTTGCGGGGGGGATGTGTGTGCAGGGAGGGCATGCTGTTAGGGGGAAGCCTAACACACATTTCTGCCATCGCAGACGGTGGGCAAACAGCTGTCTCCACAGCTGAGGCCACTGGAACTGCTTGCGTGCTCCAGTAACTCGAGAGCACACGGCTGGTCCCTGGATGGCACAGAGCACTGTGCCTGCAGCAAAGCACCTCAGCTTTTCCCGGAGCTGAGCAGGCGGGGTCTTTGCCACCAGACACAATAAGCATGGGAAATGGGGTTTCATGAATAATTCATTCTTGATGTCCTATGAAACAAAGAAATGATATGTTTGCTGGTAGATAACTGTGTTGTGGCATTTGTAAATCTTTCTGAATTTGGAGTTGATCATGTTTCTTGTGTTGGTGGGAAAATGTGTGTGTGTTTTTTCCTAAAACAAAAAGTCGGGAGTTCGACACAGTCATCTTATAGTGAAGGTCTTCCATGAAATATAGGATGGATTATACATAATTTGGCTCATGATTTAGGAATTTTAAAAAATCTCATTCAGTGAAGAGGGATGTTTAAATGGTTTTACTGCAGTAAACTACAGCAGGATACCAAGTTCTCAAGGAGATTTTTTTTTTCTTGGTAGGCAACCAGCCCAATTTTGCTAATGCAAGTTTCATTACTGTGGACTGAAAAACAGTGGTGCCTCCAGCATCGTGCTGCAGCATCGGGAGGAATAATTCTTCACTTTCACTAAAATATTAGTAAAAATGATACTTTGGCGAATTGAGCCCTAAATGGTTTTAGTGACAGTTAAATACCCTCTAATTTAACACCAGTTAAATTGGCAATAAAATGACCCCCGACGGAGTTAAGCCACCATCCTATTCCTGCACAATAGCTCCAGACCTAATGCTAGTGATCTATAAAGCCATTGGGTAGAGCTTATGCATTTGCATAACAAATATTTCCAGAGTTCGGTATAAAGTAGCTAGCTACTCAAACTTATCATAGTTGTTATTTATAATTAGTATCTGTGTATTCATTTAATTTATTCTTTAATATCCCCACAAAAAAAGAAAATGATTTAATAGTTCTTCATTATCTTTGAAATGACAACCTGGCAAAACAAATCATGGTGATGTTCGCTGTCATCTCTTCAATAATTATCTCAAATCTGTCTTCTATTATTCACTCATGCTTTCTCCATAACACTTTTTTTTTTTTTTTTTTGCAGTATCTCCTTGCAGTCTCCCTAGTTTTCAGGTTGCCCATGAATTATTGTGTATCCATAAACCTCTCACGATCTGATATGTTTGGCAAGGAAAGTCAGGAAGAAGGCACGTTGATTTTGCTGAAGGAAAAAAACAAGCAAAAACAAAATATGGATCTGCCAATTAAATGCTGGAGTGAAAATACAATTCCTTCTTGCTTTCAGGTAAGGGGGTTGGCAGTTGGGGTGTAAATTGGTAGGCAGTCTGACTTAAAGTACAAAGAAGAGTAGTGAATGCTGCGCGATGTGTGTTTTTTGGGCTTTTTGTTGTTATTTGTTTCCTTAAGCTCCAATAAGGTACCAGACAGTAGACCCACTGTATGTAGACAGGTAATGATTATTTTTCTTTATCTTGGCTGTGTAGAATTAAAATTGTAAATAAAATTATGATAGGACATAAATTGCTTCTGACTTTCTGAAAAGATAATAGACTTCCAGTGGGGATAATAACTAAATAAGTGGTAGCAATGTCCTGGAACCAGTGAGGTAATCATTAGGAATAGAGGTGACAGCTTTAAGAGGAACACAACATAGACATAGCCCTAAAGGACTTAGGCAGAGATTAATGGAAATTTTCCTCACTTTCCATTCACTGCTTCCATTACCTCCGCTACCTCTCTGTGTACTTTGTTCTAGTGTGAGACAGCAGAAGTTGCTAACATCTACTATCTTGAGCCTAGATGCTCCTTCAGGTTCAGTTATTAACAAAAGAGCCTAGATTGCTATGATTTTCAGGAATATCATCACCTGAACTTCCAACATTTTGTTTCCAGTATGTAAAAAAATCCTGTATGTGAATGACAAGCAAATTCGTTCTTCTATGTATATTATCTATTCAAAGATATCTGAGAACTATAAGGAAATTTAAATTTAAATAAAATGTATTTAAGAATATGTGCTATGATAACACAAATAGTAATCAAATAGAAGAAACAACAGGAAATCGGTCAACGACTTACAAAATTGGTAGTATATTTAAAGTTAAAAAAATAACCCCAGATCTTTGGATCAGAGACATTTGGATTTGAATCCTGTCTCTGCTACATTTGCACTACAATAGACATTTAAGCTCTCTAAATATATGTTCTTATTTATAAAATGGGCAAAAAATACATACCTCACATGATATTTTTTAAAAATTAAAACTAGCAACCTAATGTATGGAAAGTATGCATGGTAATTCGCAGCCCTCTAAACACATTAAAATCACCTGAAGAGCTTCAAAAGGCTATTAATGCCCTATTCCCACCTCTGGCCAATTAAATCCGAGTCTCTGGGGAATGGGCATTGACATTATAGTTTTCTAAAAGTTCCCCAGGTGATTCTAGTGTACAGCCAAGGCTTTCGACAACTGATAGAAAAGTCCAAAACTGATTGAACACCCAGCAAATATTTTCCAAGTTTCCTTGTTCATGTGATATGAATATTAGCCTAATGAGGACACAGATTTTTGTTACTGGAAGGAATCCTCAAGGCCAATTAATCCATCGTCATGCTTTGGAGGTAAAGAAGCTGAAACCAGGAGGTTAGGGAAATAACTATGGTTGTATAGATTATGGTAGAAATTAGACTGGAATCCTGGTATTCCCTTTAGAATTTTGGAGTTCTCCTCTCTGACATAGCTTTTAGGAGGGGAGGAGTTCTTGGATGAGTCTAAGTTTATCTCTTCTTCACTTTTTTCTCTTCTCAGCAGTATTTTATGGCAATGAGGATAAAACTAATGTCAGAAACGAAAGATTAAGCACCCAACCGTTGTCTTCTTTAGTTTGGCCTAGTTGCATTCATTCAACTCATTCTGCTGATTTTTTGAGCAGAAAAGCCAAATCTCAGCCATGCTTCCACGTGGACAGCACATGCATATGTAGTATTGCTTCTGATACTTGGTGTCATAACGCTTCTCCATTGTACGGAGCATTTCCTGTGTGATTGATATGGAAAATCTGAGCAATTTACCACAACATAGTTAGGAGCCATCATACAGGTGCATTTAATTTTTAATTACTCTTAAAAATGTTTTTAATAATTAGTAGCAATAACCACTAATTGGCATGTAAGCCATTCTTTCACCAGCAGGCAAAGCGTAGGTTTACTTCTGCACACCCACACCCAATCAACTGAAAATTGCTTGAATGCTTATCTTATAATTACTGTGCTTAATGCTGTTTGCATTGTTTGAAAGCTTTTGTGATTAATTGGTTTTTTTTCACCTCCGAACCTGTATATGAAACAGCAAAGATTAGTCCTTTGCTCAGTAACATCTTATTTACATTGAGTTGTTTAGACACATATGAAGGGAAAAATAATGGGTTTTGTTTTTACCTGCCAAATACATTTCCTCTGTTTATGCTATAGTTAGATAGATCCCACGTAGAATTTGAAACTGTTCTAACTAATAACATGTTTTTCTGGTTCTCCCCTCCATGCTATTATATTTTTAGGCCAACTCTCAGCCTCTATGAACCTTTATACCTTCCACTTATTTGATTTTGAAAATATTTCTGGGTAAAGAGCAAAATTTGAGAATGTTTTTCTCAAAGTGGAGGTTAATATAAAGTTGTATAGTTTGTTTCTTAAGAGTCAATAATTGATACGTATTTGTGATAGTAACTGTGCTTTTGTAACTGTGGCAGCCATATTAAGCACAGAAAAAAATCATTAAATAAACTGAGATTATTGGTATGCTAAAGCAATTTTAGAAATAAATGATAGATCTGCCAGTGTTTTCCTAGTAGTAAATGGCAAATAAAATTTTATGATGAGAAAGGCAAAAGATGAAAATTTGACTTTATAATTTTAGGCTATTGTATATTGGTTATGAACTGATGCTGGATAAAGACATAGACATGAATATTCCTTCTTTGGCTTATTCACTCACTTACTGAAGAGCTATTGGGAGTATGATGTGCCATGCAATGTGCTAGACAATGAGGATTCCAAAAAAAAAAGACATTGTAAGAAAGTGTGGTCTTGGGAGTCAGAAAAACCTCAGTCTGAAAATCTTGGCCTCATAACTAGTCAATGAGAGACATTAAGAAAATTATTTAATCTCTCAGAACCTCATTTTTGTCATCAGAAAAGTGGGAATGGTATTATCTACCTTGAAAGCTCATTGTGAAGTTTAAATGAGACACTGTATGTGAAGTATTATATTGTGTTGGCATGCAGTATTTACTTAGTGCATGCAGGCTGTAATTTTAATTAGACAAAAGAACTGACAGTCCAGTGAGAGAATGAGATATATTTATCACTTACAGGGTTCTTTGGTTGCAGGCAACAGAAACTCCAAGGATCATCTAGATGCTGGAGAAGCAGGCTTGAAAATAGAAGAACTAGGCATATATCTAAGGATTTGAGTATCAGGAACTTCTCAACAGTCTTGTAGGGCTCTGCCAGTAAATAAATGCATCAAATTTTTCTCCTTGTTTTTGTATCTTTGTTCTCAAGATTCAAAGTCAGAGATGGGGTGGGGAGAGAGCGAGAAAGAGAGAGAGTATGGAACTCTAGACGCCACTAGGGGGAAAAAAAGGTTATAGGAGATTAGTAGCCCAAAGTAACACAAAATGCATAACACCGAGTCTGATTACAGCGCCATAAGTAGGGTTGGCTTTATGGATGATTGTGCAGTCACAAAGGGCCCTGTGCCTACCAGGCCCCATACTTTGTTTAATGTTCTTTGTCACTATTTTGAAATTCTTAATAATTTATGAACAAGGAGCTCCACATTTTTATTTTTCACTGGGCTGTGCAAATTTTGTATTGGATCTTGGTCATATGTTCTATAGTAGGGATAGAGCTGTTCTATACACAGCTCTGTAGAAGTATGGAAGGGGGAGAACATCCAGGTAAGGATTCATACAAAAGCCGGAGAATGGTTCACGGAAGGAGAGTTAAAGTATCTGTCAGAGGTTGCTGAACGGAGAAAGTGGGGAGGGCATTCAGGTGATGAAAACCTAGAGTCACAAGCCATCAACAACTCTTATGATCAAAGATATTAAACACAATTCTGGTATAATTTTAACTAAAGTCATCCTCTTTGAGGATGATAAAGCAAGGAAATTATGATTACAGATTGAAGAAAACTCCACCTAGAAGTCTAAAAAGCAACAGAGAAGGCCTACAGGAACTATAGGAAGGATCCCACCAGAACTAAATAAACCAGTGTGTGCCGCTGCTTGTGGCTTAACTGTCACCTTCTTCCTTTCAGCCAGCCTCCTCCTGAAGTCACTGAGAGTATGAGCTGTCCCCAGTGTAGAAACCTGTCTTCTTGGCACCAGGCTCACGTATTTATGGCAGGGCTTTTGAGTGGGATGGTGGGGAGAATTAGCAGAGCAGTCTAGTTGCTTTCCATGCATTTCTTTAGAATTGATGCAACTCTGCTTTTCAATGTTTCCGTGTACCAAGAATTTTTCTTTTCTTTTATAAAATATTTTTATAGAATCTCAGGCTTCTAGCCCAACTCTTTTCCAAGACATGAATATCCTCCAGCCTTTGCTGGAGTACCTCCAGTCTATTCCAATTTTGGAAAGATTTAATCGTCAAAAAGTTCTTCTTTCTATTGAGCTGAACTTGGCCTCTCTGTAACATTCATCAAGATATGTTTTGGAGTTACCCAGATTAAGCCTGACTCCTCTTCTTCATGCAAACTCAAAATATATCCTCTAATTACAGTGAAAACTTTGCCCTGGGGCTCATTCCAGTGGGACTGTATATATAAGATTTCCTTTAAAGAAATCTCTTTGAGAATCTCCTATTAGTCAAATAGGATTGTGTGATGTTTCCAGGATAACACAGACCTGAAAATTTTCTCCTATGGATTCATACTCTCTGTGGGAAGCAACTTTCTCCATTCCCTCTGTCATTTGTAATGCACCAGGCTGATATCCAGCTGAAGCCATTGCATGAGAGGCAGAGCTAGTGACAAATACACTTGTGTCAGGAAGGATAGCCCAGACATTTGCCATCTGTGTCTCAGCTTTCTCCAGCTCTCTTGTTAGATTGTTCGTCTAGGAACACACCCATACACACTATGTCCCACCCCCCTGGTAATGGGAAACATTGGCACATTGTACAACACTAGATTTTTGAGGGGCGCCTTATTTTACAAGATTTCCCTCAAATTTTAGTGAGTTTTTTTCAATGATGTGCCGGAACATCACGCTTTCAGATGGGGTGTTGAAGTTAATCTACTCAATAATAATAATAAGATCATCTTTACAGTGACATTTGGCTCTTTTCATGAACATAAACATTCATCACTTAAAAGAGAATTAGAATTGCACATACTTGGATATTTTCCAGAGAGTCTTCTTGACCGAGAGCCCCTTCTACAACCAAGAGCTGAGTTCTGAAAACCATGTCTCCTTCTCTTTAGTTGCATGGCAATACGCTGCCTCTTAAATGCTGAAACCAAAACATCACGTTATGTTTCCCTACCCCTCGAATATGAGTTTCAGGAATACAATAAGAGATAGCCCAATTTTCTTCCTTTGATCATCTCTTTCTTACTCCTTACACTCTTATTTTCTTTGTATGATTATTTTCCACTTGATTATTTGATCTCTAGCCACGGTAGATCTCTGCAATCTAATCATGAAGAGCTTAACTGGAATTGAGATGATAATGGGCAACAGATACAGAAAGTCAGAGAATGACAGGTAGAACTAATTATAAAAATAGTAGCTAGGGAACCTACCATACCGTGAGCCATGCCTTCTGATGGGAAGGACACTCACATTTTCTTTAATCCTTACAACTCTATAAGGCAGGAATTATCATTTACCTTTTAAAGATAAGGAAGCCGAGGCTCAAAATATTTAAATAATTCTCCCCAATTTAGCCTGATTTTAAATGGTGGAGCTAGGGTTCGAAGCCTTTTGATCCAGAGTTCATGTGTCAAGTGAAGAAGTGAATAGAAAGTCCTGGTCTTGGAACACTTGGACTTGGCCGCATGTGACTTACACTAGCTTGTGACGTTACACGACGCAGTGTGCATGTAAACACCATGTTATTTCTAGTGTAATCTGGAATATTGAGCTCCCAAGATATTATAATGGTGATCAAGATTTTATTAATAGTAACAAGTGTCTTACTTTAAGCCATTCCAGATTGGATGACAAAGACGGTTAAATATGGAGCTATAGTTGATAGCAACAGAAAACCATAATTTTTGTTAATTCTGCTTAATGCTGCTGGCGTTGTCATTTGTTTTCTCACAGCAAAGATTAAACGTACATTAAATATATATATTAAAATATACTTTAGACATACATATTTATATCTCTTTGCTTTTCTTGGAGAAGACAATATGATGGAGCTGTAAATATTGAGTTAATCTTCAGTTTCAACTCCATTTACTATTTCAAAATTCAACCGCAGTGTCAAATCACATTGTGCTTCCCTTTTCTTTTTTGTCGAATGAAGTTATGTACTTGCCTATCTTGCTTAATAAAATAAAATGTCACTCCTTTAAGGCTGGCAGTAAAAAGAGAATCAAAGCATAGGCAGGATGGCCAGACTGGGCACCTACAACTTGGGTCCAGCAGGGCTGTCCCCTCTGTGAAGGTACCATTCATTCCTTGGCCAAATTTGAGGGTGCTAGACTTGGTTTCATTAATTGAACTAACAGGTGGCAGTGGTAGGCTAATGGAGACTTCTCTAATACAACCCAAGCAGGGGCTCAGAGAGCCATCCCAGTGGGAGATTCTCTCTCTATTACCATATTTAGAGGATCTGGGCTTGGTATTCTTAGAGGAGCTAGTGGATTTTCTTGCTGGTATTACAGCTTGCCAGTATGTAAGTATCGGAAGGTTAGTTTCCTTAGAAACGATCTAAAGTGGGAGTTATGGGCAAGAAAAGGAAGTGCTAACATGTACTTTTTAAAAACCCAGGTTTTCCTCACTTCTTAAGGTTATTGGGAAATTAAAATCAGAACAAGATGTGAAATCACTATTGCAATAGTAAAGTATTAAACTAGCTGGTGGCAAATGGATGCATATTGCAGTCTGATTTGGTAGTCAGAAATCCTAATATCTAGTTGGGAAGCTTTTTTGGCTTTGCTTGTACAATGTGTTGTTTTGTGTTTATTGCTGGAGTTAGGTCACGGTGTGGCTGCTAGGACTCTGGGTTCTCGAGTCAGAGGAAGTTGAGATTCCTCATAAGCTTCCTCACAGTGACCTTAATCACTCTATCCTGTTTTCTATCGAAACGTGGTAAAATTGCCCTCATAGGGTTTGGTGAGGAATACATGAGTCCATACATGGAAAGCACTTGGAAGGTAGCTTGGCTCAGGGTAAGTGCTCACGACCTGTTAGGTGTTATCTACTGTTAAGCAGATAGAGTGTTAAATATTTTCAACACACATCAATAAAAATCATTGGTGCTAGTGTTGAGGGCAACTTTATAGTGCCCAGGTATTTTATTTTCCACACAGACTTCTGTTGACAAGCACTTTGTTCTGAATGGTGTTGGTGTTGAGGGCCGAGGTCGGGGGAAGGAGTCACTTTAGCTCCCGAGAGAAAACTCTTGGGAGCACTTCTGCTTGTTGGGGTTTTAAAAAAAAATTATTAATTTAATTTCATAGAAGGGATTAAAATACTCTAGAGAGCCAAGAAAGATGATTGTCCAGAGAGAGGAAGCCATGTATCCCTGAAGACAAATTTGTGGTCTGTCACATACTAGGATTAGAACTGCAGAACTCTAAGGAATGGTTGTTCTCCTGAGAGAGCGAGGCGTTGAGACTCGTGGCTCTAAATGCAGCCTTGGAACATAGTGACACTCAGCTGTACAGGGTGGCCACTATATTTTATGCTGTGGCACCTTGTCCAGAGGCCACATTCTCTCAGACACAGGCATTGGGACACCCTCAGGGCTTCAGTTCCCCCATGTTATGTGTTTCTTTGTAGTATCATTAGACATCTTTAGTAAACTTCTGAATTATCTTAAAGGGTTTGTGTTCTAATAGATAACCAGACTCATAAATGATCTCTGTCAACTTTCCCCAGTTTCACAGCTAAAGAAAACTGAAGACTACAACAGGCTAAAAGAAGATCACAAAGCCAGTTGATCAACATGAGAGCTGAACTTGAGACCGAGGACTTCCAGTTCATGGTTCAACTGGTAAGCAGAGATATCTATAAATAGCGTACTGGATTCATTGAATAATAATGATAATATAATTATTATGATGCTAGCAAGTAGTTTTTGAGTACTTATTATGTACCAGACACTGTTTTAAGTGCTTTACATTTATTAATTCATATAGTTCTTTCAATAAGACTATGAGGGAGGTATTATTATCGTTCCCATTTTGCAGATGAATAAACTGAAGTATGGTGAAGTTAAGTAACTTGTCCAAGGTCATACAGCTATTAAGTGGCAGAGCTAGGATTTGATTTCATAGAATCCAGCTACTGTGTTCATGCTTTTAAGCATATGTCTCTTGTATTTAATTCTGCTCACATCTAGTTTAATTTATTCCTGCTAACCTGCTTTACTTTTAAAAATGTCTAAATCTTAAGATTATTGATTGGAAATAAAAATTCATCAAAAGCCACACATGCCTATTTTGTACCTTTCATATAATCATCTATGTATACAGAAAACTTATTTTTAAAATTAATTTGTTTCCCTATATATGTTAAGATCTATCACTTGCAGGGCATTTATCTGGGATGGCAGTGAGCAATATTCAGATTGTTAACATATTCTGGCCAATTAAGTTAACAAAACTGTCATTCATAGAGTAACTACTTCTAAAAAATTGAAAATTAAAATAAACTTGACACCAAAGCTTACTCATCATAATTCAATTTCATTTTAATTCTGATTCTGAGGGCAGGACAAGTTTGGTAGTGGCCACTGGTCTTCCCTATTAACGTAATTTTACATTCCAAAGAAGGACAGATATAGAAGAGGCTGGTAATTAAGTTGTCTTTAAATGGTATTTCAAGAAATTTTCTAAAAGATATTTCACATAAATATTTCTCTGGAGTCTACTTTTTAATTTTCACTTTCTCACATTAAAATGAAAAAGGGGAAAACAATTTGAGTTATTTAAGCCTGCTGATCTGAGAATGTACCTCCACCTTTCGTCAATGCAAATGGCACAGCGAGGTTCACAAAAGGGAGAGAGGGGTAGGGGATATTCTTCAGTAATAAAAATATCACACTTAGTAAATGATAGGATTTTTACATGAGAAATAAAAGTTCTGAATAATAACCAATGATTTCTCATACACAAATTAAGAAGATACTATCTATGTTCCATACCTGAATCCACAATATTTTATATGTGGCAATTTTATTTTCCTTCTCCAGATAGCATCCAGAGGTTATTATATCTTTATTATTGTTATCAGAATTTTCCTACTTATGTGTCCACACACTAAACTCTCTTTCAACTTACCCTAAAATTTAAAAAGTCTGTCTTAGAACCCATCTAAAGAGTTGCATTTCAAATAAGATACATACTCTAATTTTACTACAGAGATTTTTTTTTAATGAAGTATCGAACATGGTCAAAACTAATTATTTTCTTTTCAGGAGTAGTAATGCTAAAAACTGGCTGCATTATTACAGATATCAAACTTTGACTCTATTTTTTATTTGGAATTTACCCGATAGCAAAATAAAATAGAACAATAGGACACACACACACACACACACACACACACACACACACACTTCCATTGAGGATTCAGTCATCCATTCCCTGAAGAGATGTAATCTATGCGTAACAATACTTAAATCAGCACAACATTTACAACACATATTAAGTGGTTTGTTATTTATTTCAAGACTTTAATTGGCACAATATATTAACAGCATTGTTGCAACAATTTCACTTAAGGCTTTTTTTCCCCCTAAAGAAAGAGAGAGGGAGAGAGAGAAAGGAGAGGGGAAAAAACAATCAACCAGAATTACGCTGCAACCCCTGGGTTTTGTTATTCCTTTAGTCTGAATGAACTGTTAAAGTTGAAGGGGGAAAAAAAAAACTAGTTTCAAGAAACCATATTTTAGATACAATTCAATTTTATTAAACCCAGACCAGTGTTTTTTCTGCCATTCTAATATAACCTATTATGAGAATTTTTTTCCCTGGGACAAAAACAACACCAACTTTCCCTCCCTAAGAGCTTCTTATTGTTCATTTTCGTTGCTATTTGGAGAAAAAGCTCATTAAAATATTATGAAGCACATAGCGTAATTATGTGCCAGCCTTTGCCAATGAGGAACATCTGTAGTGCAGTGTATGTATATTTATATTACAGTAAACTCCGGTGCAGACTCTCTCTTTCGCTCCCTCCTTTACTTTGCCCTGTTCTACAACTCTTTGTCCTGACTGCAGAGCCCGGCAAGGGTGTGAAGCGCATAGGCTACAGTGAGTGCATTGTCAGCCTCTTGGGGCTCCAGCGCCAAATGTTATTATTCTATCATTAGCCTGTAGCTCACGCCAGGGTAAACTGTGCTTTGCTAAATGCCTCCAAACCTTTTTTTGCTCTTTTTATTCCACCAGTTATTTTTAAAATGTATCTATTCCCTCGTTCGCTCTCTGGCACAGAAGGCTCTGCAAAGTGCATCCAACACACACCCAGTTCCCAAATCCGTGCTTCTCTTCCTTCTTTACATTATTCCACTTGCTTTAAAACCAAAGAACCTTGGGCATAATAAAAACATTGAGAGCTTGCCTATACCACAAATATTTGTGGAAAGCACATGGTGCCATTTTGCCAGACTACTCATATTTGTTAAACTGAGTTAAGTGTAACGCGATTCCAAAAACTGCCTTTAGAATGAAAGAAAAGGCTTGTAAAGCCAGAGAGATAATTACCGCAATCTGGGTTACAGAAAATGCAAAACAAAGGAGCACAATCCCATTTTGTGTGTGTGTGTGTGTGTTGTGTGCGCTTCCTCTTGTTTTGTTCTGTTTTTATGTTTGTTGATGTACCCAAACATGTAAATATTCCATGGCGTGCACTGTACGGGGATAAAAATCAACCCGAATCCTGCAAAGACGTAATAAAACACATGCTCTGTAGTGGACAGTGGCATGTTCGTGGTGGGCATATCTTTTTAGGAAGGAGGGCTTTCTGTCTGCCTTTTTCTCTCTCCATCTAGCGAACACCCACCCAAGAGTTGCAGTTATCACTAGTTGCTAAGACTCTGACACCCACCTACCCTTCACTTGAAACTGTCAATCTATTTTTGCACACATAAATAAAAGTCGACTCGAAAAGAATTTAGGTTCCAAAACCTTTCACATGCATGAATAAAAATGCTGAAGAACTCTCTAATCCTCCTCCCCCATGTTGTTTTTCTGTTGATTATTATGCTATCAGTCTCCCCATTGTTGGGAATGTTGTCCTTTGGGATAGTTTCATAGACTGGACCATTCTCAGTTTTCCTTTCTTTGCCAATTGTTTCTAGATCTACACCACTTTCTGAGACAATTATTACCATACTTGTATCTGTATGTAAATATTAATAATCATTACATGTGTGTATATTTACGTAGACAAAAATAAAGACCATCCCCACACACAGTTCTCATTTTTAAAGTGCTAGTTCTTACTCCATAAAAACATTTGTGTTCCCCAAAACAGTTTGTTAATGTGCTTTATTAAAGAGAAAAAAAGAACGAACCTTTCACATTTCCTTGTTTTATGCTTGGAATAAGTGAACCTTGCAGGTCTGAGCTAAGCTTTCTGGTATGTTTTAGCCGAGTCCAGATTATGGGCTATAGGTTTCGAAACTAACATCACCCAGTTTTCTCAAAAACCATCCCTGCAGTTACCTCTTTAAATTTCCTCTGGACTGTCTCTAACGGCCCCAGCTGACCCCATCATTTCCTTCTCTTATTACTAACATGCTTCTCTCCATATGCACAACAGTATGATATTTTTCAGAGGAAAAGGCAAAAATATATTAGGGATTTCTTTCCTTCCAGATGTAGACATTTTGTCGCCCGAATAGCAACCAGAGGACATAGAAAATGAACCTGAGCTCGGAAGAGGCAAAATATAGCACGTCACTAAGGTGCATGTAAGGATAAACCCATGAAGCCCTAGAAACAGGATTTGGCAACAGAACTCTCCTATTGAGCCAAAAAGCCAGCCAGGGCATGGAAGCTTGTTATTATGGCTTGTTCTGTGAGTAAGACCCGCAGGGAGGATGTGAAGGCTGCTTAGTGTGAAGCCTGTTTAGAATATGGGGGAGTATGAAATGAGATGGGTCTTGACAGATTCCGAGTCTAATCAGGCTGTGGATGTCCCCAATCTTCTTAAAATCTAAAAAACAAGACAAAATAAGAATTTTTTAAAAATCCCAAAATATAATAAGATCATGGATCCCATCATGAATTATATTAAAGACAAACAGTTCCAAATATGGACACTTTTAATTTACTAGTCAGAAACTGGGTGAGAAGCAATAAATTTGAATGAAAATAGTAGCAAGTGCTCATGATTAGAAATTAGCACCAGGCCAGTCATGGAACGGGTTGAGATGAACCACTCTGATAGTTTTCGTTAAGAAACCCTAAAGTATTAATACTAATTTATCACTATCTGGATTATGTGAAGTATTATTGGCTCTTTTCCTCTATCTCTTTTATTTTTGTTTCCAAACATGGTTGAATTATTTTTCCCTTCATTTAATATTAGATTGAATCATGTGAAATTTACAGTTTGACAATTTTCAACTTATAAAAATGTAATTTCATCTAGTTTAACCTAACAATTCTTTTCCTTACAAGAATCAGTATCTAATTTCTTGCAATTGACTCATCTTAGGGTCCAATATTATTTTTGTGTTGTTTTGTTTCTTTTCCTCTGCTTTCACATTTGGACATCTTTCATATTTTAATGCCTGTTGAGATTTTGGAGACGCGAATATTTGGTTAAATAAAAAGAAACCATTTCAAACCTGTGTTTAATGTGAGGTCTACATGAAATGGTTTTTCCTTCAATTCTGTTCTGAGGCCCTATGTGCAAAGCTCCTTTTTCCAGATCATTTGCCCACTGCAGATATTAGGGCCAGGATGTCATGTTTGTTGGCCTCGAGGCCTTTACTTCACTTCAAGTCTTAAAAACGGGAAATTTGATTTTAAAAATAATCCATGTAAAAGAATTAGGGTCAGAGAGGCAAATGTGTTTATAAGTTCTATTACAGACTTAAAGTGATCCTTTCATAAACTCAAATTCTCCCAAGGGTGGAGAAGGGAGTTTCCATAAAGTATTGTCCATATGCTTCCTAATGTGTGGGAAAGGCAAAGAATGGCTCTTTCCTCGCCTGCTCCCTGGGAAGGGTAGTGCATTCTGGAAAAAGATGCAGACCGATACATGCTGGATTCCTGCAAAGGCTCCTTCATTTTTATGGACGCTGGACTAAATAAAAGGGTAAAGAGCATCCCCACAAGAGTTTGAAATAGGCAATGCTTTGCAAATGTATTCTACTTTGAGATTTTCAGCGTCTTCTCCAGATTTCGGGGGAAGACGACGTGAATGGAGAAATTAAAAGCCAGATGTATTTTAACCCCTCTTTTCCAGTTAAACAACAGAGAAAATGCAACCCAACACACTTCATCGGTTTAAAATTAACACTCAAAGGGTGATTTAAAAAAACTTAATATAACTTGGCACAAGGAATGTGTGCATAAAAATCCCAATTCTATTTTACTTATACTGGCATATAAGAGCTTCAATTTATATTAGCTTTAAAAAGTCATGTTGGCACATCTCCTGAGTTTTGTTTAAAAATTTTCCATAGCATCACTAGGAAGTAAAGAACCAAAATCTTCATATGACCAAAAATAATAATTTCTCTTTATACTATTCCTTATAATTTGTAAAAATAGAAAAAAAATTCAATACTTATTTTGAAACCAATAGGTGGTGCTATAAATTTCTGTATTTTAATTCAAAGCAATATGTTGATTTTACTTCCCCATTCCTTGGTGGCATTAGAAATTTCCCTAATTATCACAGTAGAATTTTTCATGGCACACACAAAAAAAGCCTGCATTGACTTTCCTATGCAGTTAGCCACTATGATATGTCTCTTTCCCTTGGATAATTGACTATAACTCAGAGTGTAAAGAAAATCTATATAATTTTTGGCAGAAAAGTATATTTATGAAAACAGACCCATATATCATTCTCTGTGGTCTCTCTTTTTTCCTAGTCCTTCAACTAATGAGAATGTCATGGAAGAACATAATTTTAATATTTAATTTAATATTTCACTGTATAAACTGTCACCAGATGTTAGATCTGTGTAAAAAGCAATAACCACAGTATTGGCAGATCATGATTCTGTTATCATGGTCTCATGGACTCCCCGAATCATGGAACACGGCAGAACCTTAGTGATTCAGCAGCCGCAGATGAGATAACTGACAAAATAAAAGCTGAAAGAGCTAGAAATAGGCACTTGATATTTGTCATCATGAGAGAACCAACATGTTTCTGGTACAAGAAAAGTTCTGAACATTCAAAGACACTGAAGAGTGAAAATCCAAATTCCATTGCAACTTTCAAGTGTAAGCAGTCATCTCAAACTGATGTCTTTCATTGATGTGTACTCTGAAGATTTGAAACACGGACTTCGGTGGGGGGAGGAAACCAAGGGCAACACACGTAACCTAAACATATGTACACCCATAATTTGCTGAAATAAAAAAAAAAAAAAATCTAAATCTTTTTCGTTCTCTTAGAAAAGCTTTGGAAGTCCTTCACGATTTCTCTCTCTCCCACTCTCTCTCCCTCTGAGTGTGTGTGTGTGTGTGTGTGTGTGTGTGTGTGTGTGTGTTCATGTGTATCCAGCTGGTATACTGGAGAAACATAAGAAGTTCAATGAGGTCTTGTAAAAGTGCCAAAAAAGGACTATGGCAGCTGCGACTAGCTGCAATATCAACCCTATCATTCCTGAAACATCTGGGTGATTTTTACCTCTCTTCTTCCAGATGTTTTGGTATCTTATAGAGATAGCCTTAAACATTTGTCAGTATTGAACGAACAGCCTAGTTACTTATTGGAAGATGTGTTTGTAGAAGACATAATAATTTGCATGTGATTACACAGTGTGTAGCAGACAAAGTTTCCTCCTCCCCACCAGGAGACCTTTCTGGGCTGGCTGGTTATTTCCTGCTTTCCCCAAGCTTGCTTTTCTCTGCCCTTCCGGGGTCAGGCTGCTTCCTCCTGGCTTAGCTCGTAACGATCGGACTGAACCAACTGTTAAATAGTCACTTTGTATATTCACACAAAATATTTCATAATATTTAGGATATAAGAAAGAGAAAGACATGACTTAAATATAGAAGTAAATGTCTCTTAGGAGGCATTAATAGAAACGTGGTGTCTAAAAAAGAGAGTTGAGAGTTTTGTTCTATTCTGTGTTGCACAAAATTCACCTGCAGCATTACATTCAAGACTGAGCACTTTAAAATGAGTTTTGACAAATTAGAGCACAACTGGAGGGGAGTAACAAGAATGATGAAGAGACATGATAAGCTGTATGAGAAATGATTTTAAGAATTGCAGAGTTTTAGTTTGAATAAGAGAATATTGGTGAGAATGCTGTTGGGTTATATATGATAACTGTCTCCCGGTAATTGACGAGCTGTCATATGGAAAAGGCCTTCAAGATATTTGATGTGATTTCAGCATGCTTATCAAGGATTAATCAAAAGAGGTTGCCATTTGATATCTCATTTCACTGTCAAGATATTAGCATGAGATGTAAATAGCCTTCCTTTACTATTATAAAGTGAAATACAACATAAAATGAATCCAGCTATGAATTGAAGTGAAAGAGACTTAAATAATCATGGTGTGTTCGGGCTCAATAGCAAAAAAAACCTTCTTAAAATTGATCTAGCCAATAAATATTTATTAAATATGTGTTATGTGCCAGGTACTTTTCTAGGCACTGGAAATAAAGCAGGGAACGAAACAGAGTTTTTGCTCTTATGGTACTTTCATTGGTGGATGAGGGGTATGGAGTTAATAAACAGAGAAACAAAAATATGCAATATGTCAGGAGGTGCTGAGTGCTGCAAAGAAAAGGGGATAGAGTCGTGGGGTGCTATTTTAGATGGAGAAGTCAATCGGTACTATCTGCATGTGGAAGGGAACACTTTGGAGCTGAGGCTAATGAAAGCCCATTGCAGAAAATGTTCAAGGAGAGACTGGATAACACATTCGGGGGAATATAAAGTATTGGCACTTATTAGTTTCCATGCTGCGTATTCCACTAGTTTATAGTTCATTTTAAACATGGATAAAATGGATGAGTAAAACATGTCTCTGCATTTCTAACGCTCACTACCTGCTACACGAGGGTGCAGTGAAAGTTCTACAGGAAATTAGGCGTTGGATATCATGTACAACCTTGAAAATCTCCAACTCAGAAGATACATGATTTATTTCCTTTGTGAGCATTCACCCTCTTCCATCTTTTTCCCCAATTCTACCTCTTCCCTTTCTTCCCTAAGCCCTGGACTGGTGAATATTTGTTTGGCTTTTTACTATCTTGAAGATATAAGACCTTTGGTGATAGCTTTGATTTAAAAAAAGTGTGAGGAAGATAAAAGTTGCACAGAAAATCATCTAATCCCTCTAGTCTCAGTACTTTCAACACAGGACTCCTTTCTCGGCACATCTTACAGAAAACAGGAACAACAATCAGTTTTTTTTTTTGGAGGGGAGGGAGACACGACTTGTTTAGTTAGGATTAGATTTAGCTGCATGGCAAGAAAATCTAAATAACTACGGTTCAAACACTAACAGTTTCATTCTCTCATAAAAGTCCCAGAGGTTGGACATTTAGGGACTGGTAAGTCAGTTGCATAAAATCTTCAGTGACCTGGCATCCTTTGAAGTTTCCATTACACCTAGAGTGAGGCTCTCTCATCTATATGGTCCTAGGGGTTACTGGAGGGCCAGTCAGCATATTATAAATTTTAACTTCTGAAAATGAACACTAATATCTGAATAACTTTCATCTGCTTTATCTTTTTTTTATTTCAGGAAATTATGGGGGTACAAACATTTTGGTTACATATTATGACTTTGCCATATCCCAACCATGATTTGAGACGCCCCCTTTTCCCCACTACAATGCTCACCGCATCCATTAGTTGTGAGTTTATCCCCCCGACCCCCCTACCCCTAAAGAATATTACTACCGTGTGAGCACCTTAGTGTTGATCAGTCAGTGCCAATTTGATGGCGAGTACATGTGGTGCCTATTCTTCCATTCTTGTGATACCTCACTTCAGAGGATGGGCTCAAGCTCTATCCAGGAAAATATAAGAGGTGCTAGATCACCATCGTTTTTTGTAATTCAGTAGTATTCCCTTGTATACATATGCCATATTTTATTAATCCACTTATTGATTGATGGGCACCTGGATTGTTTCCACATCCTTGCTATAGTGAATTGTGCTGCCATAAACATTCGAGTGCAAATGTCTTTCTTATAGAATGACTTTTGTTCCTTTGGGTAGATGCCTAATAGTGCTATTGTTGGATCAAATGGTAGTTCTACTTATAGCTTTTTGATGTCTCCGAATTCTTTTCCACAGAGGTTGCACTAATTTGCAGTCCCACCAGCAGTGTTTAAGTGTGTTCCTATCTCTCCACATGCAGGACTTTCTGTTTAGTAAGTAAATTCTGGAGCTAAAGAAATTGGGAAACTACTAATCTCTTTAACAGATGAGACTAATGAGAACCAGAGAAATTAAGTACCTTGCTTGAGACCCCAGAGCCAGCTATCAACAGGGAAAAAAGGGGAACTGAAAACTCCTAATCACATCTGTGCCATTTCCACCGTTAGGACAGTCAGGATCTTATCCAAATCACATGCAACAGTGAACATAGAAATAGGAAAACCAAGGCCTACCACACTGTTGACTCTACCCACCAAGACTATACATGTCTTCAGCGTTGAGAACATATTATCATGTATTTCAGTGGTGAAGAATTTTATAAAATAAAGGTAGACTCCAACTTCAGCAACATCACACTATTTAGGGCAACCACTTTACACTCAGGACAACATGAGAAACTGTAAGAGGCACTATTCTTAGGAGCATAAGAATGATACCAATGTACCTTTAAGAAAGTGACATTCAGTTACTAAGCCAAGTTGTTCTGAAACATCTTTCTTTTGCCCTTCTTTTATTTTATTGTTTCAAAAAAACTTTCAAAGACTTTTGGAGTAAATTCGGCCCATTAGCTATAGTAACCATGAAGATGTAGGACAATCGATTTGGTAAGATCGGATGGGAATTGCTTCCTTTAATACCAAAACTACTAGAGAAAAATCAGTGCTTTGCTTTTATATCTAAGTAATGCAAGCCATCAAAATGCAGCCTCCATGAAAATTGGGCAAAATTGTTTCAAATAGGGGTTGAATATGTTTGAAACGGAGAAATTTGCCAGAATCAGTTCCTATTTTGTGTATAGTTGAACTGATTGAATTACTATTTCTGCCTAGAACCACAGAAGCCCAAGAGACTGTGAGGCCAAAACCACAAACAATGGCTCTTTGTCTAAGAGGAGTGCATGGTTGAGTTTTTACACTCAAACACGTGTGATTTCAACATATAGCAGAATAATTAAGAATTCAGCTCCAGTCCAGAGCAGCTCATGCATCTGTCTATAGGCACTCAGCCCAACTCTCGATATATGAATAGAACATGCTACCACACATGAAAGTATGGAAAACCTTTTTCCTTTTCTCAGTTATTTAAAAGTGAAAATTCATTGTACCTCTGATTTGTTCCTACTCAGTTTAGAAATACACGAAGTGAACCAATTCTGCACATTTACAAGAAAATGGTGTGAAAGTCAGTGAAACTGTCATGATACACAGCATCACTACCTTGGGATCTGCTGAGGAAACCAGACAGGGGATGGTGATAGCCAGATAACACTGTTGGAGTGATTCCTTCTAGGGGCTGCACATCTGGGTTGTGCTGCTGCCAAAGAGAAAGCATGTGCTTTGATTAACTGTGGCTCAGAATTAAAATGTGGAGAAGCAGAACATGTCCTGCAACATGCTGATGGTGTACAAATGTTTAGGGTGAGATGTTGATGTTTGTGTGGTGTGTATGTGTGTATGTGTGTGTGCACCAGCACAGTTGGAAATATCTCATGTTCATGCTTTTGAACAATAGCATGTACTCCTCTATGCACAAGTTACACCATGGGCCCAGGAGGTTTAGGTACACTTCATAGGAAAAGCCCACTTTATGTGTATCAGGAGAATAATAAAATTGCAATTTGTCAAGAAAGTGTATGTCTGGAATTAAGATAGACTCATGGCTGGCTGATTAAATGATATTAAAAAATATTTTCTTTCTTCCTGAATCCATTAGTACTTGGCATTTGTAGAAGGTGAAGAAAAATGTTGTAACATTTTAATAGATTAAGGTATGCTTTGAATGTAGTAGGCATTTGATATTTATTCTCTTAATAAATGCACACTATATATGCACATTTAAATGTACAGTGATTGCACTACTTAAGAATAATAATTATTTTCCCACTAACTTTTACCTAGAAGGAGAACTGTTTAAATCACAATAAGCCTATAGTTGATCAGGATAAGCAACAAATGAGGCCCATGAATCTGACTAGTTTTGCTCATTTCTATTGCTATTTATACAGCACATATTCAACTCCAAAGACCAGGTTCTTAGTGACTGGTTAAAGCCTAGGGTAGTGCAGTCAGTTTGGGGGGATTATATACCAACAGCCTGAATGGCTAGAGTGATTCAAACCTAATTTTTTAAAAGAATTATAGATATTTGGCCAGAATTAGGCAAATAACCTTGTCACTTCTTTTATCTTAGGACATGATTCTGCCACAATATTTTATAGCTACAGTGATTCAGTGCAGCAATAGAAACTAAATGGTTGATTCTGCAAGACTTATCTTAGCTTGTTGACTGAGCATATAAACAGAAGATCCTATAAATATTCTTAGAGCCACTCCCTACCATAATATTAAGGAATAAAGAAAAATGAGATACAACGCATGCTTTTTATTCCCTTATTTATGGTTCTCGGAGAAATCAGTGTTGGTGCCTTGAAATGGTGGCAATAGAATCATAAGTTGTTTGAGTTGTAATTATCAAATTTGAGAGCTAGAAGGAAACTTGGAGGTTTCCAGTCAATTTCCCTTGTTATAGATGAGAAACTCAGGACCTAGAAAATTTACTCTTTGTTATTTCCTGGAACTAGAATCTGAAATCCAAGCCACAATTCCTGTAGCTTTGTCTCCTTTATCTGCCCCATTGACTCTTTAAGGCCAGGTATATGTTATTAAATGAAAATAAAGTTTAGTGTGTCCTTTCTGTCCAGATTGTTTGTTTATTAAACTTCCAAACTTAACTTCTATCTGATTTCTGCTTCTAAACTTTTAGCCTGGAAATTTTCCAAGTATATAAGGGAATCCCAAAGAAAGGAGCATTTCTAAGGTTATTCTTAAAATTTCGATTGGCTCCATGAAGATTTGGTGGCATGTGGACAAAAGTCACTTCTGACTTTTATCCCTTTATTATTCACTTGACCTGCTTCTCCTGAGTCCTTCATGATAGTTGAGATTCAGCCATAGCAGAGAGCCCTGCCCACACTGGGGATACAGAGGGAAGCTCTGACGGTATGTGGACCAGACACACGCTGCTGTGGAATTGGATATAGGCAATAAATAAGGGCTCTGCATGCAGTGCGACAGTGGGAACTCAGGGCATGATACAGTGTGTAGAGACCCAGCATTACCATGTGGCTTCTAAATGTGTAATGAAAAGCCACCAACCATTTGTACATCTGACTAAATCACACACACACACACACACACACACACACACACACTTGAATTTTTATTTGTTGCAAACTAGTTAGGTTATTCAAGCACACAGAAAAAAATTGAATCTTAGTAGAAGTATTCAATTTGCAATTTGCTTCTTATTTATTGCCAAAGTGAGCACAAAACCAACCACAATGAAATGGTAGAGCTCTGCCATCCTACTTTGAGAGTTGCTTTTTTGTACAAAAAGCATTTTCTGGAGTTGTTTTGAATAGGCCCTTAGACAGCACTTCAGTGTTAATGCTTCTGAGATGTGGAGGTTTACAGTGAAATAAACTAAATGTCCATGCATTTTGCTTAGTATAGAAAAAGATCTTGTATGTGTGTTTAACTAGAGAGTTGTGTTAGTGTTCAGAGTCTGTATTTTTATTTTCTGCACAGCCCAACAGGATTCTGAAGCCCGTTGGGGGCACATCTCCACCCCTGTATCACCTAAGAGGTGCTGCTGGGGGAGACTGTCACAGGGCATGATTCTGGCAGTACCTGTGGGGATGCCACCTTGCTGATCCAAGCCTGCTCTCAGATTTTCCAAAATGTCTCCAATTTTAAAAATGTACTTCGAACTGAAGAGACTCATTTCCCAGGGGTTAACTAAGGAAGTTTGTGTTTTGTCATTCCCTACTTGGAGCAACGTGAACGGCTCAGTTTCAGGTGTGGGAACGAGAGGAAATAAAAAAATGCAATAAGGACTTGCGATGGGACATCTGCAACTGGAACTGAAGATGGGACGGTTCTCACATATGCAAATTCTATTAAGGCAAGTCTGTAATCACATGAAATAAAGCGATGCTGTTATACTAAAGAACATAAACTTCTCAAGAGAATGTTTTGGTGGGAAATGTAAACAGATAGGCATAGACTTATTATCTTTATGAGTCTTGTAGAATTTAGGTTTAGATTTTCTGAGAATTTGCCATATGAGAAAGCCTAGGAGAGAATTCTAGATATTATTCTAAAAGGATCATTACACAATTTTATTTACTTTTCCCACTTATTTAAGAGGGTAATAATACTTATTCATAAAATTCTGAGAATGAGACATGCTTTCAAGAACTGACAGAGATTTCAGATGAGACTTGAAAAGGCTATTTGTAAAGGTTCAAGTTTGACCCAAAGGTCACTGGTTTGAGAATTTCATCTTTATACTGTAAGCATCTTTATCTATACAGTATTTATATCTATATGGTACATTTTATATATGTATAACATCCATATTTCTATATATGTATCTTATAAGTATCTTTCTACTTAAAAAGGTTTAGTAAAGAACTACCATTTCAAACCCTTACTATACAAAATGATGCACCCTTCCATCAGAATTTCAGAATGGAAAAGGTTTGGAAGATGTTTCTGGAATTAGAATAATCTCTGAGGAAAATTCTCAAGTTATTATAAGCAATAGGAATAAAAACTGCTAGAGAAGTATTCAATGCTCTGGTAGATGAGCCTCTGGGCTAATCAGCTAGTAAATTAATTTTATATTCCTTAATAATTAGCTTTGTTAATCTTATGCCATATTCATGGAATCACAAATAGCATTTGTTCTCGAAAAATACTCACATCAGTGAACCTAACACAGAAATAGACTCTATATTAAAATATGGCCAAATTTGTTTAAGGTGCTGGAGTGAGTGGGAGGATGTGGCAGGTCATGAGGTGTTTCATTTTCTGGAATAACATCCTATATCTGCACCGCTGCCTAAATTGACTGCCATAGACAGCAATGGCAGAGACACACCACTGGCATACTGTCTCTCTCTCACATCTGCCTTGGTCTCCAAATCACCCATTGAAATCAGTGCAGCTGGTTTTGATTAAAAACTATGGCGTTAAAAGCAATTGTAGCAGCCGGCCACTGCCAATAGTGAACTACCTTTTCCTGTAGAATAGAGAGCTAATTATTTGTCTTGAGATTTCTTCCTCTCTTCAAAGGAAATCAGTTTGATTCCTCCAAAGTTATCAAGCATAAAAGAGCCCTGCCCCCAAGTTGGGCTTGCCCTTTTTCATTTTCCTTATGTTTTTCTGAGATTTTCACTGTTGTTACTCTGGTCTTCATATCCTGTTTTTCTGTTTCCACTCAGACATGCCAATTAAAGAAAGATATGGTTTATTTAAAAAATATGGTCCTCGTACTGACTGTAAAGAGATCGCTTAAACAGGCCTGAACTCTTCATCAGGATTAGCTGAAGGTAGTAAGTAAACCCCGTGTAGAATGGTGACCTTGTAATGCCTCCAACAAGCAGGGCTGTAACGAACTCTGTAGCAACTTAGATGAAACAAACCTGCTCTTTCCCTTGAGTCTCACCAATCCTGGGCCAGGCTGTGTAATGGACATAATGCCCACTGCCAGGGGCTACAAGAATGGTCTAATGTAGTATATCCCAAAATCTGGTCCTTAAATCAACAGCATCAGCGCCACTTGTTATAAATGTGCATTCTCAAGTCCCTGACACATCTGAGGTGGCACCCAGCACTCCATGTTTTAGCAAGCACTTCAGGTGTTTTTGGAGGATGCTAGCACTTGAGAACCACTGGTCTAGTGCATCAACAGGCTTTCTGTTGATACCTGTTGGTTTAAAGCTAGTTTAACTTCACTTATGAAAAATGTAGCATCCTGTAGTATAAGAAAAGTTGGATGGACAGATAAGTCAATGGGAAGAAAGCACCAATATATCTTGATTATGTAAGAATAGTTTGATATTTAGATATTTCTTTCTCTCTCTCTCCTCTTCTCTCTCTCTCTCTCTCTCTCTCTCTCTCTCTCACACACACACACACACACACACACACACACACACACTAACACACCAGGTTATAGATACTGTACAATTCTTTCCACAAATACTTGTTGCCATACATCAGATACCATTCCAGAAATTGAGAATACTGTAGTAAACAGAATACACTAAGTCCCTGATCCCTGATGTTATTCTGCTTGTAATCTAGTAGGGGAGAAATTTAAGCCTATAAACAAATGAATACATGAGGCAGTAATAATGGGATAGGGAGTGACAGGGTAGAGACAGCGCTATTTGGATAAAGGAGTTAGGGAAGTATAGATAACTCTTGAGCCCTGTCTTATATCTTCTCAGCCCTCTTTCTTATTTTATCCTTTTCTGCAGCAGCCAGATTCATATAGGCATCATCTAACAGCACCTCAATTTAGTTGTACGTTGTATCTCCAGTCTCTGCCCCACTGAGGGTTAGCTCCTGTGGCTATCCTGGTACATGCCTGTGCTCACTTGCTTAAGCAAGAGTAACATGCCATTGGGCAACACTTGACCAATTGGAGGGGGGTGCTAGTGGATGAATACTCCCTATTTCTCATCTGGATGGACAATTCTGGGGAGCATTCTACTGGATCCCTGGAGGGAGCCAGCCAGACTGAGCTCTGGCTGCCACAACATTGATCAGATTTATAATGTACCTCAGTTTAGCTTTTTCTTCTTCCTCCTTGACTTCATTCTTGGGAGTCTATGAAGAGGTGGTACTTTGGTGAGATATCAGAAACCTGAGGGAGGAAGGTATGCAGATATCTCGAGGAAGAGTGTTCCAGGCAAAAACAAATGTCGTGAACAGGAATGTGCTTGGCGTGGTCGAGGATCAGCATGCAGGCAGCGTAGTTTGTGTGGAGTAAGCTTGGGGGAGAGAGGGCCAGTGGTACAAGAGGAAGCAGGATGCCAGCTTGTGCCGGACCTCAAAGGCTAACAGAATGACTCTGGCTTTTTCTCTGAGTGACATGAGCAGGCAATGGGGGATTTTGAATAGAGGAGATGCATGGATCTGAAAGGTGTTTTGGAAGGATCACCCTGGCTTCTCTTTTTGGAATAGACTCCAGGGGAGCCAGGGAAGAATCAGCAAAACCATTTAAGAGGTCCATGTAGTAATTCAGGCAACTTGGATCATGAATGTGGTCTTGGAGGTGATGAGCTGACAGAACTTGCCCTTGGCTTGGGTATGGGATGAAAGAGAGGAATTAAGGATGTCTCCAATGTTTTTAGTCTGAATAATTGTAACGCATGGAGTTGCCAATGAAAGTATTGAAGAGAGAATTCCTGAGCAAAATGGAGGGAACCCGACTTTAAGAAAAGGAAATGAAAAATGTTAATTAGTATTCTGGTGCATCGGTAACAATCTAACAGTTATGGCCATTGGAGAATCAGACATTATCCTTAGCCTATAAACTATGAAGGGACACTGTCCAGAATAGTAGCAATTAAACAGGCTTCCTTTTTCCCTAAGATATAGCAGATATCAACACAATGGAGGCATGTTCTCAAATAATATAGTAAGTGTTTTTGTAATGTTTATAATAACCATTTATTAAATCAATTATTCTTCATTAATTATCATAGTTAAGCCTTAAAACAACCCGAAAGTTAGGTATATTTATTCTCATTTTATAGCTGATGCAATGGGCAAGTAGCGTAGCTAAGTAACTTCACTGAAGTCTCACTGCCTGAAAAAGGACAGATCTGAGATGCAAGCCCAGGTCTTCCTTAATCAACTGATTTTTACAGTAGAGCATCAGATCTCCTGCCCTCCTTCCCATCTCTATCACAATGACTTACCAAACCTTAATCCCCGAGTCCTGCCAGCCTTTGTGAGGTTAACAGTTTCTTCTCTCTCTCTCTCCTTTTTAACACAGCTGTTTATTTCTCTTTCAAGCAATAGTGAAATGCAAGAATTTCATAGATGATACAGGGTTTCACAATATTGGAGATTTGACTCTTTCTGTTCTGTTGCTCTGGTAGTTTCTTTTTAATCTCTTTCCTTCCACCTCCTCTGCACTGCAATAGGACTTTGACTAGAACTCCTAGGTAGATTCAGCATCGGATGCAAACCTATTCCACCCTAAATACACCAGTATAGGTAATTACACAAAATGTGTTTTCTTTCACCATTTCATTTTTCCCTACCTCTAGACTCTTCTAAGATATTTTTCTCTTTTCTCATCTCAATGCATCTTTCCCTCAGAGACCTGAATACTGAAGGTAGTCATTTTTTGAGATAAATGCAAATGGCTTAAAAATGGAACAACATATACTAGTTAACATGGTTATAGAGTTATGTTTTTGACTCCAGTTCTTCCCTTTTTTTCTAATATTTGTCATATGGGTCAGTTTCCCTTAATTAGTGCTTCAAGGCCACCGCCAATATTTGCATTTCATCCAGAAGGCTCAGAATGAGTCCAGCAAGGTGCTAACCAAAGAAGTTTTCAGGGCATGCTGGATTCTAAGAGGTATCTACTCATGGGGCACCATGAATTCAGAGGGAAAAGTCAAGTTATAGTCAAGAAGAAGAACCCAAGAATGTAGTGAGCTTGTAAGCTGGAGAAAGTATAATGAGTGCTATAAGCTGGAAGGATCAGAAGAAGCACATGGGTTGGAGTGTGTAGAGTGCGTTAGGACAAGTGGGCCAGGACTAAGACTTTGTCTGATCAGAGGGTATTGAAAACCTGTTTTCATAAGATGCCAGTAGCTTGGTACAAGCATAGATTTAATGGATTAAAAGCCTAGAAACCAGACCTTCTTCTTAAGTAGGGAAGTTTAGGAACTATGATAAACTATTCATCATCCAATTAGCCAGGGTCAGCTCTGACAGCTATTTCCGTGTAAATGTCTTCACCCTGTGGGTCCATTCATTCTTGAACTGCCATCAGCATTTTCAGACATGTGCCAAGCCTATGTTTTGTATCAAATATTCTATTTGGAAGTAGAACTGGAAATAGAAAGATGAACTAGCATTGTCCTTGTTCCCAAGGAGTTTTTAATTTTGTTTGGAAATGGATGTAAAGCAAATAATGAATAGAAATGGCATGATATCACAATGCGCTGATGGGGTAGGTATGATGTTCAAAAAAAGCACAGAGTATCATGCTCCTAAGGCAGAGAGGGTCTCACAGAGAATATTGTGCTTGAGCTGATTTTGAAGCATTAGTCGGAGTTTACTGGGCAGAGGGGAGAGGAGGAGTGATGTAGGAGGAGGTTTTCTAAGCAGGGAGAACACCTGCAAATGCTGAGGAATGATGAGTTATGGTGTGCCAAGGAGACTTCAAAGAAGTTGGTATTACTCTATACTCCAGTACACATGGTGGGGGGCAGTTACCCAAAGATGAAGCTGGATAAGTTGGGACGGGGCTTATACTTTGTACTCTGGAGTTGTGATTTCATCAGGTAGATGAAAGTGAGTCCCCGGGTAATTGTCACACGAATTGAATGTTTGAGAAGTCTTTTGGGAGCGGTTGTGGACATTCAAGCTGTCCTTTTTAGTATGTATTATTACTTGGCGGAAGTGTAGGGACCAGAAATCCTTGAAAAGACGTTGTAAATACTCACAACTAAAAGCAGAGTATCTCCCTTTCTCCCAGGAACTTAGAATATTCTAGGACAAACACCTCTGAACCACCTCAGCAATAGTGCCTCTTCTCCTAGGCTCGGTTTGAGCTTATATTGTATGAAAGTACCGTGACTAATAAATTTTTTTCCTTCAAAGAAATTATTTTCAGATAATGTAAATAATTCATTTCTTTTCTGCAAGGCCCTGGCATTTTGGTGAGAAAGATCTGCCTTAAAGAAAACCCATTTATTTTTTCAGTGCTCATTTTTGACTAGTCAGAAAAATTACTTCTCTGTCTGAAGGCAGCATTCCTAAAGAAAGCCTTTTCTCCAGACATGGATCACAGTTTCTTGCCTGAAGTACCAGGGTGTCCTGTAATTCCTGTGACTATTAGTTAAGTGTTTTTCTTAAGGTGAAAGTGTTAGGTGTGTTTACCCCATTTTCCTTAGGGGAGTGTAAATATCACTCCCAATTCTTTCAAGATTGGCTTTAATTGAAGAAGAAAGTAAAGCAACACTCACTGGGGAGCAGGTTGAGTGACTATATTTCTATAAGTAGTATGTGCTTAAGAGTGGGGGCCTTTGAATCCTCCAAGGGAAAGTACTGCCTGTCGCCCTGATGCCTGAGATCAAAGATGATTTAGGCCAGAGACAGCATCTTTATGCCCTTCTGTTGCCAACGCCTTGAACTGTGCCTTGTTCATGACGGATCACAATAATGTTAACCACTCCTCAAAGGGATGGAAATTGTGGGAGATGGAGAACGGCTCTGTGACAGTTAACCCAGTGCCTCCCAAACTTGCTTGATCATAACAATCATCTGGGGCTTTTATGGCCCAGACTCTGGGGTCCCATCCCAGACCCCTAGATGAATTAGGATCTCCGGGGCAAAGGGCCTGAGACTCTGTATAGATGGCAAGTGTCTCAAGTGACTCTTAAAATCAGACCAGTTTGGGAAAGCAGGCTTAATGCTTCTTTACTCTGTGTAAGGTATAAATTCCTAGGGATGAATGGGAGCAGATATAACAGGGTTCAAACATAGAAACAATATTTTTAATTGAAAATTTGCTATAATCCCCCTTGTGACTCAGAGTGTGGTCCAAGGACCAGCAGCATCAACCTCGCCTAGGAGCTTGTTAGAAATGCAGAGGTGCTCTTCACACCTACTGAATTATTATCTTCGTGTCAACCAATCCCCAGAGATTTTTGCACATGAAAATTTGAGGACCATTGATCTAAAGCAGGAGTCAGCTAATTATGGCCAGTGGGCTAAATCTGGCTCTTTTTTTTTTAATAAAGAATGTTTTATTGGAATATAATCACATTCATTTATTTATACATTGTCTATGGCTGATTTCATACTACAACAGAAGAACTGAGTAGTTGCTTCAGAGACTATATGGTCTACAGAGCCTCAAATATTTGCTATTCTACTCTTTGTTTACAGAATCAGTTTTTCAACCTCTAATCTAGAGCACATGGAATGCTTAAGAGTTTACAAATAATACTATATAATATAATATAATATAAATTGCAATAACAATTTATTTCAAACATAACTTTTTATTAAATTTCACAAATTCCATTTTCCACCCTGATCATTGTTCCTGAGTATGAAGTGTGAATGCTCATTGAGATGAGACATTATTTTTTATAAAATAATACATGACTATATTACATCTTTCTCAAACACTTTAATCAATCGTCCACTGCCAATGAAATCTAATTCATAACGTGGAATTTAAAACTTTCCTGTATCTGGGCCCAGCTTTCAACCTCCTCTGCCATTAGCCTCTCTGGCATACCATACCTCTTGTTAAACCATATTTCTATCTCTTTTTAGAATGTAAATAGTTGTCTACCATCTTTTTGCTGTTCAAAATCTAGGCAAATAATTCTTCATCCATAAAGCCTTCCTGTTTTTCTCTCATAATATTGGATGTATACTACTAGTATTGGACTCCGTGGTCCAATAGTTATTTTGTATCTACCTTATCTCCTCCAGTAAACTAGACATGTTTTAAAAGCTGGAATTTTATTTTGAGAGTTTGTAACTTCAAATGAGCCAAATATATATGCATATATATATATAGATGATGCATTGTGGATATTTATAATTGAATACAATTCCTTGTATATCAGTAGTGACTGGATCCCACCCAGCCTCCTGTGAATGGGGTCAAGAGCCAAGAAAGGAAAGTCCCAGGAGCCAGGTGAAATAGACAAGCATAGTCCTTAAGGCAAATGTAGCAGACGCTGCTGGTGTTTGCCCATATCCTTGCAGAAAACTCCAGATTGTCTGGAGCACCATGGGACAGGGGATGGTGAATAAATACCCCAGCTTTCTTACTCCTTGGTGGGATAATTCTGAGTGGAGTTCCCTACAGTCTTTCACAGGGAACCCAGCAGCATGGAGCCCAGTGGCACAGAGCTGTAACCCAAACATTAAAGACCTTGTATTGGTTGCTCTCCCCTTCCTGTCTTTCCTCCAGCTTCCTCACAATACTTCTTGGGTTCAATTTTATTATAAATTGCTTACATCCAAATCCTCGTCTCAAGATCTGCTTTTAGGATAACCCAGACTGTGGGAGGGGGACAGCCTCTAAGGTGGCGCCCAAGGGTCTCCACTTCCTGGTACTCATGTTCTTGTACAATCCCTTCCACTTAAATATAAACATGACTTGATGACCTGCTTCTAATGAATAGAATATGGCAAAGTGAAGATATGTCACTTCTAAGTTTAGGTTATAAAAAGACAGTGGCTTCTGTCTTGGAAGCTCTCTGTGATTCTCTTTTGGATGGTTCACACTAGGGAAAGCCAGCTGCTGTGTTGCAGAGAAGCTCAAGTAAGTGGGCACCAATCTTCCGAGGCTGTGTAGAAGCAGAACTTTTTCCATTTGAGCCTTGATGTGACCTCACCCCAGTCAATGCCTTAATTGCAGTCTGGTGGGAGACCCTGAACCAGTCACTCAGCTGAGCCTCTTCTGGGTTCCTAACCCACAATGACTATGAGATAAAAAGCATCTGCTGTTTTCAGCTGCTGAGTTATTATTATATAGCAATGGATAATGAGCATACAAACTAATTGTGTAGATCAGTGTTATTGGGGTTTCAGTTGAAAGACTCTTTCCCCGACTCTTTATCAGATTAAGTCCTCATGCTTTGTGTACCCAGAGCACCTCATATATCTTCCTTAACACTTAATACTCTTGTGTTCTCTTGTTTAAAATTTACCTTCCTAAGTAGACTGTGAGCTTCATGAGAATTGTTTCCATCCTTTCACCCTCTATTTACAGTGGCCCTAAGAATTATTATTAAATGAGTAAAGGCATGAGTGAGGTTGGTTTTGTAGGTAATTAGTAGAAACTCAACCATTTTTTAAATTAACACTGAAGTCTGGAAATGGATCTTCAGGTCCAGCTGAATCCTAAAGCTCAAATGATGCAAGAATTCTTCCTTACTCTCTTCCCCTCTCTCTATCATTTTGTCTTTTTCTCTTTTGCTGTCACTTTGCCTTTCTCTTCCTTCTCTCCTTCCCTCCATCCTTTAGATATGCTCTGCTTTATAGGCTTCATTTCCAAGCAGACTCTCCCTAGAAAAATGCCTTCTGGCATATCAGACTGGAATCCTCACAGTAGAACAAACCCAACAGAAAGAAACATCTTAGAAACTTAGAAAATGCCATGGGATTGAATCTTTCTGGATTAACCTGGGCCATAAAGCCATCTATGGACCAATCACTATGGCCAGGAGAAGGTAACACACAAACCAGCCAGACCCCGGTCCAAGATCCATCTCTGGAGTATAGAGAATGGGCTGCTCACCCAACCCATATGGACTGAGTGAGTGACAACCCAAAAGATGCTAAGCAGAAAACAAAACAAATATGCAAAACAAACAAAAAGGAAACAAATGAAAACAACTAGATATTCCCATATAGTGGGGGAATCAGAAATACGATTGAGAAAATCCAAGATCATAGTTAGAAGAAAAAAATATCTAGGACAAGATGCTAACAAATGAATTGGAGCAGTTGTAAAGAAGAGGGTAGAATTGTGAGGATTATCAGGTATGATCATGACTGGAGAATATGTACAGAGAGAATGTGTCAGGATTCCTTCCCCACACCTCCACCCCTACGCCTGCCTCTCTTACCCTACATACATTCTTGGGTTTAATCCATACCACAGGAGGAGGATTAAAGGAACTGTTCAGGGATAGGCAAAAAGGGTTATTTGAATGTAGACTTTCTTTATATTGAGTATAATATGTCTTTCCCCAGAACTTACCCTTTCACAAAACCCACGTGTACAATCACTGCTGTTATCTGTGAAAATTGGCACAAAAATAATTTATTTTCAATTTCTCCTTAACTAAGCAACTAATATAAACCATAAGAGTTAGGAATGATATCAATCCAGACACACCCTAACACTAGATGCAAAACAAAAGTTGCAGAATAAACATTTGGGACTGTATATGTCAGCGACTCTTCCAGGTCCCACAAAAAAGCATTAACTTGAAGAGTTATTCAATTTGAAATTAGCAGATGTTGAGCATCTGCATGCTATTCACACTCTTATTATCCTGGACATAATTAGCTTATGTTAATCTGAGAATCATCACTCTGACAAGGCAGTTGCAGAGGGAAGATGGTGGATACCACTGACAAGACAGTCTGATGGCCTCTTTGGGGTAACATAAAAAAATGGGAATAATAAGAAGCAATTTGTGCTTCCTGTATTTCTGCGTAGTCCCTTCAAGAGTGCATTTTGACTGTCTGCCTGCAGAAATCCTGGTTCTTCTCATCCTTTCCTCAACAACATTTTCTTCAGTCTCCTCCTTGGTCTAATCTAACATAGGTTTCTCAACCACAGCACAACTGACATTTTGGACCACTTAATTTTTTGTCATAGGGCACTGTTCTGTTCATTGTAGGATGTTTACCAACATCCTTGGCCTCTCCCTACTAGATACCAGTAGCGTCCCCAGGTGTCTACTGGTTGATATGCCTCTGGTTGAGAACTGCTGGCAAATACTACATACTTTTCTGAGGTGTTAGAATTCATTCCTGTGGCTTTAACCACCATCCTTGCTGATGGTTCCTATATTTGTATCTTTGTTCCAGTACCTCTCCAACAGGACCTCTCTATCTGACTGCTCCTCTCACACCCACGATTGAACATATCTACAAATGAACTTTCTTCTTTCCCTAAATCTGCTCCTCCTTCCCCTCAGTTACAGGTGACACTCCCCCTTCATTCTTCCAAACTAGAAATCTCTGAGTTATCCTCTAATCCTCCTGAAAATATACTTTTAGGAGCAAAGCCAGTTTTTGTGGCATCCAAAACTTACAAAATTTGAGGGAACTTCTTTTAAAAGATTACAAGTTCATAAACTAGATTCAGGAATTTGGAAGGGGCTAGTGCAAATGAAGGGACTTGAAGCCTAAATTTTTAGTTTCACAGTGAATCTACCTCTGTATTTATTATCTTAATACAAAAGAAGATTATTTACTCATATAAAGCATTTTCATTCAGAAAAAAAGATCAGTAGTCTTCAATCAAAATGGGAAAACTTACGTCTAATAAAGATCAACTTTTACACAATGTCTACTTTGTGTCAGGGACATTATGTGTTTTTTCTCATTTAATTTTCTGTGCTGCTTTTGAGGAAGGAATTAACATACTATTCGACAGCAGGACCCCAGAGGCTAAATAGCCTTAGCCTGATTTACAGTTCTAGCGTTTACCATGCGATTGCACAAATCACTTAGCCAGTTGGCATGTTGGGTTTCCTTGTCTATAAAATACCTACTTCATTGAGTTGTCATGGAGATTAAATTAGTTATTGTGTATAAAGCACTCAGAACAGTGCCTGGATCATAAGAAGTACATTATAAATGTTACCTATTATTATTTTGCTGATAAGAAAACTAAGGCTCAGAAATTAAATAAGCAACCCAAGGTCATATAGTTAAAACTGGGAGAAAAATAGAAAATTGAACAGGAAAGCTCAGGCTTTTTCCTCTATACCAGATCTGCAGAGGAGCCTTCATGAGTTGGGGGAGAATTAAATATGTTGCTACTGGTTCAACTGTTTGCAAATTCCTATACTAACATGCAGAGATTAGACTGTGAGAGGGGAAAAAACTTAGAAGCTAGATGCCAATAGGTTTGTTTTTAATAAAAATAGTTTGAAATTAGGAATAAATATAATAAGAGAATTAAAATACTTATACTTTGAAAACTTTAAAACCTTCTTGAAAAAAATTAAGACATAAATAAATGAAAAGACATTTCGTGTTCGTAGATTGGAAGACAAATTGTTAAGATGACAATATTCTCTAAATTGGTCCACAGATTCAGTGCATTCCCTATCAAAATCCCTGCTGTCTTCTTCACAGAAATTGACAAACCTATTCTAAAATTCATGTGGATATGGAAGAAATCCAGAATAACCAAAACAATCTTGAAAGAGAAGAATAAAGTTGAAAGACTCATACTTCTCAATTTCAATACTTACTGTAAATCTACAGTAATCTTGACTGTGTGTTACTTGCACAAGGAAAATCATATAGATAAGTGGAATAGAATTGGAAGTCCAGAAATAACTCTTCAAAGAGAAATTTTCAGTCCATTCACACTCAAACATATGGTTCCAAAGCTCAATAGCCTATCCAAAGATGTCCCATGTAGCTGTATATATATTTTTTCTTGAAGACTTTAGTTCTTACATTTTTCACAGTCCTTGCTATGAAAAAACCTCCTTTTCTAGAAATAATTCACTTTATTTTTAATTTTTATCTTGGGATTTTTAAAAACTTGTACAAATATAAGCTGAAATGTATAACAATCTATCAAGGATCCATTATCTAACTTTTAAAATTAACTACTCACGACCAATCTGTGTCATTTATTCTTCCACCCGTTTACCTGCATCCCTATATTATTTTGAAGCAAATCCTAGACATCATCTCATTCCATCCATGAATATTTCTATATGTAGTTCCAAAAGATAAGAACTTTTGAACAAAAAACCATAACTACAACATCTTAACACCTAAAAATTAGCAATCATTCCTTAAAATTATCCAGTGTTCAAATGATTTGCTTATTGTTGTCTTATAGTCTGCTTCAATCAAAATCCAAATAGGGTCCACATGTTGTGATTAGTTGATCTGTCTCTTAAATCACTTTTAATGTGGGTTATCTCCATTTTATTTTTCTTTGCAAGCAATCTGAAACATTGTTTATCCTTTAGAATTTCCTCCCTGTGTGGCTACTGTTGATTGCAAACCCATATTGTTGTTTACCACGTGTGCCCATCCTATATATTTCTTGTCACTTGGTATTTGAATCCAGAGCCGTGAGTCTCAACAGGGGGTAACTTTGTCCTCTCCCCCTCCCCTCCATGGGACATTTGGCAATGCCCGAAGACGTTTTTGGTTTTCATAACACAGGGATGATATTAGCATCTAGTGGGTAAAAGCCAGAGATGCTGCTAAACATGTGAGAATGTTGTGGGGACACTCGCACAACAGAGAATTATCTGGCCAAAAATGTCAATAGCGTTGAGCTTGAGAAACCCTGATCTTGAGACTTGATGAGACTCAGGCTCACATTTTGGAGCAAGACTGCTACAGTGGTGTTGAGTATTTACTTTCAGTTGTCAGTGATGTAAGGAGCTATTGACAGTCACCACCTAGAAGCCCTAATTCATTAGGGGTAAGATTCTAATTGTATCATTCTTTTTTCATTTGTTAGCTGAAAAACTTCTGTAAAGAGCAATTTCCCCTCATCTACTCTTTGGTTACCCAGAAACATGATTGAAAGTATTAAAGTCTATTGAATATGTAGCAAATGAGTAAGATTCAGCTAGCATGCCTGCATATGTTTTCTTTTCAAAGCACTTAGACTGAGATCCAGAGTAAGTGGAATGATGTAGACAATGACAAGATTAATTGGTTTAGAATACACAAACCTTTCCTTTTTAGTCTTACTAGACAATCTATTAGAGGATTTCTACTGAGACTTTTTTCCCTCAATAATGTTAGCTGTATTTAAAGTTAATGAGCTTTTTCAATTAAAGCCACAGATATTTAGCCTTTGGATAGCATTTGGATGAATCAGGGTGTATCTAATTACACTTGGTAAATTCTTAAGAGGCTGCGAAGATTCTTTATTCAGAACAAGCACATTTTAAGTCAGAGTCACGTAGTAGACATGGTTCCAACCTGTATGCAAATCACCTTTGTGAAAGGAACCTCCAGATGTGGCTGAGGCTTTGAGAAATGCACACAATAGAAAGCCTAAAAATTTTTCTTTTTAATAAAAATCTGTCAATTCTAGAACTAGAAGGCAAAATGGACATATTCTATGATATGAATGTCCACATAGCAATTATGGAGCATTCGTCAGGAGGACTCTAGTTCCCTGACTTATTTATGAGCCTAACTTCAGGCATAGTCAGAATCAAGATGTCCAAATAAAGTCAGGAATTTGTTCCAGAATGATTTTTCAATGGTCTGGGTAGGGTCAAGTTTCCATTCTTGAGTCTGTCAGCATGGCTAGGATGAGTGAATACTATGATTGACCAGGCCTGGGGCTTGTGGTCCCTTCTAGAGCCCTGGGATAGCTGTAGTTCCACCAGAACCATGTGGACTGAGATGGGAAGAAGATGGTTCCTAAACTGAGGTGCTTCAAGCAGTCAGGTAAAATAGGTGTCCACTGTGCTTAGGTTTCGTGGTTTTTCAACTCTTAAGTCTCTACCATTTCTTTCCTACCAAGTATCTTGCTGCATTTTGTCTTTAGTATCTCTTTTATTCAGAGAACCAGCAAAAAGGTACTCAGTAAGGTTATTAGTTGTTTCCTGAAGATTTTAGTATTTTAGCTTGCCAGTTATTTCCTGCACATAATTTTAGTAAATTAGCCTTCAGGCAATGACAGTTGTTGAAATTACAATGGTGCAATTTTTTTCTGAGAATTTAAGTTAATGATTGGATCTCTCTTTTAAGAAGGTTGATTAATTTCAATAATTCCAGCATATCATTCAGGACACTGGGGGAAAATCTTTATGTGTTCGTGTGTGTGCATATGTGTTTCATTAAATATTGGAGGATAAATTTAAACTTCCTCTCTACCTAAAGTTAACTACAGGAAATTCTTGAATTTTGTACTTTATCAATGTTATTTTAATAGTAGAGATATTAGAGAAGATATTTCTAGCAGCAAAAATGGAAATAGAAAACAAAGAAGTTTGAAGCATTTACTAAAGAGAAAAAAAGGACATTTTAGGATTATAACGTATTTTGCATAACACCAATAGCCATTAACTAAACATTTACTGGCGATAGAAATCAGGTCTCATGTGATAAGAAAATTTTACATGAAGATAACTTTTTCTAAAGTTACAGGTTAATTAGTGATTGGTGATTATGTATGATACTACTTGTGAAAACCTGTCATACTTGTATTAGTATTCCTTCCTTTGAAAAGATCTGGAAAAACTGGAGAATGATGTTTCAGTTAAAGTTCTTGGAACATTACTCCTTCATGCTATTCTTCAAGCCATGCACACACAAGCATATAACTCTGAGATACTGCAAGATTAAATCAAGTGAGGACAAAATTAGCTGGGAGCAATGGTTGTCAATTTGTTGTGCATTCAAAGCTTTTTATTTTTAATTAACTCTGTAATGTGCCCCTATGTCCAATAGAGGAAGTATTAAAATACATATCCTAGAGTGTATGGGAATTAAATTGATTTCATGTACTAAATGCAGAAGAGCATGTAAAGTAAAATAGCATATTTAAATGCCTAAGATAATACTTTACTCAATTTATTGAGTAGGCACTAAATAGATGATAGCTATTATTATTGTCATATTAAAAATATATAAATAAGAATATACATTAGTTTTTAAATATCTCCAAAAAGGGATATCCCATAATTTATCAAGTAATAAACTACTAGGTTATTTGATCTTCACTTTTGCTAACTTTTCCATTGGGTTGAAATTCCTGATTCTTTAATTTCTTTTGTTTCCTTGGGGTGATGATGAATAGCTGGTTAATATATAATTTTAATGGCAGAACCCCTCATACCTGTATGGACCATTAATTGATCATCCTCTAAGTGTTCTGGAATAAGCATTTTTCATAAATATTATTTTTGAATCTTATTTTCTCAAACTTCTTGTTTTCCTATATACCTCTTTGACTGAAAAGTCATAGTAAAGTCCAGGACGATTTACCCATAGCTCAGTGTACTGAGATGATTTTTTTTCAGTGTTCCTCACTGTACTGCCATCTCTCTGTCTCCTAATTGGAGGAGAATGCCATGACACACTTGTAGGAAAATGCAAGTATAAGATGCATGTTCTAGTAGATGCTGTTGTGTAGTCCAGGGATCCCCCAGTGAGAGTGGAGCTGCTCATTCTCCCTGGCTTCTGGGACTGATGGCTGTTAATGGCTCCCAGCTGAGCAATCCCCAGGCTTGGCTCTCTATTGAAAGGGAGTAGTTAAAGATTATCCTCCCTCTCCCAGGGTAATGCATATCCAATCACTGGTTGGGCAGGGCTATAATTGCCTCATTTTGGGACATCTCTGGAAGACGATCATGCCTTCAGAACTCCTGTGGGATCTGCTCAAGTCTCTAATGGAACTGCACCAAAGTTCAACTTCTCCCTCTTCCGGGTCCTGCTTCCCTTACTTCCTTACATGTGCTGTTACCCAAGAGTGTTCCTCAATAAACATCTTGCATGTGAATCTCCATCTTAGAGTCTGCTTCCCACAGCTCCCAACTGCCAACAGTTGGTGCCAGGAATGATCCTTAGAAGCAGATGCAAAGGAGATTTTGGAGTTGGATCTGTATCTGGCTGGCTGGCAATGAGGACCCCGTTGCTGGTGATAGGTGCTATGTTGATAGCCCCGGGATATGGTAGCAGTAGAATTTTTAAAGATTTACCAGCAATGAACTGGGGGGAATACTGTGGAAGAAAATGCACTGGCTGTTGCAACATCACTGGTGTTTGACAAGTTAGGTATGTGTGGGGACAGGAGAGGTAGTTCTTATAAGAGCTAAGAAATTGAATAGCTGTTGCTTGGGCAATCAATGCATTGGAAAAACATATGATACATGCCTGTGGGTGGTTAGGTACCAATCTATGGCTAAATGTGAAAACCACAGGGCTTCTTTGGCAGTGTGTAAAGAGACTCATCTCCTACAGCTGGAAGACAGAAGAAGCTGAAAATAAGGCCCAGTTACTTCACTGGCCTTTTTCTTATATGTTTCCCCAAGAAAAGAGACTGACCAAAATCCTGGAAAAGCTGATCCCAAATGGAGCTAATTTATTATGTGTAACAAAGGACTTAACTGATTTAAGGGGTGGAGGGGACTACAGTACATGCTGTGCTGCATAACCCCTTTAAGGATTAAGACCTTCCTTCTCAGCCACCAGGAGTGTTCCTGCTGATGGTTCCCAGCTGAGGCCCTTCTCAGGCATTGTCCTAAGCTAGCAGGGACTGCTTCACCCAAGTTTACCTCTTCCCAGGGGGAAGTTTAATTCAATAACTGGTCCCTGCAGGTGTAGAAAGACAAGTTATGTGGCTGTCAAACAAACAAGAAGATAAAAACAAAACCAAAATCTCACCCATGGGTTAGGTATTGAAGGGTATTATCTGTTGGACGACTATCTTGGAAAAGATTACATCATACTATTCTGTTCTGTTTTGGATGCCAGAATTTAATAGGGGCATAAACACACAATGAAGGTATACAAGCATAATCCACACCAGAGATTTTCAAAAAATGATTTTAAAGTAATAGAACTCTTTTTTTTTCAGATCAATTTATTTTTTCCCCAGAATACTCACATATAAAAAGGCTGAGAATGGAGTTGCTCTACTTGAAGGATTCCTCTTTCCCCTCTTTGAAGTAGTTCATAATTTGTGTAGTAGGGACCCTTCTTCTCCTCTTTTGCTCCCTTAAAGTGACTTCTGGAACAAGTTGGAGGGGCCCCTAGGTCTCTTCAGAACAATACTTTCAAATCATTTCTCAAAATAACTACATGATAAGGATGTTATAGAGGTGATTTAAACATTGGATGGGATGTTCAAATTGATTTCTTGGTTTTTCTAGACTTAAATTCTGTACTGTTCATTATATCTTCTACATACCAAATCCTTTCTTAGCAACTCTTTGGCAATCCCTTTAATCTTTTAGCATCTTGGAATAACTAAATTTTTGTTTTCGATTACATCTTCATTTCAGCAAATCTGATGATCTACTAATCAAAGTTGCTACCCATCACTCTGTTCACTTTGAATCACCAACAGATATTACACATATCCATAGCAGTCACTGATGAAAATGTGATATTAATTTCTGTTAAAGATCATCTCATTTTTTGTAAATTATGAGTCTGGGTGCAGAGAGGTTAAATAACTTATTTGTCCCATAATCAAATTGAAGAGCTGGGCTAGAATATAGGTCTTTATTCTCTTAGTCCCTTTCATACACATAATACTTCAGTAGTTGTTATTATAAGTTTTGCAACTTGGGTGACCATCTTGTTCTGCCATTTCCTTCTTTTTCTCTTCATCCTCCTTTTCTTTCTCCTCTATCTTTCTTCCCTCTCCACTCTCCTTGCTCTTTCTCCTTTCCTTCTTTCTCCTTTTCTGTCCTTCTCCTCCCTCAGACAAGACTCAATTGATAGCACTCCGTGCACGCAGGAATATCTCGAAGCAAACCTTCCAGGCTCCTCTTTTTTTTGGACAAAAGGAGTGAGAGAATTTTTTTATGTAATCAAAACCAAGCCCTTTCTCCTATATTAAGACTCTGGAAAATGAGTGGACATACTTGTATGTGATATTAAGAGATTTGAGGATGCAGGAGAAACAGTTAAATTAATGCCTTTCTCCTGCAATTTAAGGGAAGAGTATAGATCTGTTTGGCTACAATCAAGGCCTAAGGTTGTAAATTCCTAAAATCTCTTTTCTGTGAGGGTAAAGACAGATGAAAGTGTAACAAAATAGAAACCAAAAGACTATGCCTGGACTGAGTAAAGATGGGGAGAAGAAGGAGGAACATTCAGGAAAGAACTAGTTCTGATCCAGTCTTATACCCTAAGAACGGACTGAGTATGTGTGTGAACAGTTAAGTGCACAAGCACATTTGGGGGCTCAGGCTACTAATGAATGCATTCTCTTAAGTGAGCATGACCTTAGGGAATAGAATTCTATTGCAGAACTTGTGCCTGGAAAGGGGCTCCAAACCGGCCTCCATGGTAAGGACCAGAGCAGGGGGAATGCTGCATATCCTGAGAACAGTCCTTACCTCCCTGCTACCTAGACATCCCATTGGTCTCTGGTAGTTGGCAATTTCCAATCAGCTCTGCTCCAGAAGCAGCACTAGTTCCCATAGCCTGCTTTTTCCGCTGGAGAAAATTTGGCTACATGGTTTACAGGGAACTTTCCCCCAAGGGAGTGACAATTCCACTGTAGCCCCTTTCTCCACCAGCATTGGCTCATGAGGCAATTGACACTAGAAACATTCACTGCTCCGCTACTCTGGGGCATCTTCATATCCTGTATGAATAGCTGAGTGAGATAATGAAAATAATTGGAGACCAAGGGTCCTCTCCATTTTGCTGGAGAGTCCCCATGGTCAAGTGTTACTGGAGAGTAAACATCACCTTGGCCCCTTTAAAACTTTGCTGGAACTGACTTCCCATCGGGTATTTTCCTTTGGACATGGCCAGAAAGAACCGTATCATATTCTGCAGTTAGCAACCTTCGGTCACAAGCATCGCATGGAGAGATGACTCAACTGGACCAGACTCCTCCCATCTCTGTCACTGGAAAGCATATGGAAATCTCTGGTAATACGATGAGAGGGGGTTGAGAACTTGGTGGACTAGCCTAAACTCTATGACATACTTGGCCAGAGGGACCTGACAAGGGTATGTGAATTGCATCTTAAACCATAAGACAAGCCACTTTAGCTAGGCTTGCATTCTACTTCTTCACTTACTTATACATTCTAGACATTTCCCATATTGCTACATGGTTTTTTAATATTTGTTTACTGAATCTTTTTCATAATTATGATTTGATTGTAGCATAATGATTCCCTTAAGAGGATGTGCAATAATTTGTTAAACATTCATTGATTGCTGGACATTTAGGTTTTTTCCAATGTTTCATGATTATAAATAATGTCGCAAAGACATGCCCATTGCTTCTTTTCTTATTTTACATCATTTCCTTAGTGCTCATTCCCAGGAGTGAGATTACTGAGTCAAGTGTAAACATTTCAGTTAAACAAATCCAAGTGGAAGAACACATTCTATATGCTTGAAAGGTAAACCATGAATTTGGAAAATACCAATTGACTGGGGCTGAGTCTTTGCACCATTTGCTCTAATTTAAAATGAAGGTAAACCTTTCTCTTTTAATCTTATGACTTAGCATCAACCACACAGGCACTACCAACAGGCTGAGCAAACAGACTCTAACTGCAGGCCTGTGATACAGCACAACAGAAATTATCTCACCCTTGGGTTGGGTACACATCCAATTGCATTATCATTTTCCCAGTAAATAGCTCTTGCCATCCCTAACTACAGCTATGTGAAACCAACGGCGGCCACTTGGCAGGGAATCACATTCCAAAGTGTTACTCAATTATTATCCAGAAATAAAACTTAAATCATTTCTCCTGGCTAACTGAGTGTAAGGTACTTTTCATTTACCAAAAGGTAAAATTATGCCTCCTAAGCAAACTTTTGCTTTGAGTGTCAGTTTTCTGATAGGTGAGGGTATTTTGATGGCCTCAATATGTAAAGTGAACTCACAAAACTCTCACCCCATTCTTTCTCTTCCCATGGTTTTTTGGCATTTAGAATGTATTCCTGATTCCTGGAGCTTTACCTCAAGGCAAATTCCACACTTGTCTTACCATCTCCCTAAGGGAAACATATTTCACAGTAGTTACACTACAGTGATATTTGTTTTACTTCAACAAAAATTTATTGAGTGTGTAGGCAGCAAAGCATATAGAAAGAATATGGGCTTGAGTATCATGCAGACTTGCTGTGTATCCAAAGAAATATGTGTAATTTTCCTAAATTCCAATGCCCTCATCTATTAAATGAAATGAATAATACCTCTTTCTCCTTCACAAAGTAATTGTGAGGTACAAATAACATAAATGAGAAAAGTGCCCAGTATACAATAGGTGATCAATACATGCAAATTCTTTTTCTTGAGGCCTAAATGGAAGACTAAAATGAAAGACACGGTTCCTGTTCTCAGAGCCTGAGAATGGCAGATAAGTACAAACATAGCTATGATACCAAACAGCCTGTGACAAATACCATAAAAGAAAACAAAGTTTGGAGGGAAAGATTAAGGAGCGAGATACATCTAAAAAACGGCCTAGAGTCAGAATTAGATGTATTTAAGAAACAAAATGAAAACAAGCATGGACCTGGATTCAGAGGTCACAGGTTTCACCAAGTAACCTAACGTTTTTAAGACTAAGTTTCTTCACCTGGAAATGAAGAAATTTATATTCCCCCCCAATAGAGTTTGAAAAAACATGATTTTCTTTGTAACCGTAACACACTTTGCATTTGTTAGTTATTTTAATAATGAAAATTCTAAATTTAACTATCTGGGAACCCTTTATGTAGGGGTCTGGGGTATGAAATGGATTTTATAGAATGGGTTTGGTGTTGACCAATATTAGAAGAATAGGCTGAGGGAGTAGCTTAAGTAAAGCTCCATTAAGTAAAGAAAATGCACCACAGTGTGAGTGAATGATTTAAATGGAAAAATAGTGCAAAGCGAGTTTGGTCTTTATGGGGCAAACTTTGGATGGACGTGTTTAGCCAAGCATGTATTTACATTTGACATCATGGGAAGCTCTTGAATTTTTTTAAATGAGAAACAAAACCACTTTCATCTCAGAAACGCATTTTTAGAAAGACTTCTCATAGCAGTACACAGAGACAGCACACTGCCTGTCCCTTGTTGAGAAGAAATGTATATCACACATCCCAGAATGGACAATTGCATCAGAGAGGTTAGTTTTAAACATCCTGTCATACCTGTGTAATGCTAGCCAGAGATGATTTTCATATCCTAATCCCTAGATCCTGTGAATCTGTCACCTCACACAAAAAACAAATATAAACAGGAAGGGGAGACTTTGCAGGTTTAATGAAGGATCTTGAGATGGGAATATTGTCCTGGATTATCGGGGGACTCACAAGGGTACAGGTGGGAGGGAGGCAGAAAGGTGACAATCAGAGAGAAGGGACATGTGCAGCAGAAGTTGGACTGATACGCTTTGAAGATGAAGGAAGGCCGTGAATCTAGGCACACAGGCACCTCTAGACGCTGCAAAGGCAAGGGCGTGAATTCAGCGGAGAGCCTCCAGCGGGAATGCAACCCTGCCAACATCTTGATTTGAGGACTTCGGACCTTCAGAACAGTATGATGATACATTTATGTTGTAAACCACCCAGTTTGTGGAATAATAAATATCAGCAGTTGACAACTAATACATATCCCCATTCTCTATCTCTGTTGTTTTTAGCTTATTATTTTTAATCTTTGTCCTCAACTCGCAAACTATAATACATGCATCATTAATAAAATAGTAAAACTTTTCTCCTGGAATTTCTTTGGGGAAACAAGAACATATTATTGAACCAAACATTTCAGAACACGTGAAAAAAGGTCAGATTTAATCTTTAAAAAAAGTTCAAGATCTGTTTGCAAGTGGTACTTTCGCCTACTTGGTTTTGTCTCATCCGCTTGACACTAGCTGGAGTGATGGAGTCACTGAATTGTCTGTTGCAGGGTAGTCTCAGCTCAGGACTAGAAGGGCTCCACAGACACAAAATTAAATTCCAAATGCTGCTCTCTCCAAACAGTCCCACCCTTTAGGCCTTCGGATGTAGTATGTCCATGCATAAGACTTTTTTTTTTCTATTCAGTGTTCAACTTGGCCCTTGTACAGTCTGGAATCAGGAGAAAAAAATCACTACCTTTTAAGCGCAGTTAAAGTTACAAGAAACTAGAAAGGGGGAAAACATCTCACAAACTAAGGTGCTTTAAGAACTTACCAGGATTCCTTCATGGCCATTCTTTGTATTCCTATTTCCTTATGACTTCAGCCAGAAAACATTAAAATGGGTTCCTTATATCGTGCATGGTTTGCAGGTGAAGGTTGTCTGAGCTTTAATTTGCTGTTTGATTCGCCCCAGGATTTTCAGGTGTTGCACGAGGGAGAAAAGTACAGTGCGTACCTCAGTACTTGGTTGTTAGCCATTGGACCATGGCCATAGTATTATTAAACCATCCAAGCACGCTGGGTCTCAACCACAAAATTTAATTTTCCCTACTGCAGGGACTAATCAACTACCATAGACTTAAAGACATAAAGAGACTGTTTTTATCTGCAAAAAATTTCCCCCTTCAGACTGAAGTGGAGCTAATTTTAGTTTTGTCTATCCTCAGGGTTACAAACATTGATAGAAATTCAGCTTGATGAGAAACAGATAAGAGGTAGAATTTATATGAATACAATCTGTGACATAAATTAAAGAAAGATGAAAGCGCGAAGGTTTTCTGTGACGCCTTAGTAAATAATGTTTAAAGATTCCATTATTCGTAGCCTCCGTCATACTTGTTAACTTAATGTATTTTAACATAGCTGAGCTAGCAGGAAATGTCTCCCCATACCTTCCTACTGTCCCCATAAGGATATCTTTGACCCCTTTCCTTTTTGTTAGCATCTCCTCATCCTCTATTCTTATCCATGTAGCATAGTTTAACCATGTAGCAGAGTTCAGAATTTGTGATATTGAAGTAGAAGCAAGGAAAAGAAAAAAAATCACATGCATTGAATGCCTATGATACTAGACCTGGGCTAGCTTCATACTTCTTTTATGATAGAGAACAATAGTCCTCAATATGCTTGGACAACTGGTTTTCAGGTGCCCATTATTGGTAACCAAATGCTTCTAAGTGATTCTCAAAGCATTGCATTACAAAATCAAGATTTTTTTCAATGATGAAAAGGAACTTGTAAATATCCTTAAATCTTCCAATTCTTATCTTTAAAACTATTTAAGACTGATTCCATGATACATAAATAAAATTCATATTTTTGACCACCTAAAGACTGCTACCAAAGCAAGGGATGCCACATGACACGGATTGTCCCTAGGCTGATGCAATCAACATGGAATAATAAAATGGAATGGGCTGGTGCTTGAGGTGGAAAAAGTTTTGATTATGTGGATTAGACGATCAGAGGCAGCAAATCCACATGGCTCTGAGCCAAGTGACAATTGCAGGAAGGGCACCGCATCTCTTTCAAATAGTTAAGGATGAGCTCATTGAGACATCAAAGAAATAAATTTAAACTATAGCAACGGATTGATTTGATTGCTTTAGGACACAAATTGTTTGGCATAACACTAGAGTTTGGGGGTAAATTCCAAGTACTTATACAGGTGACCCAAGACTTACAGCTGCTTAACTTGTAACTATCATACAGGAAACAATTAAGATGTAAGTGAAGGGGTACAGTTAGCAGTACACTCCAAGGACCTCCTGGGAGGTATAGGATTCGGGCGACTGGCTAGAAGACCAGTCATAATTTTTGATAATGTCAATTGAAACATATAGTCAAAGCTCTGCACAACTAACTTAAAAACTAGCTTCTCAAAGCAATTTGTGTTCTGCAATGCCAAACTTGTCCAGAGAAAATAAACTAGTGCCTTACTTAATGCAAATATTTTTTACATTTTTTTTCCCAAAGAAACAGAAAGTTGATTCAAACTGAAGGTTGAAATGCCTGATAGCTAGATTACCTTCTCCAGTTTTTTTCAATCTGATTAAGAAATAATAAATGCTTTTATATTTTATGGAACTTTGTTGAGTATTTTGGTGCATGCAGCAAAAAGCTTTCTTAGTGATAAACTCAATAGACTGGTTCTTCCAGGGGGTGACACAGTGCTTTATCATGGAACTCAGAGACTCATAGAATATGAGAAAGCAAATTTAAGGTCCTTGGACCAAAGAACCGCAATGATTACCCAAAGTTTTTTTCCTCCTTGCAGGAAGTGGTGGGAAGAATTTGAACCAGAGCAATCTTCCCCTTGTAAAAATTAACCCAACTCATAGGTAAAGGAAAATTGTGTTCAAAAACTTTTTAAGATAAAATAATTATGTTTTACTCCGACATTTTGAGAGGTGACAATTCCTGCAAAAGTGTAGAATGCACTGAGTAACATTTGGTTGCATTTCAAAAATGTTTTCATTTGCTATTTTTGGTATCTCTTTGGTAAATTTCACACCTATGTTACAGGAAGTTGAGACATCTTAATTTTACTTGTTAAAAGAGGTACGGTCTAAATTACCTTCCAAAGGGAGAAAAATCATTGTGAATCTCCAAGCTACAAAATAAGTTAATCTCACCTTTAACCATAGAAGTATGTCTTAGACAATTCCTGAGAAAAGGACAGGGTGAGAAATAGGAAGAAAGGGTGGAGGAGAATCAGAAGCAGAATCGAATGAGATAATAAGTCCTTTAATTTCACTAGTCTGGCAATAAAGGTTGTACTATACACATGTTAAATTTATTAAGAGGAAATAGGACAGCTCACATGACTAAGAGAGAAAGTGATTTTGAAGGGTTCTTTCAAAGTGATTGCTGTTGAGGCTTTACAGGAAACATTAGCTTTAAACAAAAATTGGAAATAGAAGGAAGTTCCTACCAAAGAAAGCAATTATTAGCATTTTTAATTGTCTGGAAATATTTTGTCATGAAAAATTGGACTATGCACGATACATTTATATAAATGGTTTGGAGACACCAATGTTGTAACATCACATATTTTCTTTGCACATAGTGTTCCGATAACACATTCAAGACAAGAAATCTGACTTTCACTTTTATCTTTCCTCCCCTCCCTTCTCCACAACCTCTTCTTGCTTTTTTTCTTGCTTTTTGGGCTGGGGAAGGACAGAAGGGAGGAAGAACAGGCATAAAGTAACTGCAAGATTCAGTGACTGCTACTCAATGTATTTTATTATTTCAGGAATTCATTCGAAGCTGGGCTGCAATTACATTTAAAACAGGAGAATAATGGGCTATTGACATGTATATGGTTTTAGAAATATAAGGCCTCATTTTCTCAGCTGGAATTTCCCCCTCAGTGTGCATTTGCATTACATTAGAGATGCTCTTTTGGAAAAAGAGGATCACATGCGTTCAGACATTTTGACATTATCTGGGTCAGAGGGAACATTTAAAAGCAATAGCCTTACAAGTACCAAAGCTCTCTTACAGGCAAACATCACAGTGCATTAGGGAAGAAGGGAGCCAGCCCTGAGCGTCTCCCTGCATTGGCCATGTTTTATGACATACCTGCCTAACCCAGACATTAATCTACTGAAGATGGATTGGCTTGGTCATGGTCCTCTGCTAACCTTCAACGGTGTGTACATTACCTAAATTGAAATCTGCACTTTTTCATACCACGTGTGGTTTGATGTGACGGTCCAAGGAATGTAGGATGCATTAGAATTGGTTTTTATGTGAAGAGACTCTCCCCTCCTATTTACCTTTCAGCTGAGCAGCTGCAGGCTTTCCTTCTCACTTGACAATGAAGGCATTCTTCTCCACTGCTTAGCCCAAGAGGAGCTACCCTGGCTGGCTCAGAATTGCATGGCCCTGGTCAGGTATGTAAGCAACTCAGTGCCTTTCCTGTTCCCAGAAGCGCCAAAGACATAATGAAAAAGGAATGCAGAAGTTTTCACCTGTTGTAATTGTCTAATAAAGCCCTGTACAATGAATTCTTTGTCATCTTCCAAGAAGAGGTCAGTTGTGTCAGTGATTACATGAGTACTTTATGTGAATTGAAAGGCCTATATAATTGGTGTACAGGTAAAATCTCAATATTGCACAAGATGTCTACAATTTTCTAATCCCCCATGTCCCAGTTCCCCAGATGTGACACTCTTTATTTACCCTGCACTTTTGCTTCTTTCCTGAATGGGCAGGAGAACTAGGCTTGTATCAGTTCCTCTATTATTAGTGGAATGAGGGGCAGTGTTGGGGGGAGCTAAGAAACAGTGAATCTTTGTGAAACTGCCAAACCTGAATTTTTCTGTGTTCTTCTGCAGGTTAAAATTGAAAGAGTAAGTGGACACCATAGAGGTCAAGAGTATAGGCTTTATGGTTGGACAACATGAGTTCAAATCCTACTCCTCTATCTCTGAGAGACGTGTGACCTTTGAACTTAATTTATTCATCTGGTAATGGGTAATAGTATGAGGATTCAAGGGGATTCTGTAATCATTCATTCATTCAACAAGAACTTATGAAACACATCCAAGTATCAAACACCGTGTGGGCCTCCAGCCGTTGGGGATACAACGCTATATCCTGCTTTCATGGGACCTATAGTGGTTAATCCAAAGCATTTAAGATACAGTGTTTGGCACATAGTAAACACACCATACATTTTCTATTATCATAATTACCTTAATAAAGGTATACAGAGTCACATTTCTACACTTCTTTTTGAAGACATTCCATGCTTTTGTCATCTGGAAGAGCAACAGAAAAGGTATTTTAAACAATGATTTTGACACGCTCCAGAAAAGCATAGTTTAGAATGTTGACTACTCACATTCTCAGTGCAGATACTTTTGTGAAGCCATCATCATGTCTCTGTTTTGGCAATCAAAGATGATGGTGCACGCTGAGTGTTTTCATTCAGGTTATTGAGGACCAGACACTCTTGCATGGGGTGAGTCTGGAAAGACACCTTTTTTACTTTTTCCCATTATTAAAATCATTTTTGCTGTCTTTAATGTTCATGGAACAACTTCAAAGACATTGTCTTGCTCCTAGGTATAAATGTTCTCAATGTTTTGATCCATGAAGGACCTATTCAATACTAGTGATAAAAAGTGCCAATGCTAACATTCAAGCAATTGGAATTTTGTTTCAACTATTAACCCTCCCTCAGTAGAACTGAGTTCACTTGTTTACTGAAGTAACTTGAAGTGAGAAATGACATTGCCCCCTAGAACTGTGTTGCAAATTGTTGTGACATAAATAACGAATCTCTGGCAAATGGGTGGCAAAGAACTAAAGGGTAAAGGGTTGTTGTAGCTGGGCAGGAAAGCTGTACACCTGCTGGAGTTATATCTGACATGAGCCAATTCTATTTGTTCCCACTTTCTTAGGCAATAAATTTCCTTGGTGAGTAATGGTGCACACCTACCAATTTAGAAAATTAGAGAGATAGTTTCCATTCCAGGGAATTGGCTCCAAAGGGTGTGTGGAGAGCTGGAGGCTCTTTGAATAATCCTAACTCTCCACACAGCAATTCCTTAGAATTTGTCTCACTGCACTGGGAATGATTTGCAGAGAGTACAGAACATTTAAATAGAGACACTCTATTTATTACACATGCCTTTCATGACTAGAGGAGAAAGGGCTCTGCTTAGAACACGGTGAAATACTGTACACCTCTACCAGAAAATATCCTGAAAAGGTCATTGGACTATTTTGTTGCACATGATTTATTTCCTAGTCTTTGAGAATAATGGCAGTTAAGCAAGCCCCCAGATTTGATAAATCTAATGACTAAGTCACTAAATGCTTTTAGAAGTACTGATAAAAACAAATACCGGTAAAAGCAAGCCCAAGTTTAGACTGAATTTTGTGTTTAAATGCAGTGCTCTGTTTTTTTTTTTCCCCTCTAAAACCATGAAGGACTTTGTTTTCCCTTGACACTGCTTTGTTGTCTCCCAGAGTTTCGTAAGGATAAAGTGTCTACAAGGATACCCCTATAGAAAGCACCTTTGCAGAAGTGAAACCATCAATGTGTACTTTTGCTTCTAATGGAGATTAGAATAGAACCCTCTCTTGACATCACCAGAGCTTTTAGGTCCCAGTTCCTTAAGTGCACCTGGAGGCACTAACAAAGAACAAAAGTTTCTGCCAACCTTATTTGCCTAGATAGCTTTTTTTGCTCACATTTTCTTCCAGCATCTAGGCATCAGGAAACAGAAGACACAGAGAGAAAATAAACAACTTTCTAATTAAGTCAGGGTGCAGAGGCAGCATCATATTTCTCTTATTGTGCAAACTTCAATGTATAAGTCAGCATAGACCAAATTATGCTCTGGTAACAAAAATTCCAAATTTCCTTTGGCTTAAAATATTAAGTTTATACTACACAGTGAAGTGGCTTAGAATGGGGTCTGCTCAACTAAGTCACTAGAGGATACTTTGACATTTTAACACATGCTTTCTGTGTTTCCATGGCAGGGAAGGAAGGAGAACATGGATGGATATGTCAACACTGGCTTTTCCACTGAGTGGAAACACCTATCATGTTTGCTCCCATTTCTTTGATCAAATAAGTCATATATCTGAGTTTAAGTCAAGGGGGCAGAGAAGTCAATCCTCCCATGTGCTAGAATTACTACACCCAGTAAAATCACAAGCTACCCTAGGATTTGTAAGAGTCTTGTTCATCACATTAGGCCAGTGGTTCTCCACTGGGGGTAAATTTGCCCTCTGGAAAACATTCGGCAATGTCTGAAGACATTTTTGTTATTATATTGGGGGGAGGGTGACACTGGTATCTAGTGGTTAGAAGACAGGGATGCTGCTAAACCTCCTACAATGTACGGGACAGCCCCCACCACAAATTATCTGGTCCAAAATGTCAACAATGTGGAGGTTGAGAAACCCTGCCTTAGACAATGGGGTCTCTCAAATCTAGTGTACGTAAGAAAGTCCATGCCCAAACAGAAATCACAACATACTACAAAGCTCTAGTAATTGAAACTGTGTGGTTTTAGTAAACTAAGGAATAGACAAGACAAATAGATTAATGGAGCAGAAAAGAAAGCCTGAAAGCAGTGACATTTCAAAACAATAGGGAATGGTGTTAGGGTAATTGTCTATCTATGTGGGAAAAAGATAAAACTCTATCTTTACCACACACCATTTGTAAAAATAAATTCCAGATGGATTAAATATGTAAAAGTAAAAACAAGACTGTAAGTTTATTAGAAGAAAACATGAACATGTTTTAATGACCAAAGGGGTAAAGAAAGTCTTCTTAAACAAAAACCTAAAAACAAACAAATAAAAAAATTTAAGAAAAATATACATGATTATGATAATATTTAAATTATTTAATAATGACAAGAGACTGAGAAAAACATTTGCAAATGTTTATGTAACATTCAAAAACTATCTAAATATATAAAGAAATTCATCAAATATAAAGGGAAAAAAAGGGAAATACAAAATGAGCCCAGGGCATCTGTAGTATCTGAAAGTAAGGAAATATCTAAAAAACCAAAACAATGATGACATTTCAAAGGGACAGAGGAACCAACCTGAAAGAGCTTCCAGTGGCTGAAGCTGGAATAATTTGAACAATAAAATAAATGACACAGCACTGGATCACAGCCCGAAGTATAAAATAAATATACATTATATAGATAAACAATTGAACAAATAAATAAATAGGGAGAAAAGGTTTTTTTGGTGGAAGAATTCCAAATACTTAAGTAGATAGTACCCTCCAGGAGGTGGAGCTTTGAAGCAGGTCACCTTGAGTGTGAGTTTGATTTAGTGAGTTGCTTGAAAAGAATAGAATATGGAAAGAGGAGAAAGCAACTTTACAGTGGAAACACTTGGCAAATACTATCTTGGTCAGGTGATCAAGTTTAACATTACCAGTCATAAGTCATATCAACATCATGAACACCCTAATAAGATGTGATAAGAGTGCCACATCACCCCTGTGAAACACATAACAACAATCTAATCATGAGAAAAAACATCAGATATTCAAGTTAAGGATCATTAACAAAATACCTAACCCATACTTCTCAAACTGTCAAGGTGATTAAATAACAGGGGAAGACTTAGAATCTGTCCCAGACCAGAGAAGACTAAGGAGATATGGTATTCAAATCCAATGTGGTATCCTGATTGGATCCTGGAATAGAAAAAGTATAGTAGTGGAAAAACTAGTAAATTCCATATAACATCTGGAGTTTAAAGAATAGTTTGTACTGATGTTGATTTCTTAGTTTTGACACATGTACCATAGTGATGTAAGATGTTAACAATGGGGGAACAGGGATGAGGGGGTTACAGAAACTGACTGTACTACCTTTGCAACCTTTTTGTAAATATTTTCTTAAAAGGTAGGGAGGGAGAGAAGCAAAAGACAAATAACTCAAAATAAAAATGGGCAGGCTGGGGGCAGTGGCTCACGCCTGTAATCCTAGCACTCTGGGAGGCCAAAGTGGGAGGATTGTTTGAGCTCAGGAGTTTGAGACCAGCCTGAGTAAGAGCGAGACCCTGTCTCTACTAAAAATAGAAAAGAAATTAGCTGGACAACTAAAAATACATAGAAAAAATTAGCTGGCATGGTGGTGCATGCCTGTAGTCCCAGCTACTCAGGAGGCTGAGGCAGGAGGATCTCTTGAGCCCAGGAGTTTGAGGTTGTTGTGAGCTAGGCTGACGCCACGGCACTCTAGCCTGGGCAACACAGTGAGACTCTGTCTCAAAATAAATAAATAAATACAAAATAAAAATGGGCAAAAGGCATGAACAGAAAATTCACCAAAGAGGAAACAAATTGCCGTGAATGTATGAAGAGATACTCAACCTCACAACAGATCGAGGAAATGTAGATTAAAATGAAAATGGGATATTTTTCAAGTTAGAAAATGCCAGGTGGGAAAAGTGAGTATTTTAGTATATTATTTGGATATATAAATTAGCACAATTACTTTATAAATTAATTTGGCAATATGCATTAACATTTTATTTTATTTTATTATTTTTTTTAATTTATTCAACAAAGGCTTATTGAATGCTCACCATGTGTCGAGCACTGAGGTGACAGCAAAGAATGGGAGAGATAGGTCCCTGCTCTTGTGTGGTTTATAGTCTGAGCAGGCAGAGCCATGGGGATGGGTAGCAGACAAGTAAGCAAACAGACCAATAATTACAGTTTGGGACCAGTGCTGCGAAGGAAGCAAGCGAGGTGTTGTGAGGGTAAATAACTCCATTTTGGAAGCTTCTTTAAATGGGTGGTCAGGGATGGCCTCGCAGAGGAGCTGGCCTTCAGATCAAGACCAGAAGGGCAAGAATCCAGCCACACGAAGAGCTGAGGAAAGAGCATACTAAGGTGAGCCAAAAAGTAAGAAGCAGGAAAGAGCCTGCTCATTTCTAGAAAAAAATCAGATGTCAGTGAGGGGGAGGCCAGGAAGCAAAGCAGAGACTGCAGTAGGTGGCACAAGAGGTGGGCTGGGGCCAGATCCTACAAGGCCTACTGGGCCACAGTGAGATGTTCACATTTTATTCTGGGTACAACAGAAAATCAGCAGAGAGCTCCAAGCAGAGGAGAGACACATTTTACCTTATTTCTTGGAAGAGCGTCCTGGTGGCTCTGTGAGGATGATGACAGGTGAGAAAACATGGCAGCAAAGAGCACAGGTAGAAACCACAGCAGGGGCCACAGATGATGGTGCCTTGGAACCCAGTGATGACACCAGGTCTACTAGCCGTATGACCATGTTGAAATTTAGAGAAATTCTGAAGGTCTAAAATGATGACAAGGTGATAAGTGGCAAATTCTGATTTCTTCCAGGCATACTGACATCTAGGCAAGCTCTCTACGTCTTGGTTTTCTTATTTGTAAAAATGGGTTAATAACACCTACATTGTCTAGTGATCTAATGAGTACAGAGCCCAGCACACACTGGCCTTTGCGAAATGTTATTAGGTTCGCTCTTCCTAAAATAACAAATCTCGATCTGGTCTCATCTCTTCTGGTCTGCTCTCCTCTTCCTCGTCCAGTCTCGTCTCCTCTTCCTCATCCTGTCTCATCTCCCCTTCCTCTTCCGGTCTGGTCTCCTGTTCCGGTCTGGTCTCCTCTTCCTCGTCCAGACTCGTCTCCTCTTCCGCTCTGGTCTCGTCTCCTCTTCCTCCTCTGGTCTGGTCTCGTCTTCCTCTTATGGTCTGGTCTTGCATTAGCATTTTAAACATACAATAACCTAGCAATTCCACTGCTTATTTAACTACCTAGAGAAATGCCCTATGTGTACAGAATTATTCCTATGTGTAAGTATTCATTGCAGCTTTGTTTAAAATAGCAAACATTGAAAATAATGTGTCAATCAGTAAGGGGATGACTAAAAAGGTATGTTTATAATCTGGAATACTACTTTTCTATTAAAAAGCTAGATTTATACATAATAATGTATAGCATATATGTTGCATAACTTATATATACATATATACAATATATAATATGTATTATTATATATAATGTAATAAGTAATGGACCGCTCCATGAATATATTATTGGGTGAAAATGGTTCATTTACAAAATGCCACACTCTCATCGAGGTAACACATAGAAACACATGTAAAATAATAATCTCTGCCCAACAACCACACAAGTACACATATTGTATACAAAAGCTAAGAGAAGTATCGTAAGGATCCATGTTAAAGTAAAAATGGTGTTTACCTTTGATAGTAGATGGGGTAGAAAATGTGATATGTGAATATATGGAGAAGAAGGAAGGGGTCCTTTGAAAATAATATAATTTTATTTCTTATATAATTAAAAAGTAATTTAAAATGAATAGCCACCTTGGGTGCTAGTAAAAGATGGTCAGTTTTTTGACCCTTACCCTTAGAAATACAGTAGATCTTGGGTGGGGCCCAGAAATCTGAATTTTTAACAAGTGTTCTGGATGATTCTAAGGTGGTAAGCACATTAGACACTACATTGGAGAAACTGAAAGGTTGCAAGTAAGTTTTCAGGTTGTGCTCCATATATTACTGATTTTTCTGAGCTGGGTTGGATTAATTTTATATGTTCCACAACCAGTTTTAGAATTTGAAAGGGCCCAAGTTGTGACACAAATGAGAAATAAGGCAAAAGATTAAAACAGATGGGAGATAAGAATATCATCTTTACTATATATAAAGTTGATATTGGGGGATGAGGCTATCTGTGGGCAAGTGATCTACATAACATCTAATTGCAGAATTAAACAGACTTACTTACTCAGTCACACTGGGCAGGTCTCCACTTTTACCTTATACCGAAGAATATGTGCTGTCTTTGATCAGATTCACCTCTATGAGTAAGAAGAGAGCTACCCAACATATTCTTTTTGAGCTTATCAATTCATTCCTCCTCCCTTTGAGGAGCAATGAGTGAGGGGCTATAGAGAGGCCCAGAGGGTCATCCTATTTGAGCTCTTTCCACGTGGAAAGAAACATCTTCAAATAGGGAAGGACTGAACCCCTAACAATATAGGGTGATACGAGAAAAAGCTATGGTATTATTGAAAGAAGCTGCATTCTTAAGAGATAGTTCTATCATTCAAAACATCAGCTCTTCAAATTGATGCTTCAATCTTTCAATTCCATATTTCTCCATATTTTATTAAAATTCAGTTCATACTTTTTTATATGTGATAATTTATTAAAACAATGGTCCTCAATTTCTTACTTCTTTCTGTATTCATGAACTTTTTTGGTCACCACTTACACTCTGGGCTTAACTACAATTTTTTTGGCCTATGGATCTTGAAAATGGGACTTAAAGTCTATTTACACACTGGGTCTTGGAAACTTTGCCAGTGCCACCATAGGAACAGGCCTGAGCAAGCTACTGGATGATCAGAATCTGATAGCCAGGATACTCCCATTGCCCCAGCTGACGCATTGCAACACAACCACCAGACCTGGAAGGTCATCCAACGCCAGCCAACCCCAGATGACCTGCCAGACGACTGAAGACATATGAGCAAACCCAGATGAGATCAGGAGCCTGGCTTGAACCACAAAAAGACCCACCCAGCAGTATTGTTGACTAAGAAAATAGCTAAGCTACTAAGTTTTTGAATGGCTCTGCAGCAAAAGCTAAATGATACTCTATCTAGCATGAACTATATATCTAAATGATATCTTATGTTTTCCTTTTATTCTTTATAATGTTGAAATTTTAAAACTTCCTGATGCTGAAAATTTAAATAATATTTTATGATATGATCTTTATGAGATAAAACTAGATTAAAGCTCAATCATTTTAAATCTACAAGGTTTGTTTTTTGATTTACCCTCCTAACACTCATACGCAAACTCTATGTGAGAGTTCTCTGGTTGAATATGAATTTGACATACGACCTCTGTGTGCCTCAGGTAATGATTGTACAGTCAACTTGTATAGTAACTATATTTAAATACTAGCATCTTGATTAGTTCAGACATTGTTGTTCCCAGGACCATGCCCCTGGACAATACTGAGAAATACTCTGAGTTCTAGTATGCTCCTAGGAAGGAATTGAGTATATAATTCTTCCCTGAATGATGATCTAAGGAGTCTTAGTAGGCTCAGAGTTGCAAACATGTTTTTTATCAAGGACTAGTTTGAATTATGTGTTTGTGGGAACTGTTTGAATATTCAGACATAATGAATTTAATTGTGTATGTAAGTTTTTGTTTAAACAGGTAAACATGATATTTCTCCTGTGGATTTGGTACAACTTTGCCTACAAATAATAAGATGTTATTTAACTTCCCAGAATTCCCCATGAAAGGGGCCTTCAGAATGGAACAGTCATCTCAGACAGATCTGAAAGGAGCGAGTTCAGATGCTATCTGCCAGGAAGAATCACCTACTGCTTGCCAATTCATAGACAGTCTGAGGCTCTAACCCTTTCCTTATTCTATCCTACTCCAAGCTCACTGATACATCTAACATGGTGCTGAGGCACCAAGAATTCACCATCAACAACAACAGTTCCATCATCCTCCCCTTCTTGGTTCTTCTCTCCAACCTACCCCAGCTACTGTGGAGATCTTTGGATGAGTGCCATAAAGTTTGACAGATGCATACCATTGGTTGCAATCAAAGTTATTTTAACAAGATTTGCTATGTGGAAAAACATCCAGAGGGATGTGGTTGAAGCATTTGAAATCTCTCATTTAGTTTTAAGTTGTATCCCACTTCATGAAACACCAAAAGCTAAAGGGTAATTTCTTTGCCAAAATCCGTCTTATGAAATAATTCATTTTGGTACGTGCTGAGAAATCACCAATTAGAACTACAACAAACCCCTGAAACATCTGCACCTATTTAAAGTCTTTAATTTTTGCACTGGCATGCCTGTCATTCATTCTACAGTTATTCTTATTGCTTAAAATTAAGAGTAGTGGCATCCATTTTGTTTACTTGTAGCAGCGTGATGGTCTTTAAGTAATACATTTGATTCTTTTACATTTACATTCCTACTAAGCAAAGCAAACAAACCGGGAGATGCTTATTATGCATAACTATAAACATATACATGCTCACACCAGGAAGTGAAACCTGAATTTTTTGTAACCATTGCAAAATGCAAATTTTGACTATTATACTACCTTATGTAAAATACCACCTTTAGGGATGATAGAAACTTAACATGTGTTCCTTTCTGAAGGAAGTGGTTTGTTCCTCTTTGCCTCCTTCTAGGTGATTCACTGAGAGAAATAAGTCATTTAATTTGTAACTAGAAAATTGAGACATCCTTACTCAACTCGATTTATTATTGTTTTAAGTAGAGGCAAGACCATTAAAGTAAGAATACAATGGTTACCTCTTCAAAATTGAGGGTGGATGGAAGTATGAGGGACTACAAGAGCATATAAGACGGCTTTCTGTAGTGAAGGGAAATTTTCTATGTCTTAATTGGGGTGGTTATACGGGTGTGTGCATTTATCAAAACTCATCAAACTATACACTTAAAATCTGTACATCGTATTTTAATATGAGAAAAAAATAAGAATGACTGGCCAAATCGAGCAGGGCCTTTTAGGTTGTGGTAAAGGATTTGGATTTCACTGTGTGTGAAATGCAGATTCACTGGAGGTTTTCTAGGAAGGAGCGACATGATCTCATTTATGTTTTCAGGCAAACTCTTTCTGTGGCAAAACCTGAAGGAGGGAGACTGTCCAGGGGACTACTGCAACAGTCCTGGAAATGTTCTCAGTGGAGGTGGTGGTGCTCATGCTGTGGACTTTGTGCTGTACTGTCCAGATGCCCCTGGACAGGCATGAAGAAAACTCTAACTGCTAGGAAGGTTTTGTTGGCAGCACTCAGAATGATCTCTTCTGGAGAGAGTCACTTGTTCCTTTCCTGGGGCAGCCCAAACACAAGGAAAGGTTGATACAAGAGTATAAAGGCCTACTCTCTGGACAGTCCTGAAGGGCTGTCCCAGCCTGTGAGCTCCCTGTGGAGTTGGCTGAGGCCTTGTGACTGCACCTCAGCCCAACTTCTCTCTCTGCCATCCTGCTTCTGCCCCTTTCCCCTTGAAGGTGTCAATCCTACAAGCACTCTTCTGACGAATGCTCATCTCTGTCTCAGAACCTGATTCCTGGAGAACCCAATCTGTGACAATTGCTAATAGAAGTTGATTTTATTTTTTATCTGCCTGTAAATGAAAGATATATTTCAGGAATCTTATCCTGTTGTCTAGTGATATATGGTGGGTTGTGACGGTCTAGGACTCCAGGTGTATCAGGCACCAAGGGGTTTCTTCCACATACTGCCTGTAACTGGTCATGGGACACAGGCAGGCAGTCACTTTACTTCTCTGGTCCTCAGTCCCCTCTTCTGTAAAATAGGGAGGAATATAACCAAATGAGATCATCCAGATTTTTTTTTTTACAATTTTATGATAAAATTTATTAGAAATATTAAAAGTAACTGAAAACAAGCTTATTATTAACTCTTGTCTTCCCTTGACTCGTTCCCTAGTTATTAGCTCTCTTTAAATGGTCATGGATGTCTCCAAAATGTACACAGGAGACATGAAAGAGGAGTAGACTAAACCTAACCACTTCTGCAAACTGTTTGCAAATCTAAGACTTAGTTGGAGAAGATTGATATGAATAACTGCTAAGCTCAATGTCTTGGATTTTTTTTTCTTTCATTCTGAGTATTCAGTTCCTGCCCAAATGATTCTAAGTGGTTCCAAATCACTACCTGACTTGATTTAGCTTTCCTGGGTCTCGGTCTTCTCCCATGCTATTAATATTTGTTTAAGACAAACTTCAGCCTCAAGACCTTTGCACATGTCCCCTTTGCCCAAAACAGTCTTCACTCAGCACATTTAACTCCGGCTCATCTTTTGAATCTCAGCTGAAAAGTTGCATCTTCAAGGAATTTTTTTCCTGACCACCAGTCATGCCTGGTGGTTTCTACCTGCTTGAAACATTCCCATAGACTTATTCCGTGCTAGGGGGAGATTTCTAGGAACTATGTAACTACGCACGTAAGTGAGAGTAACATTGAACCCAACTCTATTATAAAAAATAAATTGTTTGAAAAATTCTTTTTAGTTACTAATAGCAATACATTACATGAAATACACTTCAAAACAAATAAACATATACCAATTGGAGACTATACCAAATAAAATATGAAATCTTTGCTTTAAAAGACTCTATTAGTAAGGAAGAGAGAATGAATCATATGCATCCTGATTTTGTAAGTTTAAATTTTCTTTGAAGCCTTTTTCCCCTTTGTGGGGTGGGTGAGGGTGGGAAAGTAATGATTACATATTCAGCCACCTTTGATGTGCTACCAAAGAAAAACATATTCACATGCATTTCTACAACACCTGTGTGGTAGATTTAAGATAGCAGGGTGCAGATTCATTGGCACACTTTTCCTTGAGAAGTGAGATCTATGTCTCCACTTGAATCTGGCCAGGCTTTGTGACTGCGTTGACCAATAGAATAAGACAGAAATGACAATGTGTCAGTTTCCTTAAGAAACAAGCAGCTTCTACTTTCTGTTTCTGGGAGCCCTGAGGCACCACATAGGAAGAGGCTATGTTTAGACACTCCAGTTGACAGTCCTAGCTGAGTCCAGCATTCCAGCCCTTTTCCCCAAGAAGACAGCCATGAGAATGAAGTCATCTTGGACTCACTGGACTAGCCCATCCAGCAGCTCATTGCCACCAAGTAACCTCCCTTGATACTACGGAGAACAAAAGAGTCAACCAGCTGAGCCCAACCCAAATTTCTCACCCACACAACTGTGGGATATAATCAAATGGTTGTGGTTTTAAGTCACTAATTTGGGATAGTTTGTTACACAGCAATTGATAACCAGAGCACCTTAATTAGCATACTTTTTCTTCTGTGTTTTTGTTTTCTTTTTTCTCACATTGTCGATGTATTTCTTTGCAATACTTCTATACCACTAAAGAAAACAAATGTCATTTCATTGTTCCAAAAGCCCTTTTACATTCAAAGAGTCAAAAGAGAAGTTTAATTGACAATGAAGCCAACCATCATTTGTTGGTAAGACATAAAGTATTAAAAAGACAAACAACTTGTTTCTAAAGGAAGATGAGATCTATAATAAATACCCTGTCCTAAAGAAGTATTCACTTTGAATGCAACCACTTCCGTCTTGCCCTTTTCTCCTTGTTAATACTGAACTCAATTTAAACTTTGTGAAGACACAGTGGTCATTATACACATATAGCAATGGTGCATTTCAGTGCCACACATTTGCAATAGTAGACATACAACATGTGGTAGAATGCTTAGCTGGCCTCTCTGTCTCAACAGACCTTCCTCCCTCTTCATCCACTCCTCTTTGCCCTCACCTTTTGCTATGATAATCAAGGGCTTCTCAAAATGTGGTTTACAATTGACTTGCATCAAAATCACTTGGGAAGCTTGCCAAACACGCACATTCCTGGGTCCCACAAACCTCATGGATTAGAATCCCAGTGAGTGCAGCTCAGAAATCCACATTTTAAACAAGCTCCCAGGTGACCTTATACTTAAATTATCATCTTTAGGGACATTTAACTGTCTTTGTTTTTTGCCTTTCCCCTTTATGGCTTTCCAATGTAATTCTCTTAACGCCTTTCAACAGCTTTAATTTGCTATGGTTTCTAAGTTATGTCTTCTCTCCTCTCGTCTCCTAGGTTCTTTCTGTGTTCTGTCATTTTAGGTCTCTTTTGCCTCTCATTATTGAACTGGCTAATCCAAGGATTTTACACTTAATCTTTAAATCTATAGGACTCTTTTTTTGTCTCTGTTAGAGGTTCAGAGTTCTCTCTCAAAGACATTATAACTGCAGCTATTTATAAAACTGAAAGGGGACAGCAACCTCTTCTAATCTCCAGGTAACTAATTATAGAAACATTCTCATTATTCTTAGATTACCACATTATTTCTGATTTCGTTTGTTTCAATTAGCTGGAAAAAGAGCTGCCTGACACGATTTTGCCCTTCCTCTGACTATTTTGATATTTGTATTATCTACTTTTCAGAACACACCTGTGTCTTTTTCACACAATCTGGTAAATATTATAATATTTAAGTATCACGATCGCACTGATGCATAGCTGACCCCTGGACTGGCCAATCAAGACTCACAAGGAGTGTGTTTCAGGAAACCAAGATGATATGTCCTCAGCACCTGAAAAAATACGCAGAAATTCAGGTTACATCTGGAACTCATTATGTGTTTTCTCTGTCCATTCTTGATTGGTTCTTCGCAGCACCTCCCTATGAAAAGTAGGTGATGTGGGTGAGCTCATTCACATGGCCTGGTTCAGTTTCTCAAGGAGCATGTATTGATCACTGCCATAGTTCAAAGCAGGGCCTTGAGTGGTGAGGTGGGAGTGGGGGTCTTCAAAAACAGTAGGGAATGAAGGGAGGAGCTCACTTGGCAGCTGGGATTCTTGAACTCCCAGGTAATGCAGAGAATGCAGTGATTTATGAACTGTACTATACTAAGCTACAGTAAAGTTGTGTGGCACAATTTCTCCAAACACAGTGATTTCATTTCAACCTTAACAGTTACTCTGCAGTCTATAAAATATTTACATTGCCTTTCTAAACATATACATTATTTACTGTACGTCTATAAAATATTTATGCAATTTTCTCAAAAGATACTGTATATGGTGCATTATTTTTATCCACTTTTTCCCCCCTGGTAGAAGTAGGCATGCCATGAATGGGGAAATTTTTTTGAAACAAAGGAAAAGCAGCAAAAAGGAAGGAGATACTATGGAACTGAGACAGGAGATAATAACTTTGTTCTTGATGGTCTTGCTCCCACCTGCCTGTATGCTACAGATCTGTGTTGCTGGAGAGAGCAAGTGACCAAGAGGAGCAGAAGCCTGTGCTTTGGGTTGACTGAGCAGAGCTGAAAAAGAAACTCAATATGCACCCATCCAAATTTCAAAGTAAGAAGGAAGGAAAACATGCATAAGCACACACACAAAACACCTAAGACATAACAAAACTTGAATCATTCATCTATCATGATAGCCTATGTTATTGTACAGACTATACCCTCCATCTTGACCAAATAATTTCTGTACTCTCACCTCACTTGGTTTAGGTTCAGAGACATTTTTTTCTGAGATACAGCAGAAAATGTGAATGGGAGAACTCAGGCATTCATCAGGAAAATTTGGGCTGACAAATACCACCACAATTTTCTAAATCTTTAATAAAATTTACACAACATTCCGATAGCCTTTCTAATTGAATTGTCCCAAAGATCAAATTTCTCTCATAACTGTTAAACTCATCACATCATTTGGAATAAATACTTTAACATGGGAGCTATGTCTATGGGTTGCCAGATATCTGGCTAAGAAGTAAAAGAAAAATATGAACCATGAGAATGTTTTGTCTTCATGATAGTAATTTGATTTGAAGTTATCCAGTTAGGCTCCAGACTCAGTTCACATTCACTGGAATGCAGAGTACCATTAGTTCTCCATTACAGAGAAAGCAGGCTTCACTTGCAGAAACTCAGGACGGAGGGGAATGGTCTAGAGCTCATTAAAAACCATTTAGCGCTAAACTGTCAGCAGACTTTGAAAGAGGCCTATTAGTTAATGTACACAAGAAGTTATCAGCACTTGTGATAAGTCAAAGAAACCAAACAATAAAACCCATTAGATAGTATTTGTAAGACAGTTGGGCTTTATGAAATGTTTTAGATTAATTAGATCGAGATTGACAGAAAAAATAGCATTTACTGGAGAGGATTTTTATTTAGAGCCCTTACCTGGAGGCAAAAATCCTGAGTTTTTACTGGCCCTAAATGATTGACTTGTCTACAATGAGTTGATGACCTCATAGGTGACACAGAGGACGTAATTACGCTGCCACTAGAAGGCTTTCTTTTTTCGTTCTTTTCATGGATATAATGGATATAATAGACAAGGTCTTCACCAACACACAAATAGGGTTATTGCTTCTAAAGACTGTAATCCAAAACCTCCCTTCCTTAGTGTAGTCTGTTGGCATTACAGTGAAAAACAATTCTGAGACACAGTTCTGATAATCTGGCTAGATCTAAGAATAACATGTAGAGTTTTTAAAGTAATATTATTTATTGCAAATGGACCTACAAAAAATGCAAAGTTGTACTCTCTGATAAGAATATTCTATGGTGACCATTGAGAGGAGAGTCATATGGTTTTAGAGTTAGCTGGGGAGGGGCATAGATGAGGTAAACTAATGAGCCTAAGCCCAAAACAGCCAAAGTGGATAATCACTCCACACCAAAGAAATATTTACAGGAAGGACCAATATTTTCATGAAGGAATAGCAACTGAAACTATAATGTACCATACTAAGTTATCATAATACATTTTAGATACAAAAAAAATCAAAAGAAGCATGATTACCAGCTACTCTAAAAGGGGAAAAAAAATCCGTGATACATATGCTCATGTCAAATTTTAATCAGTTTAAGTATTTGTGAGGTCTCCGTGATTGGCTCATTGAAAACCATGCTTTTGGGTAACTGAATGATTTGACTCTATGAAATCTTTGGATAAAAGCCAATTAAATGTCAGAGAGTATCTTTAAAACTGATAATTTGAGTTTTAGTATAGTTGATCCTAAGCTATTCTTCCTTCTAATGATTAGATAGTAGATTTCATTTTGTCTAGTAAGGTTACTTCTACTGCATAACAACAAAAACATGTCATTGGCATAGAGAGGAATCTTAGTCATTTTGCTTCCCAATAATAGGGAGCTATTCACCTGGCTCATCCAAAAGTCAAGTGAGATTATTACAATGAGAGTTAAAAGAAGGGAAACCAAATTAAATGTATTAAGTTTGTAGGACTTTCAACTAAATTCCAGTAGCACAATAATAGCTAAATATTTTATGAATTTCTATTTGTCAAACACTGTTCTATATTATCTATAGGCATTAATTTATTTAATCTTCACAATAATCCTATGAGGCAGGGACTATAATAATATCCATTCATATAGGTATGGAAAATGAGACTTAGAGAAAGTTGATAACTTGCCCAAGGTCATATATCAAATAAACGGGAGAGCCAAGATTGAATGCAGTCACACTATCCTGCGTCTTAACGTATATATATATAGTTAAAATCAGCAAAAGTCCAAAATTGCTCTATTGACAGGAGTTTGGATTTTAGTTGAGTTTCTGTAATAATTCAAGAGTCCATTCACTTATTATTGGTACTTTAAGCCTCATTGGCTTCAAGGAACAGAAATCTTTTAGCTCTGTGAAAAGAGAAATCCTTTTTCACCAAGTAAAGTAAAATTGGAGCCTATGCTAAAGCAAGCTTCCAAACACATGAATGAACGTATAGTCAGTTCTTCTGTTAACTATAACAAGGTGGATAGAAGAAACAGAATTAAGTTTGAGACTAGCCTGGGCAACATAGTGAGACCCCAGCTCTAAAAAAAAAGAAGAAGAAGAAGAATTAGTCGGGCATGGTGGCACCTGCCTGTATTCCCAGCTACTTGAGAGGCTGAGGTGAGAGGATGGATTCCTTGAGCCCAAGAGTTCAAGGCTGCAGTGAGCTGTGATTGAGCTACTCACTACACTCCACAAAGAAAGAAAAAAAAGAAAGAAAAAGGAAGGAAAGAAAGAAAGAAAGAAAAGAAGGAAGAAAGAAAAAGAAAGAAAGGAAAACAGATTCAGTTCTGGGTCCCCCAGGGGTCACAAAATGTCTTTCCTCCATCTCTGAAGGTCTGCATGCTTTATTTCAGCTCTAGTTATCTGTTACTATTTGTCCATTCTTTCACTACACTGGCTTCTCTTGCTTACACAGGGTCCCACACAGTGACCCCCAAGTTTATTTCATCTTATAGGCTCAGTACTCTCATTTATCAACTGCGGCCCTGATTCTTCACTGAGCTAGCATGTCTAGTCCAGATGCAGTGTGCTTATCTCAGTCTTTAATTATGGAGAGGAGGGAGATGAGTAGTCTGAATATCCATCCATCTTTCATATTTTAATATAACTTTGCATTCAGAAAAGTTAAAATATAACCATTATTTCATTATGCAAATTCTGGAAAATGAAAACTTTACAAAATCTTCTTGCAGGAGTGGGGGAAAATATTGAAATTTAGAGACATATTTGACTGATTCTCTATCTCTTGTCATTTAGTTTAAATTTAAGAGATAATGAGAGTTGATTCAAGCCAATTGATAAATTGACTGGTCTTGGGGCAAGTTTTTCACCTCTGGTCTAATCCATTGTATTAGAGAGGAGGATCATGTGGAACAAGGGTGAACTATCCCTTCAGCAGGGGAGATGGGTGATGTAGTTCCTGTAATCACATCAGACCAATCTGGCTCAACTTTTAAGTAACAAAAATTTGTGAGATGTTTTCCAGCTGCCATGGACCCCCAGGTTAAAGATCATGTAACCCGAGCATGCCCAGATGAATCAAGCATGCAGCCATGGGCAGAACCAAAGTGCTTGGATGCAGAGTTGGGGCTGAATTAAGAAGGGGACACCATGTGGCAGGATCCACGATCCAATCAGAAAAAGCATCACCTCATGGCAGGATCCAGTCAGAGTACATTTCCTGGCAGTGCCCCATGGAAAGATCCCATCAGATCACACTACGTTATCCTCTGTTATAAAACCAGCCCAACTCTTTTGTTTTGGGACACACTGCTTTGGGAACTATTGACTTGATACCCGCCAAGTAAACGAACCCCTCCCTTTGGGAACTAACATTTCCAGAGACAGAAGTATGGTTGGTTAAATCCCACCCCCTCAACATGGTAACTATGTAGCTAAAGTAATCACGTTTCATGAAGTCTTAGGCTCAAATCTGAAGAAAGGGGTATAATTTAAATGTCAAGAATGGAGAAGAGAGCATTCTGGGTATAAGATATTTCAAAAGTATACAAAATGAAGCTCATGCAGTATGTTTCGAGAATAATGAATATGCTAATGATTTATATAGCAGACCATCTCTGGAGGTAGGGCCCAAAGCAATTTTGCAACCAAATATCACAGAAGCAATTGTTCTCAGGACCACACCCTCTGCTTCTGATAAACATTTCTATTGGGGAAAATATTCTTGGCTGAAAGTGGCCAAGTTTACAGACTGTATCTACTATTTGGAGGGGGTGTGTGGTGCCTGCTAGAAAGGAACAAGCTACTGGTCTACTCATGCTCTCAGCAGATTATCTTCCAGACGTGGCTTTCCAACTTTAAACGGAGAGCAGATTTGCGCCTACCACTAAAAATTTGGGAAATCATGCTTTAAACTTTCCAGAACACGTGCTTAGGTAGGCTTTTCCTTCCTTCCTTGCTTCCAAGGAAGTAGTTTTTCCTTGGAGTCAAGTAATGGAGCCAGAAAGAGGAGTGTGTGTTGGATCAAGGAAGGACAGGGTACGGAGGAAGGAAGGAGGCTGTGGAGGGCAGCAAACATTAGCTTTCCTTTATAATTCTACCTCGCAGGGCCATTCCATGCAACCTCTTTTTAACTGATTTTAGACATGGAGAGAGGAAAGACAGGATGAGGGGCCCCCAGAGTCTACAGAGATAGAGAGGAAGTTATTAATTTCAGTAAAGCTAGATGCTTGAGAAAACCCTCCCTATTGCAGGCCGAGAGAAGGCTCTGTGGAATTTTCTTATTTTTTTAAGGCTGACATCCTCGTGCAATATTTACATGATTATTATACACTATACTAGGTGACCCAGATAGGATTACGAGCAGCATTTTTATGGTTCTCATTCATTTCTTCTGTTAATTTGTAGGGCCTTTATCCACGTGTATTTGCAGGGTTTCCCTGTGCCGAGGCCTGCTGAGACAGCTCCTGGGATGCCTGTTTTTTTTTTTTTCTTTTTTTTTATTTTAGCATGTTATGGGGGTACAGATGATTAGGTTACGTATGATGCCCTTACCCTCCCTCCCCCCCAAGTCCTAGCTTCAAGTGTGTCCATTCCCCCAGAGGTGTGCATCGCACTCATTGTTTGGTGCACATGCCCGTCCAACACATTCTACTAAGCGAGGTATCCCAAGAATGGAAAAACAAGCACCACAGGTACCCACCATCAAACTGGTATTAGCTGATTAACATTTAAGTGCATATATAAGAATAACATGTATTCGATGTTGGGCAGGGGGAGGGGGGAGCGGGGAGGAGTGGACGGGGATGCCTGTTTTGACTTCTCTCTCTGTCCCATCTTCCCACCGCTGTCAGTTTATTTTGCCTTCAGGCGGAGCAGGGCCTCTCCCTTCCTGTTAGTGCTTTGTCACTACTCAGTCAGCATTGTATCGCTTTCCTCTCTCTGCAACGGTTTCTCCTCTTCCCACCTCGCTTTCAAGAACATATCCATGGTCGTCCAGAAGCGTCCCATCTGTCCTCTGGAATCATCTGTTTTTTATTTCGTAAGCCGGAGGATGAATTTTTAAACCGTCCTTTAAGTTACGGGGAACCAGGCTTTCCGAGGCCTCTCTGAGGGAGGAGAGACCATTCCCAGGGCTCACACAGGCCAGAAGTTATTGGCTTCGTGAAAGCTGTTACTTTGTTTTGAAAACCTGCATGAGTCTGTTATTGTTGGGTACCCCAGAGGCTAATCACTCAGAGGGAGTTTGATCCTGTCGGGTCTGAGAGAGAACACTGCACAGCCTTTGTCTCCTTGCTGCCTGCCTACCAACACCGTGGAGCCCCTCCTGCCTGGGACTGCCCAGCGTTCCCAGCCACCCTTTCTGGGGCAGAGCAGAACATCCACACCACCAACCCACAGAGATGGAAGTGGCAGGGGTTTTGCAATTCTGAAGCAAATTTATCAGGTTGTCTCAAAAAAAAACCCACAATGTTATTATTGTTTACCTCAATTTGTTTTCTCTCGCTCACTCTATATTCATGAAAATCTTGCTGTATATGATTTTTAGAACATTCTTTCATTCCTCTATTGTGAAATACAATATGCATTTAGAAAAAGTACACAAAACATTCAGGTTCAGGTTAAGAAGATATTATAAAGCAGGCAACTATGTAACTACCACTTTATTATGTAAAATGTGACTTTTTTATAGGCAGAAAAAAAGCCTTTTAAAACTTGGTCCTTTTGACTTATGGAAAATAAGTAGGATTATATAAGTGAAAATATTAATTTGGGTTTTAATATCTTAATGGTGCAATTATTGTTTTATGTTCATATATTCTGCTGAGCACTTGAGACTAGATTATTTGCCTGTAGATCAATCACTTCATGGTTGTCTGAGATGAAATTTTTATTTCAGGTTACCTTCCCTCATGCAATTGCTGTATTTCAGGACTATCTCCTACTTCTCCAAGGCTTAACCCATTAATTTGCCTTTTGCAAATTAATCTGTGTATTAGGGTAGGCAAAACATAATTCTTTGTACTTACAAAGTAAAACAACTGCAAAATGTCCAAGTGAATCTAGATATCCCACCGGAATTACTTTTGGAATATTCTATTTTTAAGATCATTCTTCCTATTCCCATGAATAATTCTACAGGGATGACTAAAGTGAAATCTTTTTACTTCAGTAAATATTTAATGTCTGCCTAGCCTGTGCTGGGCATTGTTCTAGATGCTTGAGCCATGTGAGTGAAAATACAAAGATCCTTGCTTACACGGAGCTTGCATTATAGCAGCAAAGTCCATAATAATAAACATAATGTATAAATAAATTATACAATATGATAGAAGTCGATGAGTGCTATTGAACAAAGAAAGCACACAGGCAGGTCCCAGAATTGAAAGTGCAGGGTGGGAGTGGTGGGCAGAATGCTATATTAAATAGAGTTGTCAAGATAAGTCTTCTTGAAAAGATGAGATGTGATCAAAGGATTGAAGAAGGTGGAGGAATTAGCCATACAGATAACTGGGGGGAGAACATTCTAGAAGTGGCAGAAAAAAGCCACTTGAGCAATAGCCTTAGGGTGGTAACGTGCCAAGTGTATTTAAGGAGGAACAAGAAAGCCAGAGCAGAGTAGCTGGAGCTGAGAGAATAAGGAATAGAGGAGTTGTAGAGAAGGTCAGAGATCTGGGGCCAGATCATATAAGGCCCTGTAGGTCATTGTAAGGACTTTGGCTTTTACTCTAGTAAAATGGTGAGCTTTTGCAGGGTTTTAAGCAAAGAAAGGCATGCTCTGATTAATTTTTTAGTTAGATATGCCATTTGTTAAGCTATTGTCTCTCAACTCCAAACTCATCTTTCTTGTGCTTGACTTTGTGATGCTGGGGTGAGACTTTGCAAACCACATTTTGTTTTTTTGTTTTTTTTTCCAAGTTGCTCCCTATTAGGCTCTGCCAACATGGGATAGTAGAGGGAGACTACAAGAATGAAGGAAGGATAAGAGACGTGTTCCTCCCTATTAGCTCACTGTGTGTTTCCTGTCTGCCTCCTGTTCCCAGCAATGCCTCTTCAACCTAATAGTAGGCGTCCCTTTCCTCAGCAGCAGTTCATAGTGTTTCTAGCTGTCCAGAATTAACCTCAGCACGTCCTCTCAGAAACATCAGCATCTGCCAGTTAGTGCCTCTCCTTAGAGGACTGAGCTACTAAGTTTTAATATTTCTGACCTCTTTCCTCTGTTCCTCAGCCACGATAGCTGTTTTCTGGTGTTTCTACCTCCATTACACCTCCTTTTGCCTGTTCTCTTATTCAGTTAACAACTTTATTCCAGTTAGCAATTATTTATATTACATTCTCTCTATTAACATAGCTGGTATGATTCCTGTCTCTTGAGTGGGCCCTGACTGATATAATGAATTCCAACTATAAAAATGGGGATACCAAACTTGCACGGTAATTAAAAAGTGAAAATTAAAGGGTATGCAGTGGTGAACAGATAGTAACTTTTGAAAGTAAAATGTCTTCCATAGTTTCCTTATTTATAAAATGAGGAAAATGGCATCCATTTGATAAGCTTTTTTTGGAGAAACAATGCATGCAAATTGTCTAACATAGAAACCTCTGTACAGTAGATAATAAATCTGAGCTTTTCTCTTTACATGCTATTTTATTGTATATTCATAACATCTCAGCCATTTACAAATTTAACAGCGTTCTTCAAAATCTGTTCCACAAAGCATTAATTCCAGAGGATATTAATAGGGCGTTAATACAGTGAAATTAAGTCTGGTCCCAAAGAGGTGACAGCTGGCTGCACACCATGATTGGTCTGTGGCTGTAGGTGTTTCTGCCCTCTGTGACCCTTGTTTCTTCTTACTCAGTGTACCCCAAACCTGATTGGCCCTTCCAGGCTTTTTTTGGATCAACTGAAGAGTCCCAAAGAATGACAGCATGTTTTCCAAGGGACTACTCTGCCTTCCAAAGTTAAGTCAAAGGAAAAAATTTATTAAGTGCCTGTGACTAAACCCAAGTAAATATCTCCTCTTTACCAGGCTCTACATAACTGGAACCCAGATATGATGGTTCCCAGGGAAGAGGTAAGTTGCTGCCAGGTAGGGATGTTTCTGAGGGAGTATAGCATTTTGATTAAGGACATAGATTCTATACCCAAGTCCTCGCTCTACTTTTTGCTAGCTGTGACTTTGAGCAATTTACTTAACCTGTCTGAGCCCGTTTAGCATCTCTAAAATGGAGATACTGATAGAGTTGTGTGAGAATGAAAGAGGTTGACACCTGAGGTATTAGCTGTTAATATTAGAATATTTACAGTTTGGTTGCAAGAATAAACAATTTAATGGTAGTTCTAAGCTACACGTTACTGCTAAAATGAGAAATAAGAATTGAAAAAATAATTATATGGGTCACGGAAGTCAAGAGCAATACTAGAATGAATTTGAGCCTTGGATCATACAGAGGGACTTTGTGCTACTTCTACTTTTATTTTGTTGGGATTGTTTTTGGAATGAGCACAAGAAGAGCCAGAGATGATGTTAGTATAAGAAGAAGAAATATTGAGGAAGAGACTCTAAATTTCCGTTTCTACTTTCTGGAGGTCCATGTTATTACCTTCTGACCAGGAAACTTTTAGCTTTAGTCTATGGCTGGGTGGATGGGATGTTGTCTTCCCATTACACCACTTTAACTACAGATCTTTCGTTCATTATTTCAAGTTAAATTTTTACTTTTTGCAAAGAAGGTAGGCGTGAGTCCTCTTTCCTTAGTTGGCACTTACTTCACTAGCATTATTATATAATGTACTTTTTGAAATAATTTCAATTTGGATGCATTCACATTTTCTCTGAGCTATTAATCTCCCAAACCATGACTATAGTATCAATTGGCATATAATTTCAGAGGCTGACATAAAATTCAAAAGAAAGGATCAGATTTTTAATATTCAATACTCCCAGAAGATTACTGTGATTACTTCTTTTTTAAAAAAGAGATGACTAGGAACTTGGTTGAGACATTTTTTAGTGCAAATGATCAGTGAGGTAAATAAAAATCATTCATTTCAGAGGAACATTGCTTATCAATCATACATGGAGAAATGAAGGGAAGCATTCCAGTTCTGTGGATTTTCTTCTCCTGTAATTCACTGTGGTTTTAAAATGAACAGCTTGGCAACATAGAAATTTAGACTCACTTTTCTATCGATAAATCATGAGTTTGCCCCTTATGTTGACAGTTTCTGTACAAAATCAGAAGATTTCAAAGTGTTCCAGCAACAAAATATAAGAAATTGCAGAACACATAAATTTCAAGTATTTTTTTACTAATGTCAGCAACATCATTTTAGCAAAATACAGAGAGGATATTCAAGCGCCAAGATGGAAAATAAAATAAAATAAGGTAAATAGCAAAACAGAATTCAAAAAAGGGGCACTCTTGGATAATGAAATTAATTTTGAGAGATGCCATTCTGGCTTAATAAGCTGTTTGTTAGTTACCTAAGTGAAGACAAGTAAAGTTGGAAATAAAAAGAAACAAGTGTCAAGACCAAAATAGAGAATCAGACGAAGACAATACTATTTTGAGCAAATGTTATATTTTTCATCAGTCAACTATTGAGCAGTTATAATAATGTGGGCTAAATGCTTTGCCAATCATTAGGGATAAAAACACGATGAATAAGTCTTAGTTGCTTCCCTCAAAAAACTTTTAACTTCATAGTAGTTTTGATATTAGAAGCATTAACACAACTTTTTAAAATTGCCAGGTTCAGATGAAGGTGTACATTAGATAATAGGAAACTAGCATTTAGCTTATATATTAATACAATCAATTATGCAGTAGGACCACCAACCTAACCATCTCTAGGATCTAAGAAGAAATATTCTTGCCACCATTTTCCTCCCAAATTTAATAGGAATATCTGTTAAGCACTCTGTGACCCTTAAAAGGAGCAAGCCAGCTTTTTCATGAATAGCCTATTCATATGCCGGGATCTGGGCCTTTATGTGGACTTTTACCATTTCTAATTATTTTTTACAAGTGATATGAAAAGGCTGGGGGAAGTGAAAAAGAAAAAAAAAGAAAATTTTAAAAATTGACTCCTTAAGATTCACATAGTTTCACTTTTCTCTTTCATTTAATTTAAGTGCCTTGGCTATTGCCTTTATATTGTACTTATTTGTAATGATCAGTTAAATTGATGAATAGTAGAAATAGTAAATTTAATAGATTGTGCTTAATATTTTTCTCTTGAGCTAATGTTCTTCTAAATTAGTTAGGTTTAAATGATTATGTCTTCCTTTATAACTGCCTCAAATTCTAGAACTCCTTGTACCTAGACTAAGGACATTTAAAGGAAATGTAGCCCAAGGAAAGAGCTGAGTGTTAGAGAGAGTAATATCTTAATGCATTGTTATTGCTTTATTGATTGGAATCGATTTTTTTCCCTTGTTCATTTTCATAGGTGCTCCCATCGTGACAGCAATTGCGAAACTGCAAAAATTCTCCTACTCACAGCTTTCGTATTCATTCTCCATAAATTTTAACAGGAATCTCAAATCTTGCCACAAATTGTTTTAGAGCAAGCATGAATTATTTTGGACAGCTGGTAATAACCCTTTTGTTTCCCCTGCAATCTCCTTAGCTTATTGAATTTAAATGCTTATAGTCAAATATATATATATATACATATATAGTTATATTCACTGTGCCTCTGTATATAACCTGTGGTTTATATGACTAGAGGTTTCCTGTTAAGAATAATTTAATAAACTTGTCATTTAAAAGGTCACAATAATAACGATGGACACTTAAAAAAAAAAAAGAAAAAACCCACACAGTGCGCGTCAGAGCACAGTCAAGAGCGCATCTCATTCCTAGAAGATCATTTCCAGGCATTATCCTCAGGTGAAAATGAACTAACAGGAGTAGGAAAGTAGAACTGTTTGGTTTGTGGGCAAAATTAACAATAGCATTTCCACAATCATTGTTCTCTTTTTGAATCCATGCTTTTCTTCCGAGTTTCTGAAAAACACCAGGGCTTTATTCATCTATTCATCTGTTGGCTCTGTTTGTGGTTTGCAGAGGTGTCATTGTTCTTAGTCACATCCTGTTTTCCCCTAGATGGCCTTTAGGTTCAGTGGGAGTGACCAGAAGGTCAACTTTCTTGTCTTTTATAATGGAGAAAAACACTGTGTAGTTCAGGAAAACTAGAATCCAACTTTAAAATGCTCCTTTTAGCTTGCAGTTTTGAAAATGAACTTTATTTTCCACTAACAGTAATTCCTGTAAAAATTCATAAACACTAGATTATTTCCTGGTGGATGGCATTGCTCAAATCTAGAGGAGTCAGAATTACTTGTGACTAGTCACAAATAATTAGTTAGTACTAGTTAGTTAGTACTAGTCAGTTTCCTATTAAGTGTAAATCAATTCTCACTTTTCCCTTCCTTCTAAATAGTCACCTGTTTCTAAAATATGTGGGAAAAAGGAGAGTTTGTCTTATTCCTACTAATCCTGCCAGACTTTCTCCTATGGCTCCTGTCTCAGCTAAGGGGCACAATGACAGCCACCCATATGAAAAATTGTAGCTAGTTATGGGAAGACCTCAGAAAAATGTGTAACTTGGGGTGAGTCTCTTTACTCTTGAGGGTTCATCCTTGCCTTCTCTTATTATGCCACAAAATTGTGTTAGACATCATGACATGAGTGACGGTATTTAGAACTGTACACAATATAGGATTATTCTTATAGTTTAAGAATGAGAACCCACACAGTAAGAGATTTTGCAATCTGTTGGCATCCTCTCCTAGGAGAGGCATCTCCTCTCCTAAATCTTGCTGTGCTGCCTTCAGGTCTCTGATTTTCTTTCCTTTCTTAAAGAAACCTCCATCCCAACACATAGTCTTGGTCCAGCCCCTGCTTCTGTCTCATTTCTCCCATAGCACATTTCTCCAAATCTGGGATGAGTACCCAGTGGGCTTTGCCTCTCCAAGGTCCTTCAGAACAGGCCAAAGCATCCGTTAGCCCCACCCCTCCCTTCCTCAAGACCAGGCCCCTTGGGTGTCTCTCCATCAGTGAAAATTTTAAATATGTCTTTCTTTTATTCTTTAAAAGGCATGCTTGGGTCAAATTCACATTTGTCCTAAAGATCAACATTAATTTTCAGATTTTTCAATCTAAATCTTTAAAGAGAAAAATATACATTTTTTACTCACCCTATAATCTGCAAGTTACTGTGTTATTATAACAACCAAATTCATTCTTTTGATCGATACTTTCCAATTCCTCGAGTTTCCTGTGGACATAAAACAAAACACAAACATTCCTCACACTTCTTAATGCCTCCTGCTCTGGCTATACAAAGACACAGTGGAAACTTTGAAATTGCTTTGCTAGTTTCTGATTGGATGGGCAGGGTTATATGTTTTCCTTTTCCAGTTACATTTGCAAGGAAGGCTACTTGTGAGTTTGGACAGTTTATACCAGATTAATTCCTGTTTGCCTCATGGTGTGTGGACAGAATATCTTGAAATGAGACCTGAGTGAAAATTCCAGCTCAACTATTTACTTGCTATTTGATTTTACACAGTTTTCTTAAATGCTTAGTGATTTGGTTTTCGTTTGTATAAATTGTGACTAAAATAATGTTCATCCCATGATTATATTAAGGTTAAATGAGAATTTAGGTGAGTTATTAGGATAACTCCAAAGACATGATATGGGATTGATGAATGTTGGATAGTGAACTCATGTCTGGTTTTGCTGTGTTACGATAGAAGGTTATTACCAGCCTTCTGAACAGACAAACTTTAAATGAGATTACTAATGACTTGCAATACTGATTATGTTTTCATTTTCTCCTTGATTTGGTAATGCTATGTTGCATGAGAGCTTTTGCATACACATTTTCTTTAAAATTTCACTAACAATGCTAATTGATGGGATGTTAATCAATTATAGCTCATAGGCAGATATTAAGCTATGATCATTTCATTTGAGTTTTTATGTAGGAACCATTCCAGAAACACTTATTACTTTTCACTTGCTATTTATAACAGCAAATAGTCCCCATCGATTAAGCCAATAAATAACTGTGGCTATGTGGCTGGAAGACTGTCATCATAATTGACTAATACTCATTATCTTATTTAATCCCCTTATCAACTCTATGATGTTGAGAACACTAATACCATTGCACAGATTAGGAATATGATGCTCAGAGAAACTAAGTAGCTTGCATAAGGTTTCGCAGTTAGATAGTGGAAGGGCTCTATTTGAAGCCAGTTCTGATACTAATGCCTGAGTACTTCATGACTACACCATGTTTACCTTATGCGAACTTCTAATTTTCTCTGATAATATTATTTTTACATCACAAGTAACTCTGTCTTACCATGACCCAACCTGCTGTTGACTCCCTGATGTCATCAGGGCATTCTCAGGTGATAATCAGCTTTGCCTCTGTACTTTTCTAAAGGGGTGTCTGTTTACCTAGTGCTTCTATCTTGGTACCTAAATCTGGATGACAGTTTTCACACAAGACCACGTGGGTGGGAATACTGCCTTTAACAATGTTAGAGTGACTTCTTTGAATTAGAAATATTGCAAAACATCAGAAAAAGAATATTGAGGATGGACACATGCTATGGTGTAAAGTTTAAGCATAAGCAAAATTTTAACAAACCATGCCAAAATGACAGCACAATGACAACTCACTGGGAGTTGGAAAAATTACACGCCAAATGTGGTGGGAGAACATCTTTATCTCTTTCTTAGTTCTATTTTTTTTAAACATCCTCCACCATTTTTGTCCTTCTTTGTCATCCATTGACCACGTTCCATGCGACTCCACACTGGTCCCAATGCCATTTTCTTCTGTCGGGACTTCCACAGCAAGCAAGGCAAATCCTCTATCTTTTTAAGAGCAATTACTCAAAATTCAGCTTTTAAATAGAGTTACTTCACCGACTTTTTCCATACCTTTAATTCTTTAACTGTTTTGTATTTGCCTTTGCACACATGTGTGGATTCGTTGTCTTCCAATGCCTACTGCAGTTGCTTGCTCTCTGGAAATGTTTTCTATTTCTCAGATCTTATGGGTTGGCTCTGGGAACAGTTGTAAAGACAACTCTGACTCTTGCTTGAAAGAGACAGTTTCTCCAACTGTTTATAGATCTTTTACTCCCTTCTATTTTCTGTATTATACTATCAGAAATCCCTTCTATTTACAGAAGCCTGGGACATGTCAGTTATTTCCCCTTGACCATGTCCCCACTGAGTGGATTACATTATCACATAGAAAGGCCTAAGCCAATCTGTATTGTAATTCCTTATGCTATAATGTAATTTAAATTTAAAAGATACAACTAAACAAAACTGAACATTTATCCAGTTGGGAATAGGATAGGTTTTTATACACGTGCAGGCAAATTAATAAAAAGATTAATAGATTTCACTACAGAGAAACTTAAGATTTCTGTATTTGCATCTTTGTATATATGAGTTCTAACAAATTAAATGAGAAAAATATAAACGTGCCATGAGAAAACAAAGAACATAAAGAGGCAATGAACCAAAGGTGAAACTTTAACAGATACTAAGTACATGAAAAAATGTTTAACTTTATTAGAAATTATAGAAATAAAATATTTCCCTTATTAAAATAGAGGTATACATAACTTTATATATCTGTATATCTGTCTAATGGCAGAGAGACATATGGGCACTCTCTCTGCGGGTAGAAATGATACTGATACAACTTTTCTGGAGTCCATTTTGGAAATAGATTTCTAAACCCCTAAATATGTTTTTGCTACTTCTAGTAATTTCACTTTTGAAAAACTGTCTTAAAAAATAATATACACAATACAACAATTTACACTGGCATTTATACAAAAATTCATGTAGAAAAACATAAATTGCAGACTTGATTATAATAGCAAAAATTTGAAAATAATGTGTTCAGATGAAAATAGAAGACTTGTGAAAGAACTTATGTACGTGCCTACATAAGAAGGAATAATCTGCAGCAATTTAAAAACCATGCTTTAAAATAATATTTAATGATATAGGATAATGTTTATTTTGACTTGCTAAATGGAAAAGATGTTACACATCAATATATGCAATTGGAGAGAATTATATTTATGAACATGTGGAGAAATAAAGATAAGAAAGACATGCTCCAAAATATTAATATCAGTTAATATTTAGTGCATATTGGGATTAGGATGATTTTGATTTCTGTTTATACTTTTTCCATTAAAGGCCATGTGTCATTTGGGAAAAGATACATTTTAAAAATAAAATTTTAAAGATCATCTATCCTAACAAAATGACTAAATCATAATATACTTTAGATGGAGTATTTTCCTTACTTGTTGTCTAGACATTTTCATTCACACTCTTAGCCATGAATCTATTCTTCTTTTGTTTCAAGGATGTGTTCATGAAACTGTATTTCTCACTCAGAGCTCAGAGAAAAGATTAAAGGCAGTCGTTACCTTTTCTTTTTACACAGGCAGCAAAATCTATTTTTAATGGTTCTGTTGTAAATCCCTGTTGTTAGAAACATTTATTTAACCTCTAACACTGTTCTACTGAGACATTTTTGTTTACATCAGTTTAGACCTTGACCCTCACAACCTCACACTCAGGGGAAATTTGTTGTTGTTGTTGTTGCTTTTAAAAAAAGACTTGATTGAAATCGTTTTGGCTGATTCTTTTAGATTTGGAAATAACCAAAAGCAATTCCACTTTGGACGATGTAGGGAGACTTTATTTTTCCCTCTTCTGGCTTAAAAAGATTTCATTATGAAAGTGAAATTTGACAGGCAGTGAATAAAGAATATGTCAAAACCTTCCCCCCACCCCCCAAGCTTTTGCCATTACTTGTAACTTCTCAGTTCTCTTCTGTTTTTTTGGAATCATAGTGGCATGCAGGCTGGAGCTTCAGCTAGGGTCTTCAGGGTCTCCCAGATAATTTGATAGGAAGAGGGTTGGCAACCTTTTGGCAACTAGCATCTGGCAGCCTTCCATAGAGACACCTCTAACTACTTCCGGAGGAACTTGGAGTTGAGGTAAAGACCTTCATTCCACTTTGTAGCGAACACCAGGAGTCTGTTCAGATGTTTGCTACTTAGTCCATGGAGAGTGAGAATATTGTAGCTGTGGGAAGCATTTTTAGGTGTGTGCAGGGAAAGACATAAGAAAGAAAAGTGAGTCCAAATAATTTCCACCTACCTCTACATCTCCTGTCAGCCCCCAGACACTGGGAAAATATTCTGAAGGTTTCCACCACATCTGCAGATCTCTCAGGTATCACAGACCACTTCCTGGGATACATGGGAATGACAGAGGCCACAATAAAAGTCACGTGACTCCAACTACCACTTGTTCTTGTGGAATCTCCTGACTAATTATTACTATTTAAGTGTACTTAGGTACAGTTTTTTCAGTTACCACATGGTGCCCATGTATATTTTCCTCTCTAGTTCTGGCTCCTGTGGTGATCTTTGATGGCCTTGAAGCCATACTGGGGATGAATGCCAATGTCAGCTCAGTGATTACTCTTGACCATGCAGAGACCACTGATGCCTGCACTACAGTGCAGGTCTGAGCAATTTATCATGATGTTAAATGCTTAAGCTTTGGACTTAGACAACTGAGTCTCTTCAGTTTACTAGCCTAGGGACCTTGGATAAATACTTACTCTTTTTAGCAGAGATTGCTAGCTGCCTCACACTACCAAGAGAATTCTTCACTAACAGAATTCAGAGCACTGTGCTCAGCAAAATCATGCTACTCACAAAGCCCCTTGGGGAGCTGAATGTGGCCATGTGATAATTTTAGCCAAGATTCAAGTGATGCTGGGGACATTTTGGGAAGGATAACTAAAGGGAAAGAGATGAGTGCCCTTACTTCCTTCTTCATTTCTCTACTGCTGCCTGGAAATGCAGACGTGAGGCTGAGTGCCAGCAGCCATCTTGGATTTTGAGCTGATTTTAGGAATACAAATCATGTTTTAAAGACGGTAAAGCAGAAATAAAGATCTCAGGTGTCCTTTAAATGGGAGAAGAATATACTTCAAATTTGTGAAAACTACTATCATTTTGGTCTTTCTTGAATATGTAGCCAAACTTAATCCTAATATATTTCAATTCATTAATTAGAAAAAGAGAATTGCAGTGCCTAAACCTTAGGGTTATCATAAGGATATAATGAAATAATACAGGTAAAGCATTTTTCACACATTCAATAAAGTTAGATGCTATCACTAAATAAAAGCTAAGTATGAACTTAATAAAAGTTTAATATTATAACCTGACTGAAAGCTTGGATTTTATGAATCCAACCTTGAAATGGAATTGCATAATAAAAACACACTCCAGCCACAAAACATTTAAAATAATTTAAGCTTTTATTAGAGTTACACAAATCATCCAAGTAGATCTCATTTGAGATCCAGAGTCACTTTATTTTAAATGGAGAAGGTTATTTTTTGTCAGTTACTTCTTTTGAAATAATTTCAAATGTACAAAAATTTGCCATTGTGGTACAAAAAGCTTCTGTATCCCCCACCCTGCCCCAAATGTTAACACACTATCACTGCATTTACATTGTCACTCACTTACATACTCGTTATCATTAGTGTTTTTCTTGAAACTTTTCAGAACAAACTGTAAAATGATGCCTGTAATCCTTAAATACTCTAGAATGTATTTCCCAAACAAGGACACTGTCCCAGACAAGTAGGATACAACAATCCAAATCAGGAAATCAATACTGATAGATTATCATCCACTCATGAGCCCATTCAGATTTCAGTGACTGTCTCAATAATATCTCATTCTGATGCAAGATCCTATCTAGGAATCTTTGAGCATTTAGTTATCACATATCTTCAGACGACTTCAACCTGGAGAACAGTTCCTCAGACTTTCCCTGTTTTTCATGTCCTTGACAGTTTAAAGAATACAGATCTTCCATTTTATATCTTGACCTTCAACCTGGGTTCATCTGCTGTTTCCTCATGACCAGACCCAGATCATGTATTCTCAGCAAGAAATCATGGAAGCAATGCTATGCTATTCTTAGTGCATACAAATAGGAGGCATACTATATCGACCCATCTCACCACTAGGGATATTAATTGTGGTCACCTGATTATATCAGTGTCTGCGAAGTTTCTCCATCTTAAATGCATAGTTTTGCTCTGTGTAACAGACTATTAATATATTCTGGAAAGGTATTGTGAAGATTATGCCAATGTTCTGTTCCTCATCAAACCTCCACCCACCAGCTTTAGCATACTCCAAAGACTCCTGTCTGAATCAAACACCTCTGTGATGCTTGCCAAGTGGTGATTCTCCATTTACATCATCCTTTTTATATTTATTAATTGGTATTCTACTCCAAGGAAGAGCTTTCTCTTCTTCCCCATTGATTAATTGATTCATGTATTGGATTTGTATTCACATCATTGTTTATTTGATACTAAAATTCTTCTGCATTTAAACCTCTTCCAACTGACTCCTATGTCCTTATTTTGGTTCTTATGTCTTAACATGTGCCTCTTTATTGAGTATTTTCTTACTTTTTGGCACAACAACATGTTCTAGGCTTATCTTGGATTTTTTTCCGTCCCTGCTCTAAAAATTGCAATTGCTTAAAAGAACCTGTTTCTTTTTAGTGGAGGGTGATATTTAAAAGCTAACATCTAGGTCTTTACTTGCTCATTGTTACTTGGGTGCCACTTCTTCTAGACATTCTTATTGGATAGAGCTAGGAAATATATGTGAATATATGTACCTATAAATATGTATATATCCATATACATACATCTTTATTTCTGTATCTTTCTGTGTGTATATATGTATCTGTCACAAACACATATATCTCTATATGTGTGTATATACATATGTGTATGCATATATTTATATACCATGCATTCACACTAATACCTCCAATTCCAATCCAATACATCACACTTCTTTCTATTTTTTCTCCTCTACCTGTTTATAAATATCTTCTCCAGCAAGAGAGAAATTTGGCTCCAATTATCCTCAATACACTGAATTATTTTCTCAATCAATTTGCTTATTTATTCAGTGTAACCAGTCTTCTAACCACGATGGCCATTTCCTCAACCTGCCATCTCTGCTCCTCCCTGCCACACCCTGTATCCTTGACTGGCTTTCTGGCCTGTCCCTTGGAGAAGAGAAGGAAAGGAAAGGGAAAATAGAAACAGAAGGGACAGAAATACTTTGTAATTTCTTTTTTTCTTATTTCCTTTGCTCACAGTATTTCTTATACCCTGTACCTGCCCCGAAGGATTGACATCACAATCCAAAGCACACTAGCATTTATTAATGTGAATTTCCTTGCACATTTTGTAAACTTATAACCATTCACAAGAGTACTACCTTGAACAACAAAGCTGAATCCCTGTATACATACCTCACTATCCTCTATAATTCCCCAAATCTCTTGAATTTTAAATAAAATATAACTTTAACAACAGACCAATACTTCATTTTACATTAAAATATACAAATTATAATGCAGTACTAGAAAAACTTGATCCTTGCCTGAGAAACGGGTTAACTGCCAGTGACAGTTAAATGTATGAAAACAATTGTGGGCTTTCCTCACATTCACACTTCAGATAAAGTTATGAGGGGTGTGTGTGTCTGTGTGTGATTGCTCAGTTTTTCTTCAACCTGGATCTCTCACCCTCTGAAAGTTTTGAAAACATCAATGCTGAAGAACCATACTGTCAAGAAAAGGTTTTATATTGAGTTTTATAAACTAGAATAGGCTGTCCTTGAGAACAAAACTGCTCTCCCTTTCACTAGACAAATTCATATCTAAAGTATTGTCCCATTATACACTTTAATTCTGTAGAAATTGTTAACCAATACATTTTCTTTGTTTTTTGGGCACAAAATGACTGCATTTCCCAGCCTCCCTTGCCAAAGGAATATGGCCGAAAGTGGTGTACACCAACCACCTCCAAACAATGCTCCCAGGTCCCTGTCTTCCTTCATATGGTGGCCAGATGCAGAGCACTCAGCAGAGGACTCCAAACCCTAATGGCAGAGCCACTTGGAGTTCTGACTTGGAATAGAGTTCCCTCCTCCCCTACAACCTGTGCAAGACTGTGAAGTGTGCAAGAAATAGACCTTGATTGCTGAGATTTGGTATTGTTTGTTATCACATTTAGCCTACTATGATTAACAAAGTCTCCAAAATAAAATGCCATATGAGTTCCTACTAGGAATAAATCACAAACAATGCTCACTGATGGATAGACTTCCTGAGTGGCAGGGTATAGCAAAGCTTGGCTGACTGAGCAAGATGTTTTGTTTTATTTCACCATGAAGTTTCCTTCAATTTCAGTGAGTAATATTGCAATACTTTTTAAGATTCTCAAGTTTTGCAACCACAGATCAAAACAAGGTACTCAGAGATGCACAACTGGGCTGTTTCATCTGGAGATTGTGACGTGTGACTCCAGTGGAAAGCAGCAGGGAGAAACAGTGGTGGTACCTTCTATGAGGCAGCGGACTGATTCATGGAGTTTTTTCAGGTCTGGTCAAATGCAGATACCAATGATTGTTACTGAAACACCTATTTGAATGCTATAAGAGTTAATATTCTTTCCAGTGTGTCTAGTTTACTAGCAAAAAATGACTAAGTAACAGGGAGGACTGAACTCCTTATCATGAAGGCATTTTCCTTTCCTCAGAAAGAGATTCTAGCCCTGAAGGATAGGCTTATTTGCATATGCACAACTGCCCAAGAAATGAGGAAAATAACCAAGACATCACCTCTCTGGGTGCAAGAGTCTTTTGTGCTGCTCTGCCCAATTGGGATGCTTCTAGCTGCTTTTTAATCTCTGGTCCCTTTACCTCTTGGAGCAGGCCCTGGGGCATTCTCTGTGGAGGGCCCTTGACACTGGAAATTCCTTCTTTTGGTTGATCAAAGCTGGTGCAGCCTGACCCCACCCCAGGAAGTAGTGGCAGACACATCTGTTCAGTCTGGCTTCCTGCCAACAGGGGATTTACTGGGGGCTGGGGGGTGGTAAGTAGGGAGAGAGACTTTTATGTTGGGAGGGGATTTATTGTTGGCTGATGGGGTGTGGCGAGTGTGAAGGGTGGGAACCACTTCTGCTCCCTCGCTGGACTGTCTGACTTTTTTGTGAGGCAGAGTTTAATCTTTGTATGTGGGTTCCAAGACTTTTGTGAAAAGTTAGGGCAAGTGCTGAATTGGTGAACTTTAACGATAAACTGAAACACTTTTTTGGAAGTGAAGTATAGACTTGCAAAAAGCAAGATGATGAAGGTGAAGGTTCGCTGACTACGTGAAGTACGATAGTGTTTAGAATGAAACAATTGAAAATAACATTCTGGCAGTCCTCACTAGTTAGCTAACATAGCTCCACAGACCAAGGGGAAGAAAGGAAAGAGAGGCTGGGCCACCTGGTGTTCTGAAATTCTGGCCTTTGGTGAGGGGAAGTCATTGAACATTGGACTTCTTCACATCTCAGTGTCTTCACAACAACAATAATATTAAATAACATGAAAATGACTCCTCAAATTCTGTAAAATATATCCTATTCTGTGAAATTAGTACATGTTGAGAAAGGGGGAGTAGAGTAGACTAGTAAGGTTGACTGATAAATGATACTGGGATATGGTCTTGAGCCCAGCACTATATTAAGGACTCAGTACATGAACAGGAAAGAAATGCCACGGGTTTAATTGAGTTTGAATCTAGAGCTTGAGAGCTTTTGCACTTTAGAAAATCCTTTACCTTTCTCACCTTCATATTATCTTCTAAGGCTGCCAGAGACAGAGATTTTACCTAGGTAGGAACGATCTGCTCCCTCCTAGATTTCATCTAGCAAATACTTGTAGAGAAGCCCATTACTTTGCCGATTACTGGGTCACATGTTGAGGTGTAAACAAAAGAAATATAAGTTATGGTCCCTACTCTCCATATAGCAAGAGTTCCTGTTGGAAGCTTAAGTCTAAGAATTCAGGTAGGGCCAAAACTCACCCGTAAATTAGAAAAGAGACACTTTCTTAGGCAGACACAGCCATGTTCTCACAGTTTGGTGAGTGGAATGTGGGCTGCATTTTAGCCTTCGCTGGTCCCTTAGTCTTTGTCTCTGTGTATCTTCGTGTGCTTTAGACTCCATCGTATCTTGAGGACCTGTGGGATATGTCTGCCGGGATTTCTCATCCTAAAGGAGAGAAAATAGAAAGAGACAACTTTAATCCAAGACCAACATTTCACAGTAAAATAGTCTGGGAGATTCCAGAGGCAGCATGGTATCTGTCCCTGGACGGTTTGCCGCTCTGTGAGTGGCAAACTGAAAGAGCTGTTTCAATGAAACATTTTCTGTTGGAAGAACATGGGGAAAACAAGGAAGCATTTCTTGATTCTTGCGTATCTTAGAAGAATCCTAGAATATGGACTAAAGATAGGTGAAATTGGGGAGTAGGTGTTGGTGTCAGCACTGAGGTGGCCTCTACAGGTTCAGTCCAGCAGCCCAAGAAGTTTCAATACAGATCAGCTAGAGAAGATGGAGGTGTTGAGATGGCCTCAGAAGTGGCCATGTGACAACTTTTCCAGCATTAGATTAGTGAAGGAGAATGGAAAATGTCAACTCCATACATCATCATAGATGCATTCTTTGAAGATTTCCAGATTAAATACCTGGGAGAGGGGGAGACTTTTTAAAAGGCATAAAAGTTCCTGAAATTTTGACTTGAGGAAGAATCAGAAGAGTGTTGTTTATTGCTGTTATTGTGGCATTATTTTTATCTCAATGCAGAGGTGAACTGGGAAACCAGTTGGCACATATACACATGGGAAGTGTGAAGATACAGACCACTTTAGGCTAACTTTTCCCTACCATAGGGTGTGAATTACAAGATGGTAGAGGATTACAAAATGCAGGTTATCTGTATATATTTTACTTGAGTCATATTTCACTTATTGGGGATGCAAGTGCTTGTAGGATGGGGAGAAATTCCCCATAATTAATAACTGGAGGTTCCTGGACAATGCTATTAAATCTCTATTTCAGTAAATGAGGGGTGGGGAGGGAAGTGAGGAGCCTGGTGTGTCCATTATGAGTGGAAGGCACGTGAAGGGGAATGTATCCAAAATCGGGAACCAAGATTCCAAGGTTCTCTGCCTAGTTCTATTCCAGCTAGCGAAGTGGGTGTGGGAAAATCAATGACCTTCTCTGAGCTTTGATTTTCTCATTTGTTAAAAGAGGGATTGAACTGATGGACTTTTAGATTTCCTCCCTGAGTTTGATGCTCACATTTCTTTGTCTTTTGATATAAAATTGTTGAAAAAGGGACTCTGCCTACAAATCCTGTGAATGGGTCATGGCTTATTCTAGTAGGATAGGACTGCAACCAAATTACAATGTGTCCTCAGCAAAGAGTTTGCTTTCTAACTGGAGCTTTTTGGCCAGTGACCAGTTCAAGTTGAGGCTCTACAAGTACACATAAAGCCATGTTTCTGCACTGCTGATTGTACATGTTTTGCTACCTCTCCCACCCACTCTTTCTTTCCTCTCTTGCTTCCTACATGGCAGGTTCCTATTTCCTTTTTGGTCACTGTATAAACGTGTAGGACTTCTCCCCACCCTATCAGATTGGCTGGGCATTTAGTCTGTGTTTTTGCACATCCTGCCAAAATAAGCCTGGTCATTTACCTCAGTTTATTTTCCCTTTCCAGACATCAGGTATTGTCTGCATTCCAGCACCCACACAAAAGTAATATCTCCCCAATTAGGGCTACAGTGTCTCTGATTGTTGCTAAGTTTGGTGGACTTGGTGTCAGACCAACCAGAGCACCCAATAAACAGCAGCCAAGACATTCAGTTTCTTCAAGGGTTTTTGAACTTTTTGCAACAGCAATTCAAGTGACATTTTAAATAAACAATCTCTTATGAGAGATGGAGGAGAGGGGAGGGGAAGGAAAGAGAAGGGAAAGGAGGGAAAGAGAGAGGAGAAGAGGAGAGAAGGAGAGAGGGGAGGAAGTAAGGAGGAGGGAGGGGAGGCTAAACTACAAAGGAACTCAAAGAAAAATTGACACCTCGCCACACTTCTTTCCATTGCAGTTATTAGAATTTTGCCTTTTTAGGATATACAAAAATCCATTTTTTGATCAAACTACAAGTTCAACATTTAAAAAATTGATTTGAGGTTAGTTCTATTAATAGTATCTGATATTTTGGCTATAGTTCACCAAACATGGGCTCTTCCTGACCTAAGGATGTATAGGCTCCTTTCCAGGAGCATCTGCTGGAAGCAACGTTCTAGTTATTTATTCCCCTGCTCAAGAATCTCCAGTGGCTCCTTGATCCCTGTATACTATTTTAGTTTCAAGTGAAACTGATTTTTTGGGTCTGTCTTCATTGCTTTTCCACAGTAGTTAACCTCCTGCATATAGTTGGAAATAGATAGTTCTACACATTGCTATTCACAAAAACACTAAAACTCCTATTTCTATAGCTAGAATTTTACTTATTCCTATTCCTAGGTTGAATGCTGAGTCCATACACTACTACTCAAATTAGATGTTTTTCTGTTGCCTATCAACTAAGTAGCTCAAATATTTCACAAATGCTCTCATGTTCTCTATTATGAAGGAGATGAGCCCTATCATTCTCTTTTGAAAGTTGTTACAGAAAAAGTAGAGAAAGACTATGTGATTTGAAGGTCAATTGACCAACATCTATACTGATGACAGGAGAAAAAATGACTAAATAAAGGCAAAAGAACTTTTGTCTTACAATATCGGAAACAATGCTAGGAGGTAGTAAAATACTATCTCTAGCTGATATGTCATGAAATTTGCTTTCCTAGACATCATTTATGTTCATGAAAGATACATGTAAAACTGGTATGATTTAAGAACTATTTAGATCTGGATAAGGCTGGAGGGAGAAATGTAATCAAGTTGACTTAACTATTGTATATAAATATAAGCAATATAGTCCAGTAACAAATGGTTGCTGCTGATGGTTTTCTGTTTCCATGAAAAATTAGTAAAAAGAAAGGAAAATAAAAAAGAAAACCAAAATTGTAATGACCTACTCTATGCCAGTCTTATGCTTGCCAATTACCTCATTCAATCCCTACACAAACCTCCCTAGGGGAGTTACCATCATTCTCATTTTACACATGAGGAAACAAGCTGGGAGACAAAGTAACTTGCCCCAAATCACATAGCTAGAAAAGGGCATAGCCAAGAGGTTAGCCTAGATCAGCCTGACCTCAGGGCTATATTCTTTCAACCTTGATCACCTGTGATTATTCTTGTATTTAATCATTCAGTTCATTTCTTCTTGTTCTAGAGAAATTACACAGAATTTGATCACTATTACCTGTGCAATTCTATAAAATACAGTAGCCATCATTTTGAAATCATTTTGGCTTTGAAAGATTCACCAAATAGCTTTCAAGATGGCATCTCCATTCTGCTTGTACACACATTATTTAAAATAATGTTCTTTTTCATTTTTGCCAAGGCATGCCTCATGGCTCAGTTCCTTCCCATTGAGTTATGATCGCTTCAGTGTCCCTGCTCAGCTCTCCTGTGAATGTGATATCTACATACTGAAATGCTTTCTCTGGAGAACTAACATACTATTCTCCTCTAGACCCATAAATATATCATTACCACTGTTCAAGTTTGATTATCAAACTTTGATTATCAAGAATCAATGTGTCTTTGAAAACAAACTCCCTAGATATGATAGAGTCTTTACTAATTTAACTTATCAACATCTGAGGAGTTGAGAAATTCTCTAAGCAGTATTAATGCTGAATCAATGGAAAATATAAAAGAGGCTATGCTGTCTCATGCTTTAGGAGATGAGAAGTGGTTACAGCAAACCCACAAAGACAGAGACTCAAACTTTCAAAGGTTGGGCAATCCTTGTTGAAAATTGTACACCTGTGTGAGATGCTATGTAAAATTATGGGACAAAGGCTTTCTTGGTAGCTGTGACAAAGTTAAGGCAAGGCACCAATTAGTAGATCTCCTATTCTTTGGGTGCCCTTCAGGAAAGGTATCTCTTACCATAGTCTCAAAATCAAAAGTCATATACCTACTCTGTGGACTACTTTGAAAAAATTAAAAAGTCAGAGACAGAACAAACGCTATAATTAATTATTACCACATGAGACTCCATCAAGTACGCTTTTAGAAGGATGAAGTTTCTTGTAACCACTGAATTTCTGAGCTGAGGATGGTCAAAGTCTTACATACATTTTTAACATATCATGTAATTCTTTTACATCTTAGAGAAACTTTGGACACAAATTTGTGAAATGCACTTATGAAATATTGATTCTAATCCCTGGTGAGTAATCAGGTTAACCCTACTGGTAGAATAAGGCTGAGATAATTAATAGGTGGATGTGCCAAAATGAGTAAATGAATTCATTATGATACATTATGTCACAATCCTATCTCTGCTATCATCACTTTAAAATAAAAATAACATTTAACAAGTTCTGTGCTATGAAGTTGAAAATAGAATGTTAAAGATTGTCATTATTTCTTCTTTGGGAAGGATTGTGACTGATAAGATAACTATTGCCTAAACTATTTTAGTATGTGGAATTGGCACAGATAAATTCTCTGCTCTATGTACTAATTACCGTAATTTGATCATTATAATGATTATAATTTCATATTCACTTTATATGAGATAGTCTCTTAACACTGCCTGTCACATCATAGTAAATTTGCCTGTACGATTTTTTTTTGGAGGAAGAAACTATTATATCTTATCAACAATGCCTTCAGTAGCTTAATTATGATATGCCTTCAGGATTTTTGTAACACCGCTCATAAAGCCTGTTTCCTGAATGAGAATTTATATTTCTAAGAGCTGTGTCAAGATATTATTTTAAATGAATTGCTAGTTGTATTTCCAATATTTTTATGATAAAAATTATTTTAAAAAACATAAAATTTCATCAAGTAGATACTTATTAAATTAATAATGGCCTATCCATATACTAGAATATTATATGTTTACAAAAAGAATGAAGAAACTCTCTATGTACTGATGCAGAAAGGTATATTATGGAATCAAAAGAGCAAAGTACAAAATAGTGTATATAGAATGAAATTTTGGTAAAAAATGGGAATAAAAATAGATCTCTGTATTTGGATAAAGCAAAATTCTGGTAGGATAAATAAGAAAGTGGTTTTCTGAGGGGAAAGGACAGGGATATATATGGAAACTGACTGAATGGAAGATGGGGTTAAAGAAAGACTTTCAGTGTGTTCCTTTCCTTAGATTCATTTTTTATGGCTTCTGGTGCCATGAAAAGTCATAGACATAAAAGCCTTTAGCTTTTGTAATTTTTATCACTTGGATTTTTATAATTATTTTATTCATTTGTAGTTCATTATGATTCGTATTATAAGAAATGATGGTTATCCAGTTGTTCCAACACCATTTATTGAATATATTACCAATTCTCTATTGACTGGAGATACTGTCTTCGCATATTAAATTCTCCCTAGTATATTCGAGCCATCTATTTCATCATATTGGTTTGTCTATATATGTTCTCCCATGTTTTAATTACTAAGATTTTATGTTAAGTTTTAAAATTGATGTCTAATCTGTCCTCATTGTTCTTCTCTTTCAAAGTCTTTTTGGCTTAAAAAAATTTTGTTAAGATAAAGCTTTAATAGAATAAAATTGTCTAGTTTAAATATGTTGGTATTTTAATTGGGATTGTCCTAAATTTATAAATTTACTTAGGGAAAATGGATATCCTTATGATGTTGAGTCTTCCTGTCCCAAACCTGATATGTCTCTCTACTTACTCAAGTCTCTCTTTGGTATTTCAGTCAAGTGGTACAATTTTCTTCACATAGGTCTAGCCTCTCTCTTATGAAATTTATTCCTAGATGTTTTAAACTTCTTGCTGTTTTCTAAAATTGACTCATCATTCACATATTCAAACTGGTTGCTATTTATATATATATATATGAGAAAGCTATAATTTTTTTTTATTCTTTCCTTTATACCTCTCTACTTTGCTGGATTTCCTTATCGTTTGTAGTAGTTTTCTAGTTGGTCCTGTTGGTCCTGTTTTTTCAGGTATGTAATTATATTTCCTGCAAATAATGATAATTCTACCCACTCTTTTCCATTTTTCATGTCTCTAATTTCTTTTTCTTATCTAATTATAATGGTTAGTTTAATGAATTCTTTTAAAAATTTCTGCAAAGACTGGCCAATGATATGAAGGTTATAGCAACAGTATCTGGGTGAAAATCTTAACCCATTTGTACAATGCATTATTTTAAATAACTCTTTTGGTTATATTAGCATGACCTGTTAGTTAGAATTTTTTCTTGAGGCAATATTTCTAAAAAATGAAAAATTATTTCATTGGTTATTAGAATATTAATATATAGTATATCAACCTGGAACTTTCTTTGAGGGTCAGTTTACAAATGGTCATGATTCATCTGAAGCACTTTAAGGGAAAATAAACAGACAAAATAGAGATTTTAGCAATTTTCCAGTTAACTCCTCTTTTCTATAAGCTAGGTTAATTGGAAATGATTGATACAAAATTCCACACTTGACTCTCACAAGTTTAAATTTAGTTGTTATAGTGAATTTAAGAATGATTTTCCTCATCAATGGTAGCAAGATTGCCTGGTATATTGTGTGGTGACATCTATATTTTTATCTATTAATATATCTAAAGCTTTAGAAGCCAATTTGGGCCTGAATTTTGTTCCACTATGAAGCAAAAAATATTTGATAACTAAATGGAATGAATATCAACCAAACTAACAGTTGCTAAATTAAGGGATTCTTCATTCAAAAACAAAAAGATTAGTGAATACTTCTGAAAATCCAAGGCTAGAATTAGCAATTACAAGACTGGATTTCCACAATTAAAATTTACGAATGTTCTTACTGACACAAACTGTTAGCATATTTGATAGATGAGGAAATTCATTATACAAGGAAAAGCATAGTCATGGTAATGAAGGGGATGCCTCAGGACTGCCAAAGTTAAAGTGGGTACAATGTCCTCTCAGCTTCCAGGGCCCAGGCAGGGCCTATTCTGGTTTGAGGAGTACTTACCTTGTAAAAGCATTGATTTGCTTTAAACATCCTGAAGCTCATATCTGGACAAAAATAAAGATCAGTAAACCTGCCAGGAAACAAGAAAGCAAGTTCAGGACAAAAATTCCCAGTTGTGAGCTTTAGCAAGCTAGTCTAGCCCACTGTCTTTTGCAGCTTTAGAAAAGAGAAGTTGCCAGCTTGAAAGCTATGGAAATTTGCTCCTTATTCTAAGCTCCCATATTTTGTTAAGCTCCCACTAACTTATGGATCTACAGAAAACAGACAGGAAGGAGCATCCATTCAATCATGAAAATCCACCAACATATGTCATTGCAGCTTACTGGGATGGGTGTTTCTTACTCATCTGTCTACCAGCATCTCTCAGTTTCAGAGCTTTTATATTTTGACCTAGGATTCAACTAGACTTCCAATGATGAATGGAAGGCGATTTCTACCAGGTGAAAATCTTATTTATCTATCCTAGGCTGAGGGTAAAAAATCCTGAGTGAGAGCCAAAAGACACATGAACTAGATTATATGTACTCAGAAGAATTTGTAAATCAAATGAATGCTCATTTGTAAGGAGGTTCTCTTGAGAGGGGTGTGTGTGTGTGTGTGTGTGTGTGTGTGTGTGTGTGTGTGTGTGTTTTGTGTTTAATTTGTCTCTATCAATGCTGTACAGTGCCAGGTTTTATAAATTATCAAATGTACAGTCATTACCTATTCAAAAGACTAAATATTGGCTTGCAGGCATTGGCTGAACTTTACCATAGTTATTTTCATAGTTCGATTTTTTTTTTTTTTAACTTAGCCCCACATGCTGCTACTTTTAGCATGATGCAGGAGGGTCTAGTTAAGTTATGCTATATGCTTTTCAATTAAACCATAACGTTAACATGTGCATTTTGTTGTGCTTACCAACATTAAATAAATGGATAACACCTGAATAAATTCAGAGTCCCAGAGTACACTTATTCTGGGAACTAATTTACCAGAGAGAGGTTTTTCATTTTAGTTCAATCACGGGTTTTACTGAGTTGAGGTAAAGCAGTAGTTTTTTAAGCATAACCTCTAAAAACAGGTAATAGCGAAATACATAATAGTATTTATGACTGACCCATTTCTCAACCCATTTAAATCTGGAAAGATATGTAATAAATTTGAGTCTAGTTTATACACTTGGACTATTCATATACACAGTAAAGCTCTTTCATAAAGCTTCTTATCAGGGGAAATGTCTTAGAAAGGAAATGGAAAATTATGGGCATGGAGATAGTACATAAGATTCTCAGCCTCGCATTTAACATTTATATCTCCTTATTTGTGGTAAAAGACATAGCTACTGACAATGACATTGCACATGTGCATAAAATGGTCAAGAGACATATATTCTGAGCACTTCTTGGAATACTAAGAACCCTGTGGCCTCTCTTTACTGTCAGTGTCATTTTTCTTGGTAAAGCTGAGTGACAATGACAATAAATCTGAAGTTTTTCATTTTTGAAAGTTTTAACACCTGAATTTGATTGGATACTTGTTATGGGGACTTGTGCACAGAAGGTGTTTAGTGAATATTGGTTAATAACGATCACTTCCTGCTGAAAAAAACTACATGTTATGCATAATGTGGATGTTGATAAATTGGAAGAAGAAAGTAAATACGTCTGTGAAAGATCTAGAGCTTTCAAACTACAGTCTGTGAACTACTCGCCTTCTGGAGTGCTTGTTAAAAATAAAAATTCAAAATGGGCAAACTCGTGCTTGCTTGTAGTCCCAGCTGCTAGGGGAGCTGAGGTGAGAAGATCCCTTGAGCCTAGGAGTTTGGGGCCAGCCTGTGCAACATAGTGAGACCCCCGTCTCTAAAAAAAAAAGAAAAAAGAAAAAAAAGAGAAAATGCCTACCTTATAACAAAGACTCTGTGATTTATAACCTATGGACTTGAGAATTTTAATTTTTAACAACTCCTTTGGTGATACTTTTGCACTATAATATCTGACAACCATCAATTATTAGCTACTGGATTCTTAAAATAATATTTTAAATCACATAGATATTCATTTGCATTTAGACCACTAGAAGAAAATCTATAAAAAAGAGTATTTTCAATATTAGATTCTGAATTCTTTACTCAAATGGTCAAAATAATAAGCTGGTACATGAAATATTAGACTATGCCTATAGAATTCTTAAAAATACAGCAGAAAATAGAAATATTCCCAATGGAAAATATCCAGCTTTTGAGGAATATCTTGGATTTTTGATCATTTGAAAAATATTTTTATCGATAAATTTGGAGATAAGTGAACAAAAAAAAGTTTTTGAGTCAATTCACTAATGCAGAGGTCCAGAAGAAAAAGACTACAGCATTGAGTGAACTTTTTACTTCTTTACTATGAATAGCAGGAGAATGTATGGAGGGCACAGTTGCAGAAACCTTAGAATTAAGTGTAACATAAAATGACATCATACTACTATTTATCAAATATAAACAGCAAAAGCAAAACCCCAATAAGAAGCTCTGTGATGGAAGAAAAACTCCCAACACAAGAGAGGCGATTGACCATCCCTGGAATTCAATTCACTTTAAGAAGGAATTGATGCACTGCAATGTATCCAGGGGAGAAAGCAAGGCTTAATGGGTACCGACATAGAGTTAGATAGAAGTTCTAACGTTCGACAGCAGAGGAGAGTCACTATAGTTAACAACAATGTATTGTATATTTCAAAGTAGCTAGAGGAGAGGACTTGAATTGTTCCCAATACATAGAAATGGTAAATACTCAACGGGATGGATACCCCACATACCCTGACTTGATCATTACACATTCTATGCATGTAAAAAAATACCACATGTACACCATAAATATATAAAATATTACGAATCAATAAAAAATGGTTGAAAGAAATCTGGATGTTTTGTCTAATTGTGATAAATTTTGACCTAAGTGGGGGAGAAATGAAGTGGAGGTGAGAGATGAGGACGCAGGCAGGAAATAGGAGAGATAATGTTGGATCTAAATGGATAGCTATGCTCAGGTACTTAAAAGGATATCATAATCAGAGTGGCTAATCTTACCTGTGGTTTGAGAATAAAACATGAAGATCAAAAGGTGGAAGTAATAGGGAAATTTAAATATGGAGCACCTTTCTTATATCAATGAAAGCCATTCTACAAAGGAATAGAATGACTGTGGGTTACTGAGTTTCCTACCTTGGAACTATTTATTCGAGTAGAAGCTACATGAACAATGACCTGGGGTGTTGTAGGATAGTGCTTCTCAAACTTTACCAGGCATATGGATCATGTGAGGATCATGTTAAAATGCAGCTTCTAGTTCAGGATGTCTGATACATGAGATTCTATTAATACATAGCGAGCAAAGCTCTCAGGTGAAGCCAATGTTGCTGACCCATGAACGATACTTTGCATACAAGGTTCTAAGGTATTTTTCAAATTTAAGAATCCAGAATACAGTTACCTTGTAGCTCCATTACTTTCTCTATGAGCATGGAACTAGTTCCTTATCTTTTCTTTGTCTCAGATTTTCTTAATTTATACTGGAAATAATAAGAGTTTTGCCTTGTAGGAATGTTTAGAGGATAAAGTGAATTATTGCACATAAAGCACCTAGGAGAGAGCCTGTAACATAGGAAATACTCAATAAGTATTAGCTTTTATCATCACCAACGTTAGTATAAAACTCAAAAGTTATGAAATCTGGAGTGCTTTGGCTTTTTCTGATTTCCATCTTCACTGATGTAATTAGATTGTGTTTATTGTCTCAGTTGAGCAATGATGTTGTAGAGTTTATCCTGCTCACTGCCAGACAGAATTCCAGTTGTAGCCTAAAGTCATTTTGAGGTTTTGCTAAATTCCGAAGGAAATAAAATCTCCAGTGACTCCATTATGCAAATAATAGTAATGGTGAAGGAACATAGGAATGAATTTCTAGAGACCTAGTTTTGAGTCCTGACTGTATTTAGCCATGGAAAATAACAGTCTTCTTCTAAACCTAACAACCCAACAATGGAGGAGAACACATGCTCCTTTTTACAACTGACACAAATCCTCAGAACATCTTTCATGAGTTGATGACTTAGCCTTAGGCTTCAAAGAAACTGAGATGGCCATTATCCTTTGGACTCCACATATTCTTTTTGACTCTTCAGTGACCCACTAGGCTGCTCTCCTCCTCTTACTTTTAATGCCCTGCTTCCAGTTATGAAAAATTTAGAATACTCATGCTAATCTCAGATTAAAGGGCTAGGGACCCTACCTAAAGGGTGATCGTGGCTTCATGAAAATATCTGAACTTTTCAATTTGGGGTCCTCAATAAAGGGTTAAACCTTAACGCCCCACATGGTTTAGCTAATTAGGAAAAAAAATAAACTTTTAAATGAAAATTCAAAGTTTATGTAAGGCATCATTTCCAAAGGCCAATTTTAATCTAAAAAAATATTTTTAAATGAGGAATAGCCATTAAATAGAATAAGCATTTAATCACCAAGAACTTATTGAACTCCCAGCATGAGGTCAGCACTGTGCTATGTATGCATTATGGGGATTGAAAAGAAGTCTAAGACATAGGAATTTAACATTTGGCTAAGAGGATAATGCTAACATACAAGAAAAAGGGCAATTCAATGTTGAGATGGGCAGAACGAGCTATGAGTACTACAAAACCTGCACTGAGCCTCCACCTGCCCATCCCTTCCCAGCAGAACTACCATTCATCTGTTCATGCTTTTCTTTTACTTATTTTCTTAACACTTCTAACATAATATAAAATTTACTTATGGATTACGTTTTTTGTTTATTATTGTTTTTCCCTAAGAGTAGGTAAACTTCACAAAAATGGGATTTTTGTCCCTTTTGTTTATTGATGTATCTCGAGTCCCTGGAATAATGCCTGGAAGTCTAATAGTGCTCAATAACTACTTCTTGAGTGAGGCAATGATTCTTTACAGAGACCAGTACCAAGCTTAATCCTGCATTTCTCAGATTATAGACCTTCTGTGTTCTTCCTAATACATGGAAAAGAAAGTTTCTGATTAAAACTAGAAACACGGAGGCTACTTACGATCATTTAATTAAATATCTTTGAAGATATAAAAGCTCATCAAAAGAAGTAAATAGAAAATATTTTATAACTGACTAACTCATGAAATATTCTCATTTTCTATGTTCTACAAGATTCAAGATTTTAGGCCGGGCGCAGTGGCTCACGCCTGTAATCCTAGCTCTCTGGGAGACTGAGGCGGGCGGATTGTTTGAGCTCAGGAGTTCGAAACCAGCCTGAGCAAGAGCGAGACACCGTCTCTACTAAAAATTAGAAAGAAATTAACTGGACAACTAAAAATATATAGAAAAAATTAGCCGGGCATGGTGGCGCATGCCTGTGGTCCCAGCTACTCAGGAGACTGAAGCAGGAGGATCGCTTGAGCCCAGGAGTTTGAGGTTGCTGTGAGCTAGGATGATGCCACGGCACTCTAGCCCGGGCAACAGAGTGAGACTCTGTCTCAAAAAAAAAAAAAAAAAAAAAGATTCAAGATTTTGTCCTTTTTTTGACACCTAAAAATTAGGCTGTTAGTGTGGCCTAAAGATGTAAAGTAATGAGAATAAACTATAGATCATTATTGCACCTCCATTCCAAAAGGAAAAGCAATCTGCAAGGACTGCATTATGCAAATAATAGTAACATTGAAGGAACATGGGAATGAATTTCTAGAGACCTAGTTCCAAGTCCTGTTTCTAATTAGCCATACAAAGTAATAGTATCTCTTAACCTCAGAGTTCCAATGCCTCTAACTGAAAGATGAAATTATATCTAATGATAACTAAATGATATTTAACTTTGACAGCTAACATTTTTTTAGTGCCAACTCTATTTTGCCCACCCCCATCCTAGTACCTCTCGATCTATTAATAGTTCAGATTAATGAATTTAAAAAGACAGGTAAATGACCAAAGAAGGAGAACATGCCTAATAGGACATATTTACTGTTATTATCATTCTATCCAGGCTGATAAATGAGAAATACTCCACTTATCAAAAATCAGATTTCTAGTAATTCCAACCCGGCTCCATCCTCCCTCTACAGCGGCAGCAACAACAAAACAAACAAAAACCTTGAAAGGAAATTTAAAAAGCCCTTGAATAGCAAAAATAATGCTAGTACACTTATCCTCTTGACCTATTAGATATCCTCAGACTCTCACTCAGAGTCTATTTACTCATACTTTACATACAATTCTTACATGCTTGAGTATGTTTTTTTCAATTCAATGAAATTAGAAGCAACAAATTTTAAAATATTACTACTGAGCATGCATGTATTATCAGAATTAAAAAAATGAAGCTGTCAGTTCAAAGAGAAAATGAACTCTTTTGTTTGGATATAAACTATAATAAACACTTTATTAGCATCTCTGTATTATAGTAAATTTAAAACTGATTTTCTGACAATGATCATGACTTCTCAATAGCAGATTAAATTACATTGATCACCTTGTATAAGAAGACAGGACCAAAAAAAAAAAAAAAATTCAGGACAGACATGATTCTTGCTAAAAAGGTCTCCATTAAAAAATATTTAAAATGTAAACACTTTTGTTTGAGGTATCTTGAAAGATGCATGCATACCCAAATTCTTTTCCCAAGTGATGTTAGATAATGACATATCACTACATTATCTCTCCTTGAATTGCTCTGGTCATTATTAATGAAGATATTTTTGACACTTCTCTTGTATCAGTATATTTTCTCTTTATATTCAGTGTGTGTTGGGCAGTGTGGGGACCTACAATGTAAAGCATAGGTCCAGATTGTCAAAAATTTAGGAATAGATAGAGAAGTCAGATTAAGAAGGAGTGGTTTAGAGCACGAATTTTGGAGGTCAGATAAGGGTTATAAGTCCATGCTTACTAGATGTGTGACTTTATGCAAGTTACTTAATATCTCGGTTACTGGGATTCCTCATCTATAAAACAGGGATCATAATACCTATTTCTACAAACGATGTGAGGATTAAATAAAATATATATGTCAAGCACTTAAATTTAGAGCCTGAAACATAGGTGTTAAGTAAATATTTGCTGACAAGTGAATAAACTGGGTGATCCTACACAAGTTATTCCTGAACTTCTGTTGCTTCATCTGTAAAATGGGAAAAAATATTACTTAAACTCAAACAGTTGTTAAAAATAAATGAAACCATGTACATACTATGTTTATGTACATAGGGAATAATGTACCTCTGGAATCGAGTAAAAACCTAATAAATTGTACTCATTGGCAATATTTTTTTTATATTTCGAAAACAAATGCCAAGGTACATGGTACAATATGAGTTCAGAGAAAGGGCAGACCAGTGTGGGTGGGAGTCAAAAGGGAAAGCCTGATCTAGAAGGTGCAACTCTGAATTATAGAACTCTGCAGGGTCCCTTCTACCTACTCACACAGCTTGTTGTTACCAGATGCCTCAGAGCAAACTGAAACACAAGGTGCCAGGAAATAGTTCCCTGCAAAATCTTGAAGAGGTATGCACAGATAGGGAAGGGTTGATGTGAGCTCCACCAGTGGGCTCTGTGTTCCCTTGGTAAAGGGCAGCAAAGCGTGAAAGATTACCTTGCCTTTGTGAACACTACCCCTGCAAAAGCATTCTTTTGTTTCCTCAATATTCTTTGGCTTCAGTTATATAGTTCACCCTTTGTTCCTTGGTGGTGGTGGTGGTTGCTGTTTTATCTTGGATTTCTTCTCTTCTCAAATAGCTTTATTTTTTCTTGTGATGACGTAAGTGACACATGCTCATGGTAATTAAACCAATCAATAGAGAACTTTGAGGAAAACACAAAGATCTTGGAAATTTCCCCCATGAATCAGAATTTCTAAAAGAGAAGTGGCAGAGGACCCAGCTTCATACAAAAAATCAATGATAATTAACTTTGATCCCCCAGAACAGCCAATATAATCTAAGATACAACTCTGGTCATGTCATTCCAACGTTTTAACTCTTTTTTTTTTTTTTTTTATTATCCCATTGCTTTTGTCAGAGCAGTCTTAATCTTGAGCACAGTACATAAGGCCCTTTGTGATCTGATTCTTATCCAATGTGTTATTTCCCACCCTTCTCCCTCCACTGTCAACTCTATGTTTTGGTCACAGAGAAGTTCTTCAAATTCCCCAAATGTTCCCATCTTACCTTTAAAGTCTTTTTCACTTCTGAATTTTGCATAGTGAAGAACTAAGCTAACAAGAGCCACTCTTACTATAAACACATGGAAATGCTAGATAAAATACAGCTAAACATATTTTAATGCATACTGGGCTTTAAAAAAACCAAATTGCTCAACACCAGAATTTAATAAGAATTTGAAGTCAGAATTGTAAACTTTCTGAAGGCTTGGTGGCTTAAAAGGATAGTGGGCATGGATATAGGCACTAAAAATTATGAGGTGTAATATCCACAAAGGAGCAAAAGATGTGCTGTTGATCCCAAGTAAGGTCAGGAGTAGAAACTGAGACCTTTTCCTAAAATCAGAGCACTGAAGGGACTATTCTCTCAGTAAAAAAATTCAAAGGAAGCCACTCACCAACCGAAACAGGCCACAAGGAACTTTTCTATAGTTTAAAAAATAGTTTCCATAGGAAACTGAAATCCCAAATCTGTAGCATGGACAGGTATAGATTGTGAATTTGAAATATCCCTATCATGGGGGAGGCCTAAGATTTAAATTTGACCCTGGACTGGAGAAATTAACCACTCATGAAGGACATTTCTATAACTATAGAGGAATGGAATTACCATAAAATAAAGCAAGAACAACCTCAATAAATTATTAATGAAGAGGAGCTCACAAACAAAAAATCCAAACCTTTTGAGATAATGATTCACTACAGGAGTTAGCAAATGAAAACACAGGATCATTTAAATTCCAAGAACCTAAGACTTTAAAAATGAAAAGAGAGCATAAAAAATATAAAAGAAGGAATAACGGTCATCAGGTAAGAAGAGTATGAATTGCTAAAAAACAAAACCAAACCCCACATTCTTTTGGGAAAAGAATCAAAAAACTTGTAGAAATAAAAAAAAATAGCCATTGAAATAGGAAAAACAAAAAAGCCCTTAAAGGAAGGGGTAACATCAATTTAGATCCACCCAAGGAGAGAAATTGACTTCTGGAAGAGCTGAGAAGTCATCCAGATTATAGCTTGAAGGCATAAGGAGATAAAAACTATAAAAGAAAAGGTAGGTGGTTAAAAGACATCAATAGAAGGATTAGCTTGAACATTTATATTTAAAAGAATTTAAAGAAGGAATGAAAAGGATGGAGAAGAACAATATTCAAGCTGCTAAACATGAAGTATTTTACGGAACAGATGGAAGACCTGAATCTTTAGATTCAAGGAGGACCAAATGCCTATAGATTGCCAGTTCCAACAATGATATAGTATTACCCTAACTTTTCCACCCAAAATCACTGTAAAAACTGCAAACATATCTAGATTTGAAGATTTGAAGGCATCGGTGAACAACAAACAGAGGTATGACTTAAGAGTCTATGATCCTTAAGAGAATGGAAGCACATGAGATAAACTCCAGTTCTCATATTTTTTGAAGGGAGTTTACCAAACCAAGGCAGAGGGAAAGGGACTTCATAAAGAAAGTGACACTTTTACTGAACTGAAAAGACAGAGGTCAGGATACGAGGTTGACAAAATGGATGAGACCTTAGGAGCAAAACAAACAAACAAACAAAATCCTAGAGAGCAAGGAACCATGGAAACAAAGTCTAAACATCTCCATTCAAATTCACTCCAAGGAGCTGGTCAACATGTTATCTGAACATGCCCATGTTAAATATCCAAGGAAATAGCACTTGGGAGTCTAAAGATGAGCAAGTATTTCGGCCTATATATGTGTTAAGGAAGCAGAGGTTAAAAGTGAAATCCTGCTATGATGGTAGGATTTTGGTAAATAGCCCGGCTTCTCAGGTGACATCCAATACAAGGGTCATGCCCTAAAATTAAGAGCCATATCTTTGGAATAAGAGTTATTTCCTAAGAATAAGATAAAAATGTTTTGGTTTTTATCTCAATAACTATGATATTTTCCTATCATAAAAAAAGTTAACTCTCTCTGGAGGATGATATCTTCAGCTAGATCATCTACAACTCTTCATTCACAATATTCAGCATCTGATCAAAAATTTAAATGTATGCTAATAACAGGATTAGATGAATGAAAATAAAGAGAAAAAAACAGATGATAAACTCAGAACCAAAGGTGATACATATACTGGAGTTTATCAGAGAGAGATTTTAAAGTAATTGTGATTAGCATTTTCAAGAAAACATCAGGACAGCTGAAAAAAATAAATGACAAATAGACAATTCTCTATATTTTTATCTATTTTGTTCAAATAGTTATTTGGAATATTTAAACATCTAAAAAGACAATCTGGAACTGAAAAATACAGTGTCCTAAATTTAGAATTCGCTGGATGGCTTTAACAGTTGATTGGGCAGAGCAGAAAACAAGATTAGTAAACAGGAAGATGCTTCAATTAAGAAAAAGTCAAACTAAAGCATACACACACAAAAGTATGAAAAAGAGAGAACTGAGAATAAGAAACAGAGTGAACAGTAAAAAGATCTAATATACATTTGAAGGAGAGTTACTAAACAACAGGCAAGAGAAAGTGGGGCAAAAATAATATTTCTAGAAATCATGACTAAAAATGCTCCATATAGATGAAAGACATCAACCAAAATTTAAAAATCTTAAGGAACCCCAGATAGAACATATATCGAGAACACCACACTTTGACAAGAAATAGTCAAATTGCTAAAACCAAAGTCCTTGAGTCTTTTTCCACTTAACCGTAAATTACTTGAGATTTACCTATGCTGCTCCGTGCATTTGTCACTTGTTTCTTTTTATTCTGGTCGCATTCTATTGTACAGATGTACCAGACTTTGTTTAACCTGTACCTAGTTCAGATGTTTGGATTCCTCCCAGCTTTGGACGATTACAAATAAAGCCATCGGAAGCATTCACACATAGTTTTTGTGTGAACACAAGTTCTAATTTCACTTGAGCAAATACCTGGGAGTGGGATTGCAGGTTTGCATGATGTATATATTTAGATCTTTGCAGTAACTTAGAAGATAAGCATATTTTTAACTTTATAAGAAAGTGCCAAATTGTTTCTCAAAGTGTCTATATCATGTTGCATTCCCACCAGCAATGCACGAAAGATCCAATTACTCTGCACCCTTGCCAGCAGCTAGTATGGTAAGTATTTTAAAAAATTTTATACACTCAAATAGGTGTGTAGTGGTAGCTTACTGTGGATTTATTTTGCATTTTCCTGATGACTAACTTTCTGAATCTTTTCACATGCTTATTTGCCATCCATATCTTTTGTGGTTAAATGTCTTTTCACATATTTTGCCTGTCAGTTTTTTCTTGGTATTGAATTTTGAGGGTTCTTTATATATTCTATTAACATAGAATATATTACGTCTTTTATTAGATGTTATCTGTAAATATTTTCTCCCGCTATGGCTTCTCTTTTCTATTCTTTTAATGGTATTTTTCAAACAGCAGAAATTCTTAATCAAATTTATTTACTTTTTCTTTTATAGACTATGTTTTGTTGTTATTTCTAAGAAATCATTGCCAACCCAAAATGACAACTAATTTTTTCCTAGATGTTTTATAATTTTTGGTTAGTGAAAACAATATGATTAGAAAAGAGGATTCAGGGACATTTAAAATACTGTAATTGTTCTATTTGTTTAACCTGGGTTATATTTACACAGATGATTGCTTTAGTGTTCTTTTTAAACGCTGTATATCTGTGCCTCTTTAGATATGTTTAATTTACAATAAAAAATCATAAAGAAAAAGAGTATGACCAAAATTTGACACCCATTCACAATGTAGCCAAAAAAAAAAAATCGGCAAATATCACGTCAATGGTGAAAGATTTGCAGCACTCTCTTTTAAGTAAACTAGAGAAGTATGCTCATTATAACTACTTGTATTCAGCATTGTTTGACAGGGCCTGGTCAAATCAGCAAAAGCGAAATCAAAACATAAATATTCACAATGATTACAATGAAATGATAAAGACAAAATAACATTAATTAAAGGTAATATGATTATTTTCATAGAATATCTGATATAATCTATTGAAAAACTATTAGAACTAATTTTAAAAATTCTACATAGTTCATAGATATAAGATATTTATATAAAACAATGTTTAATGTACCATTAATAATTTTAATAAATCCTTTCAGATATAGTTAAAATATCCCATTCAAAATAACAACAAATACAATAAAACATAAACAAGTCCTTCTGTACGGAAAAATTTAAACTGTGTGGAAGGACCTAAAGAACCAATAAAATAGTGGACAGACATGCACGTTAAAGATTAATTCGGTGTCCCTATTTTGAGAGTATTTTTATGGAACTTAACAAATTGACGTTAAAATTCACTTGAAAGAAAAACATCAGAGAATCCAAGACAATGTCAAAGAAAATTGAAAAGGAGAATTTTCTCCAATAGACTTAGTATAAAATTGTTCCCTATCTGGTGGTACCTACTTTAAGATTTTGTTGATACGTCTTTTATTCTATGAATCCTTCTTAGCCTACAATTCCCTTCTCATATAATTCTATTGCATTTTGTGCTTATGTCTGTCATAAGCATTTATCATAATGTTTATCATGACTGCACTGAGGTTCGTATTTTCTTCTTTATCTCCTTTGCTGCACTATAAGCTCTGTAGCTCATTTTTGTACAGCCATAGTGCTACATGGTGTCTGGCTTATAGTAAGCAGTTAATCAATGTCAGTTTCTTGCTCTCTTGCTTTGCCATAGTGCTTCCTTGGTAAGTTGAGCTTACTGTTTCCATTAAGTTTCTCACCTAGTCTCTAAGCTTTGGCAAAGGACATTAACCTTTGGTCACTGTCCATACTCAACTAAGTGGGGCTCAATTTTAGAGTCATTTCTGAAAGTAGCTATGTGTCCCTACCCATGTTTTCTCTAATATTGAGTATAGTCATGAGTAAGTATGTATTATGGTATTTCTCACCCAAAAGAACCTTAGGTTATCTCCATTCGCCCTTCCTTTTAGAGACAACAAATGGAACTCAGGGTTCTCGGACAGATATTTCATTTAAAAACACTTTTGATTATATTTTATCTATTGCACAATATTTCTACTTCCTGACATGAATGAAATTAAACGAACTGAAATCTTCTCAAACTGATCATTTATAATTCTAACAATGAAAAGAGACAGGAAATTGATAATACAGAAAAGTATGTAGAAGCTAAAGGGATAATCAGGTGTAACACACGTTTAAACATTTGCAGCATGTTATTTTTACTTACAGTATTCTCTTCATCTTGCTCCACGATTACGCTTACTTCATTAAAAGTTATTGGGAAATGGAGAAACATACTTAAGGGACTATTCAAGAGAATTTCAGCTCATAATCTCAAAACCTAAATAAAAATATTCTATATTTGTGCAAGCTATCCTGAAGCAGTTGTTTATGTTTAGCAAAGACTTATGTAACCTTTTGATTTCAGTTACCTCTTTCATTAAAGAAACAATTCTGAATACCATTAATTATTTCCTTTTGGAATCTTACCAGGTGAAACGATCATTCTAATTCTATGTATCTTGGCTACCAGAAAACTTTGGCCTTGGCTTTGCAATTTATACATCCTGTTTGTGTTCTTTCACATTGTGAGCAGTCCTTCTATTTGTTCGTACAATAACTCCCTCTACACCTACGCTAGTTCTCATTTTCCTTATGTAATTTCTTATGTCATTAACAGCTTACCTATTGACAAATTCCAATTTATGCCATAGTGCAGCCAATGTATTTCATTTTTTGATGATATTCTTTGGAGGAAGCCTTTTTACGATAACATAATCAACTAATAATTTGAACCGAAAAAGGAATAACTACTTTTTTTTTCATACCTACTTAATAAAGGAAAGCATTGAATTTCCTATGGTAGTATTGACAACTTCATATATGAGAAATCAATTTCAATGAAAGGAGAAAGTTTGAAAGTTTTAACAAACCCAGCCTTGATGACATTAAAAGGCCTTGCTATTGGAAATTAAGGTATACATCTTCAAATCTTCAAAGTGTGTAGTCAAAGGGGCTTGTAGCATAAAAATGTAATGCTGAATATTATCACATTTGATCAAAATGAGTGTGGACTAATTGGGTGTTGATGTGAATAGTATTTGCAATTTGGAGAAAACTTGAACAGTACAATAGGAACGGATCTTCTCTCTCATCAAACAGGAGACAGGAATGCTTCCCACCTGAGTGGAGGCCAAGAGCAGATCATCATTGGAGAAATATTTAATCCTTCTGTTCTGTGGGAGGACTAATACTTCTCACTGCTTTGTAGAGAAATGTGGAATATTAAAGATTTTTATTAACTTTTAAGAAGGAATCCTCAGTACATTGAAAAGATGGTTTAATAAGAAAATATGCCATAAAATTGTAATAATTAGCTGATGATGATATGAAATTAAAAATACAAAAATTTGAAAACATAACCACCTTTCCACATAAAGAATGCTGTGGTTCCATTATTTTTCAGTTTTACTAAAAGTCTGCACAGAATACATGATAAATATAAATGCATAAATAATTAATTTTAATCTATTTTGCCTGCCTCTCGTCAACGGGCAACAATTGTTCTGGTAACTTATCAACATAATACCAAACACATAAAAGCACATTTTTAAAAAAGCCCGGTCTTGTCATTTGAAATTGAATTTGTGCTTGAATTTTTCCATTTCCATCTTCATTTTTGGTATTGTTCATATAAAGTGAGAGGTAAAGTAGAAAAGAACTGTTAGAAACATGATCTTGCCAAACATTAAACTTCTGTAACAGGATTTCAAAGAAACCCCTTCCCTCTAAAAAGAAAAGGCAGGTTCATTAAGGAATGTGATTCAGCACTGATACATTTACAGCAGGATGTGAATGCTTTTGGTTGGAAGGTTGCGGTGGGTAGAATATTTCTCTTTTCTCTCCTGTTCACAGAATTTCAACAGTGGATTAATATTTTTGGATGATGTTCAAAATGTTCAAAATTAAAAGACTGATGATATGAGTCCTATCATCCACAGTTTTGTTTAGTAAGCCTTGCCTGAATCAGTGATTTTGAAATGTACTTTTGCTGACCTATTACTGTTTTTCCTCATCAGTTCAGTTTATAGCAAATGTCTGAGTGGTGTGTTTTTATTAATAGTAAATTTTACATTTCTTTCAGTGTTTACTTGTATTCATGTTTTAGAATTCTTAAGGGTTTATGGGTTTTAAATCATACTTCAAATATCATGAAATATACATAATTTCAGATTTTTAAAATATTCTTAATAAAGGGACATATTATTTCCTACCAGCTTGTCCTCAAAGGCGTGGCATTCTTCTGCTTTACTTGGCATATTGATCAACAGCCAGCAGGAAGAGAACACGGCTCTGCCCTAGGCAATTGACAGTTGTGCTCCTTTGTTTATTGGTTTTTCATCTTAAGTTCTTTCTGCTTCCTTCAAGGTGCCTTAGAACTTTTTCTAATTTTCTTACATGTTACACAGCATATATCTGTCTGAGGACAACACTGTGCTGTTGTTTTTAAAAGCTACTCTGCTCTTTTCAAATAGGTTTTTAAAATTATTTTTGACCCCTTAAGAGAAAAGAAAGTTGACCAAATTCCACTTGTAAAGAGTAGAGCTATAAAGAATTATAGTAGTTCCCCCTTACCCACAGGACACAAGTTCCAAGACGTCTTAGTGGATGCCTAAAACTGTGGATAATACTGAACCCTATATACACAGTACTATGGTTTTTTTTTAATCTGACAACCCAGATTACTGAGAAGTGACTAATGGGTGGATAATATATAGAGCATGTGGATACTCTGGACAAAGGGATGATTCACATCACAGGTGGGACTGCACGAGATTTCATCTTGCTATTCAGAACAGCACACAATTTAAAACTTATACTACTATAATTCAAGTCCCTGTGTATCTCTCTCTTACCCCATCTCTCCTTTTTCCTGAAGGCTAAACTCTACTGAAATATGAACTGTTTATTTCTGGAATTTTCCACTTAATATTATCAGAACATAGTTGACCATAGGTGACTAAGACCATGGAAAGCAACACTACAGAGAATGGGGATTACTTTAACTGGTCTGGAGAGATTTTTAAAAACAACAATAAAACCAACTAAAAGTGCGAGTTTATAGCAATTCTAAGCAATGTTAGTGATAAAATACTTACGGAAAAGAAAAATTGTGTTGGTCTAAGTTCTAAAGAATTGTTGTGGTGTATTAGTTTGTCAGGGCTGCTATAACAAAGTACCACAGGGTGGGTGGTTTAAACAACACAAACTTATTGTCTCATAGTTCTGGAGGTTGGAAGTCCAAGATCAAGGCATAGGCAGGATTGGTTTCTTCTGAGGCTTGTAGGTGGCCTTCTTCTCCCTGTGTCTTCACATGGCCTTCCCTCTGTGTCTGTCTGTGTCCTAATCTTTTCTTCTTGTAAGGACACCAATTATAATAGGTTAGGGCCCACCCTAATAATCTCATTTAACTTAATTACCTCTTTACAGACTCAATTACAGTCACATTCTAATGTACTAGGGTTTAGGAGTTTACCATATGAATTTGGAGGGATTCAATTCAGCCCATAGCATGTGGTTATTGTTGAATTTTAATATTATGTATATGAACTTTAAATTAGCACATACTTATGAATTAACCTTTTGTAAGTATTGTATTCTACACAGAAATTAATTCAAGAGTTCTACTTATGCAATAGGTCACAGGTGGCCTCAAGTTTGTAGTAGTTTAGAATTGTTAGAATTCGCTTTTGCAGAGTTCATTTTTCTAACCCCTATAGTATTATATTTCCCTGCATTTAAAGAGCAGATGTGAAATAGAGAATGAAAGCACAGTGATTGGAAACATAAAGTTACAGAACTTAAGTTACTTGAATACCAATAGTTAGGAAAATTCTTAAACAGAAAGATAAGAATTTGTGTTTTAAAAATTATATGACGAAAGATACTTGAAAGCTGCTAGAAGCAATCCCAAAGACATGAAATATATTTTAATATCTGAAATTGAACGTGTTACTTCATACTATTTTATGTGGAAGAAACATTTTTATATTAAAGTTTAATAAAATATGTGCAAGTATGATCAACTGTGTGCAAAAATAGATTGACAACTTTGCCAATTCTGTCTATTGAATATGAACATGTGAATATCAATTTTGACAAAGTCATCAACACATTTACACAGTTTAAAACTTGGGAACAAAAACTGTAATATTATTATTCATTCCTATAACAGACAAGTATATAAGTATGAATTTTTATCTTTCCCCCCAAATTTATTAATGTACAAAAGAATAAAGTCATTACTTTTTAAATTTTGTACTATAATGTTTATTTTATTCTTAATTTTAGTTTTCTTTCCACAGGTATGTTTTGACCACTATTGTGATTCATTTCAGAATTATTACATAAAATAATTTCATCATAAAAAGGAAAATTGTGTTTAAAAAATGATCCATTCTTTGTATCAAATATGCTAGCTTGGGCTGCATTTGGTTTACCTTATTCACTATTGCACTTATAATTGTTAGCCATGCCTAGTTATTAAACCCATTTTCTTCCCAGAATATTAGAATCAGATACTAGAAAAATCATCACACTTACTATACTTATTAAGTGTTAAGCACTGGGCTAGGAGGGGAAATCCAAAGAAAGGTAAACACATGCTTCTTATTCTCTACAACCTTCTAATCCAGTGAGGAGATCACTATAGACAATGAGGAAATTGGGTGCAGTGGAGAACTATCTGATGCAGTGTCCAAGAACCTGCATGCAGGTTGGGGTTCTATCATCTAACTTTAGGACCTAAGGGAAATCACTCACCTTCTCTGAGATTTCTTTCTCTTACCCATAAAATGGGGATAATATTATTATCTCAGAGGCTTAGTATACCTGGCACGTGGTAGGCATCTAATGACTGCTAGTCAAATATGAACAAGACATGACAAACATGGAGGAAATAATTAAAAGTTTGATGCAACAGTAAATAGTATGATACCAGGTGAGGATTAATTTCCTAATGGAAGATACACATGCTGTAAGAGTTCAAGAACATTTGCAACTGAGAAATCTTGATGAATTTAGGCCAAATACTGGATTTCTCAGAGCACACACCAGGGAGGTGGATAGGAATGGTGCCTGGAGTCATCCAAAGAAACCCTGTTAGAATAAATGGCCTTGCATGAATGTCTCAACTTCTTATTAGTCCCTAGCTTAATCAATATATCTTCAGTGTCCAATGAAAGAAGCTGGACACAAAAGATTATAGGCCATATGATTCCTTTATTTAAAGTACACAGAAGGCAAAACTAATCTATGTTGTTACAAATTGGGATAGAGCTTATCCTTTGGGAGAGAAAGAGAACTGGAAGAGGCAGAAATGATGTTCCAGACACTAATGATGTCCTGTTTCTGGATGTCAGTGCTGGTTACATGGATGTTTCTTAACATCTTAAAAATACTGAGAAGTATTTTTACTTGTGTACTTTTCTATATATAGATACTCTTCAGTAAAAAGTTTAAAATACGTCAATTTTTATTTTGAAAACTTTGAAAAAAACTAAAGAATAAAGGGGAAAAAGAATCATCTATCATCCTGGGACTTGGAATAACTACTGTTAACATTTTAGAGTAGATGCTTCACACATAATTAAGATCACCCTATACATATTGTACTATTTTACAACCTATCTTTTTTCCACTAAGCAAACATATTGCAGGCATTTTCCCATGTCAGAGAATATTTTTCTAAAACATGATTTATTTATATAAAATAATTTTCTTTAGCCAATCTTTTATATTTTGATTATTAGGATATTTCTATTTTTTAATATTTAAATCTTGCCACAATGGACTGTTTGCACATAAATATATTACATCTCTTACTATTTGACCAAGATAAATTTATATAAATGATAATGTTTAAGGTTGTCTGAGCCCCTTTTTTCAATTTTCCTTCAAGATTTGAGTTCATTTTCCCCAAATCCTCAATAATATTGAGAATATTTTTTAAAATATGTATTTTGTAGGTGAACATTCTTTTTCTTTACATTTTTGCTTTCATTTGGTCCTGAGATTGAATCTTGATTTATATTTATTAGCCATCTCTGCTTCTTTTCTTGGAATGCCTATGCCTAGCCTTGGCTAATTTTTTGTCTCTTGTTTTTTTCCTATTAGAGCATTCCACTTTTCTTAGACTTCTCAGCTTTGCAGTATCCTGGTGTCCAAACTCAATATTTCATTCAGATTAAAACGTAGACTCTACTTGCTTTATGGACTAAGTTCCTTTTCATCCACTTATTCTTTTGACGTTTGGTTCTGTTTGTGTTTCTGGTTTGAGTTCTTAAACTTTCTTCTGGGTTTTAAAAATTTATAATAACTAAACCTACTGAGGACAAGACAGCAGTACTTTGTGGTAGAAACTCTGAAGATTGAGCATAAACTATTTCCGAATGTAAGGTCATGGAACAAACCTCATTCCCACTACCAATCTGCAAGAGTCACTATACATATCCGTGTTAAATTATAATTAAAATTGTTGACCCTAAAGCTACGGCATCATAGTGTTAATAGATTGAGTTCTTTCTAGTTCCTGCAGATCATCTGGCTTGTCAATGAAATTTGTCATTTCTATATTTTCCACAAGTTTGTAAAGACAAACAAACATACTTTCTATTTGCCCCACTGCAGCAACGTCCATTAGGAAAAACAAAGCAAAGTGTATTTCCAACCAAGCACAGATTGCCTGCAGTTTCCTGTTGCCAGGGTTTGCTCTCCCTCCATCAGAGTGTGAGAAGGCTGCGTGTGATCAGTATTTTTGTCCCATCTCTGTGAAAGATGACTTTCACATTCTGTGTTGTGGGAGGACGGTCACTGATGAAGTCCATGCTGCAAATGGCTCAGCCGTGCAGGGCAGCAGAAGGGGCAGATGTCTCTCTGTTTTATTCTCGATTTTTAGCGCACCCTGTGGCAAGCCTTAGTTTTTTCCCTCTATTGGTCTTCGACCTTTACCTTTAGTCTTTTTTTTGGTTTTCATTTGCTTATCCCTATTGTTTTTTTCCTGCTGTCATTTGTGGTAGGCTTGGGGAACAATGTTGCAGGAACATAGAGCTTTTGAGGGAAATGTAAATCGCAGGCGACGCTGAGTCCCGTCTGTTTTCTCATCGGAAAGCAGCATTTCAGAGAGCTGAACTGGCGACAGTGCTCAGCAAAGACATGCCGAGGAGTTCAGGAATATTCCCTGTTCCCAGGCCCTGGCTGTGTAGAAGTAGGACTTTCTGAAGAGGGGGCACTCTGGGAGGGAGGGGAGGTAAGGAGTACTTTCAGAAGCAGATGCTCCTGGCTTCGGGAGGAAAGCTGCTCTAATCGGAGTTCAGCCGTCTAGCAGACAATCCACAGCTTTGGAGAAAGACAAACAGAAAAGAGTCTCTTAGTCTAGTGCATAAATGTAAGAGGCTTGTCTTAAGTGTGTGTGTGTGTGTGTGTGTGTGTGTGCAGAACTCTAGTAGGCTAAAAATGTTATGCAGAGTTAAAGTGAGGCATTGTTTAGGTTTTAATGAAGGCAACCAATTTTTAACAACAGAAGTTCTGTTGCCGAATCTCCCCCTCCCACCCCCAACATTCAGTTCCTCTGCCCCTGCACCTGCTTTCATTTTTGGCTTCTTGGCACTGATGTTCACAGAGACATCAGCTGGCAGTGGCAAACTGCTAAAAGCTCCCCTGCAATGCAGCTCTGCAAATGCCAGCCATTTATCCACTGGTGCATGCCAGCTTAACGTAAGGTCTCCCTTTCTCCCTCCAACCCCAACCCCCTTGGCCCCCCAGTCTTACTTCCAAATTATAGTAAATGATCCAAACCAAGCAGTAGTCTGGCCCTTTGAGTATCCGTTAAGTGTGGCTGCATCTATTTGCTTCATCTATTTGCTGTGATTATAATATTTTGATCCAAAGAGTGTTGCAGAAAATTTAGACGACAATACTATTTCTTCTATTCAATAAAGAGCTATTGGCCCACAGGCTCATTTCTCTCTCCCCAGCAGATGGTGGGATAGTTTCTTGAGGTCTCTTTGACTTGAAACAGCCTTTTTGTTTTTGTTGCTTATTGAGAGCCAGTTGCCCCAAATTCATTGAATAAAGATATTCACTTTTCAGTTTAAGCTGAGCTCCAATAGATAAATACTGACTTGGAGTTGGGGGCTGATGGACACGCTGGAAAGGCAAAGGGCTGTTGGAAGTTAAGTATTCAGCACAAGCCTTTGCAGTTTCAAAACGATGGTTTTAAGTTCTCCATTCACCACAACAATTCAGGCTGTATACTAAGAAAGTGTGAGAAATCTGTGAGAAATTCCACATATATTTATTTTTCTTGGAAATTAGAGAATATCTTCACAGTGTACACTCTGAAGGGCTTTTGTTTTGTTTTGTTGTGTTTTTAATGATCTAAACCATCTGGGGAGTTGATAAAGGATGTGATTTTCACAAGCTGAGCTAGCAAAGCCTATTGCTAAATCCCAAACCTTTATCCAGCCTACAGATAAAACCAGGGTGGGAGCGCTTCTCTTCCAGCACTGAAATACTAGGATCCCACGTATGCCAAATGTTTTCGTATCTGGGTGGTAAGAAAAATAGAGAACTGACTAAGGGAGACTGGCCCAAGGATCCAGAAATATATGCTACTTTTTTTTTTTTTTTTTTTTTAGATTGGTGGAGGTTACAAATTTTAGAAAATTTGTCTGAAAAGTAAGTCAGCATCATATTTTATCTGATATCTTTGTGGTACTTTTTTGATACAAAGATAAGAGTTAGTACTTGCAAATACTTCTTAATCATCTATTTCTCAAATCTGGAGCTCAAAACCTATCATAGTAGAGAGAACAGGTTCCAACATAGAGAGCACTACAGCCAGGAATGCTTTAATTGTAGTGGTCATCTGGCAATAACCACGATCATATATCAGAATGTGTGTATTCTAGGGGTTTGTGACAAATACCCAGTTAGGGTTCTCAGGGTTTGCGCTCAGCATTTGGTCCAGCCAAGTGAATAGGAGAGAAATCAGGAAATGTCATTTCCAGGAACAGACCAAGCACTGCAAGTGTAATTATGTCATGGTTTTTGACTCAACCCTCTCTTTGCCCTCAGCTCAATTTCTTCCTTTCTAGTTATTCACTGTAAGGTACACACAATCAAACTGGAAAGTTATCTCTTTCTATTCAAACACATGCATGCTATAAGTTACAATTTGCTCATGGTGTCTAGCCAGAAGTCTGACAATATTTCCAAGGCTTGTTCATCAGTTATTATTCTCTCTGATACCTGCCTATTAGTCAATCAATATTTATTTAACACCGATCACATGCAAGTTATATTGTATTCAAACATAGGCAAATTGTGTCAGATATATCATTTTAATATTTTGTTTAAGACACTTTTAAAATTAAGCATCCAGTTAAACATCTGGGGGCGTCCCCTTCTACCGGATGAAGCCCTTACTCAGAAGACTGAGAAACAAGTTACACTGAACATACCCAGGAAGCTGGAGCTGGGGGTAACTGTCGCAAACAGTTCACATGAAATAATTATCAGTTAAGTAATGGGGAAGACTTTTAGTAATAACGCTTATTTTCACAATTGTTTTTTCATTTACAAAGCTGGAGAGCTCTATTACCCCCATACTGTGGCTCTGATGCATTCCCAATACTAGAAGAAGCAATGTAACGGAGGACGGCAGCAGGATCACAAATCACAACCCCCACACCTAAGACCTCCTTCAAACAACTCATCCAAGTCCTTTAGTCCCTCTGAACTTGGCCTCCTCATCTGTAAAATGGGAATGACATTATATTGGTTCTTGCCAATTCACAGGCTTGTTGTAAGAAATAAATTAAATAACCTTTATAAACTTTAGATCACTATACAAATGTTCATTATTGTAACTATCATTTGTATTAAAATGCTTTGTAAACCACACAGGGCTATACGATTGTCAGTTACAATAGTTATTTACATTAGACTTGTGTTGACAGTGCCTTCCCAAATCTGGCCTGCCTTCTCTCTTCCCTAATTCAGAGAATGGCACCATCCAAACAGTTGCATGAGCTTTGATACCTTCCTCTCTCACATTTCTCATGTTCTAACTATCTTAAATTCTATTGATTTTTAACTTCTTCGAGCTAAAGGAATTTAGGGCAACATGTTGTATTCAGTTCTGATTTGTCAGTGGTTTCTAGCTCAATGTTGAATGAATGAATAAATTTAATTTACAAATATTTTATAGGTGTTTATTTATACCCCACTTTATTCCAAAAGAAGGATTTAAGAAAGGTTGTATGAGACGTAAATACGACAAAATAGCATATGCCAGAAGTAGGGGGGAAATACAAAGAAAACTAATGGTAGTTACCTAAAACGCAATCAAGAGTGAGGTGAATACAAAGTCATGACACTAAATCCTTACTATGAAAGGGTCCAAATATAGCCAGAAATTTCATCAGACACAAAATTCAGTGTTCATGATGAAAGCAAAAACATTGCCTAAGAGAAACACATGCATTCTGGATATAATTACATGAGAGAAATTCTTGGAGAGATCTCCTAAAAATGATACGGTGAAATGTAATAAACCATGTTCCTAATGGTATCTTTATAGAACACATGCAGCAGTTTCACAGAGCTGTTTCTTTAAGCATCTTGCATACATGGTATTGGAGATGCTAAAATACGTAAGGCAGGCCTTGCTATCAAGATATCACACAGAAAGATAAATCCACACTAGACAAATCAGTGCCATTCACTGAGATAAGTGGAGTAAGAGGAGGGTGCCTGGCACAGTCAGGCAGAACAGAAAGTGATCAGTCCTATTGAGTAAGCCGAGTGGAAAGCTTCTTGAAAGAGATAGCATTGGAGCTCCTGCTTTTATTCAGCAAATATTTATCAACTGTCAACTATGGGGTAGGCAAACTGATAGGTGCTAAGAACACAATGATGAGGATAACAATATCTTTGTCTTTATAAGTAGGTAAGGCTTTTAAGAGCATTTCAATGGGAAAGACTCTCACTTCTTAGTGAATCATTGCCGGCCACTCCCAACTGTGACCCTTTAACAGCAGACAGATCCCTTGCTTGCCACTGCCTTCTGAAAAGGAACACAGAACAATATCAGGAACTGCATGAGACTCTCTAGCCACTGTGCAAAGCTGCCAGGGGACTTGGGAAAGGAAGTAGATAAGAAATAGGCTTCTAGGAATGCATGGAGACACTCAGCTTTGGACAGAGGGAGAAGTGACTGAAACAGGGACAAAAGAAAGACCTACTAAGCAAGGTATCCCAAGAATGGAAAAACAAGCACCACATGTACTCACCATCAAACTGGTATTAGCTGATCAACATTTAAGTCCACATATAAGAATAACATGTATTGGATGTTGGGCAGGGGGAGGGGGGAGGGGGGAGGAGGGGACGGGCATATGCACAAACAATGAGTGCGATGCGCACCTCCGGGAGAATGGACACACTTGAAGCTTGGACTTGGGGGGGAGGGAGAGTAAGGGCATCATACGTAACCTAATCATCTGTACCCCCATAACATGCTGAAATAAAAAAAAAAAGAAAGAAAGAAAGACCTAGGTGTCTGGCATCTGGGAAGGCCAGTAAATATTATTGAACTTTCATTGAAATACTGGAAACTAGACCTGAAGTTCATTTTTTTATAGGAAAGAAAAGAATATGCTACTTGCTTGTCTTATTTCTGAATACTGAGGTGAGCTAAGTTAATCCTACCGTCAAGAGTAAGTATCTTGATTTTCCTAGTCATCAAGCTTCTGAGGTACTTCCCGCTAGTAGCTGACTGTTAGGCCAAAAACCTCAGCATTAGTAGAAAGGAATCCTTTGCTTATGCCTATGTAAATCATGTTCTGCTATACTTCTCTAATATTTTCATGTATAATTATTTGCTTCATATTAAAGTCAGCGCTCCTCAGAGGATAATAGCATATGCTATCTGCAAGGGCTACTTGGCACTGCAAGAAAACACAGAAATGTTCAGTAGAGATTCCATTAGTATGAGGCTCAAAAAAGTTGGGGCACAAGATGCGCTCATAAAATAATGAAACAACATATTAAAATAAGATGCAGCATATGATAAGTGTTAAATGCCAAAGATAGACAATAACTTATGGACAAAATGAAAGTAAGAAATTACTAGAGCAGGAGGGATTAGGGAAACTTTTATAAAAATTGGAACCTGAAGAATGGTAAAAATTTAAATAGGAAGAACATGAGGCAGAAGCATTCCATATTAGAAGAGGAAAGTCTATAAAGGTATAGAAAAATAATTTTAAATAACATGTACAAGTCAGGAAACCAGAAAATTAACTATTAGCACAATTACAAAAAGAAATCTCTCTCTCTCTCCCTCACACACACATACACACACACACACAATAAAAAGAGTTCTTAGGAAGTTTGAAATCGTTGAGAAAGTAAATGCAAATGAATTCAGAAAGAGAACTACCCATCCTTATAAACAAACATCTACCTGTATACATTCCTTCAAAGACACACACATTACAGAATGAAAATTCTTACAAACAATCCTCCACTGGGGGAGGCGGGGAAACCCGGTTTATTGCCAAATATGTCACTGCTGGTGGATTAATTCTGGATAGATATGGTGTAAAACAGTAATTAACAAGGAGTTGAATTTGAACAAATCACATTAATTTGCTGAATTCAAACCTGATTAGTAGTGTTAAATATCAGACTAAATCAAAATTTTTGTTAAAAAAACATCTAGCACTTGTTTCCACACGTTTTCTTTAAATACATACTGGAATATATTTTCTGAAGCAACAAACTGGCATGCCATTCTTTCTGATCTCAGATGAAAATTCTACCAGTTTTTAAAAATTTTAAATGTTAGATATGTCTATACATATTCATAAACACACACACACATATGATCTTCAGAGAAAAATAATCTACACAAGGTCACACTTCAAACCAAGTCTTCATAGCTCCAGAGCCCTGTGTTTTAAGTTATGAGAGTGAAAACTTCTTATAGAAGAGGAAAACTCATAAAAATGAAACTAAAGTTGTGTGCCAGATCCACGGGGCAGTTTTTTGCACACAGATGCAGGCACTAGCCCCAGATCTACCACTGAATCAAAATCACCATCATAGAGGCCCAGGTATACAGATCATTTAAAAAAAAAAAAAAACCCACAAGAAACCCTTCGGAGATTTTGATGCAAATCCCTGATTAAGATGCTACCTACTGAAACTACAAAATGAATTAATGAATGAGTGAATGAGTGAATAAATAAAGGGACCAGGGTCTAAGTTTGTTACTGAAATTCAATGAGACAAGATGGAGAAATTTTAATCTTTGTACTTTTCTTCCTTCCTCTCACTTCCCAACCATCTTCTTATTAGGAACAACTCTTACATTACCTGATAGAGAGGAATGCAGGGGAAAAGACACAATTCATTTTTCATTTTTAGTTTCTCAACTAGGTTCTCATGAATCACAAGGAAAGGACTGGAAGGGAGCAAAGCATCAACTGGAAAAGAATCAGAAAGAAGAGAGAGGGATTGCTACCCTTCTCAGGGTGTTCAATTGTACGATGCAGGCAAGGGGTGGGGAAGGAGAGAGAGAGACAGATAGCCAAATAGCTCCTGCTAATATGGCCCATGATGACATAAAACATGCTGTTAGTGTGTGAAGGAAGAAGGAGCTAACTGGTGACATTTTAGAGAAGATCTGAGAACTTAGCATTGGAGTTGAGCATTAATGAATATGATTTCTGGTAGGAGATCATGGGAGAAAAACATTTTGGACATCTTAGGCAGTATTAGGGTAGATGTAGACAGTTTTTATTAGGCTGAGCCAAAGAGACTTAAGAAGAAAAATTTCCTGTATATCTAGTACTTTTCAATTCAATTTTCTACCACATTGAAATATATAAGAAAAGTCTCATGTCATTACAGTGACTATTTTTTTATTATTATTTCAAAATATTATGGAGTACAAATGTTTTTGGTTACATGGATTGCTTTTGCTATGCTTGAGTCAGGGTTAAAAGTGTGCCCATCACCCAGATAGTGTTCATTGTACCCTTTAGGTAGGTTTTCACCCATCCTCTCCTCTCCTCCCCCCTGCTTAATTCCCACTGAGTTTTATTTTACTCTATGCATATGTGTGCTCATCGATTAGTTCCAATTTAATAGTGAGTACATGTGGTGTTTGTTTTTCCATTCTGTACATACTTCACTTAGGATAATGGTCTCCAGTTCCAGCTAAATTGTTGCAAAAAGCATTAATTCATCCTTCTTCATGGCTGAATAGTATTCCATAGTATACATACAGCACATTTTGTTAATCTGCTCATGAATTGATGGGCATTTGGGTTAATGCCACATCTTTGCAATTGTGAATTATGCTGCAGGTGTCTTTTTGATAAAATCACTTCTTTTCCTTTGGGTAAATATGCAGTAGTAGGATTGCTAGATCAATTGGTAGGTCTACTTTTAGTTCTTTGAGAAATCTCCATAGTGTTTTCCATAGAGGTTGTGCTAATTTGCAGTCCCACCAACAGTGTGTAAGTGTTCCTTTCTCTCTGCATCCATGCCAGCATCTATTATTTTTGAACTTTATAATAGCAGCCATTCTAACTGGGGTAAGATGATATCTCATTGTGGCTATAATTGCATTTCCCTGATGATCAATGACATTGAGCATTTTTTATATGTTTATTAGCTTTTCCTTTGAAAAGCTTCTGTCATGTCTTTTGCCTGCTTTTTAATGGAGTATTTTGTTTTTTTCTTGTGGATTTGCTTGAATTCTTTGTGATTCTGGTTATTAGCCCTTTATAGATGTATAGCTTGTGAATATTTTCTCCCATTCAGTACGTTGTCTATTTGTTCTGTTGATTGTTTCCTTAGTTGTGCAGAAGCCTTTTAATTTAATCAAGTTCCATTTATGTATTTTTGCTGTTACTGTGATTGCCATTGGGGTCTTCTTCACAAATTCTTTGCCTAGCCTGATATCTAGAAGAGTTTTTCCAACATTTCTTCTACAGTTCTTATGGCTTCATGCCTTACACATAACTCTTTTATCCATCATGAATTAATTTTTGTGAGTGGTGAGAGATAAACATCCTGTTTCATTCTTCTGAATGTGGCTATACAATTACCATTTATTAAATAGGGCTACTTTTCCCCAATGTATATTGCTGTCTGTTTTGTCAAAGATCAGTTGTATGTATATGAAAGTTTTATATCTGGGTTCTCTGTTCTATTCCATTGGTATGTGTATCTATTTCTGTGTCAATACCATGCTGTTTTGGTTACTATAGCCTTGTAGTACAGTTTGAAGTCTGATAATGTGATGCCTCAAGATTTGTTCTTTTTGCTTAAGATTGCTTTGTCTATGCAGGAAAATTTCCGGTTTGAAATGAAACATAGAATTATTTTTTCTATATCTGTGAAATATGATGTTTGTATTTTGATGGGGATTGAATTGAATCTGTACATCACTTTTGGTAGTATGGACATTTTAACAATGTTGATTCTACCAATCAATGTGCATGATATGTTTTTCCATTTGTTTGTGTCATCTACGATTTCTTTCCTCAGTCTTTCATAATTCTCTTTACAGAGATCTTTCATCTCCTTGCTTAAGTATATTCCTATCTATTTTAGTTTCTTTGTGGTTCTTGTGAATGGTATTGAGTCTTTCATTTGGCTCTCACCTTGACCGTTATTATTATATAGAAATGTTACTGATTTGTGTACATTGATTTTGTTATCTGAGACATTGCTGAATTTATTTATTCATCCATTCCAGGAGTCTCTTACTGGAGTCTTTAGGGTTTTCTAGTTATGAGATTATATTATCAGCAAAAAGCAATAGTTTGACCTCCTGTTTCCTAATTTGGATATATGTTATTTCTTTCTCTTGCCCAATTGCTCTGGCTAGCACTTCCAGCACAATGTTGAATTAGAAATGGTGACAGTGGACACCCTTGTATTTTTCCAGTTCTTAGTTGAAATGCTTTCAACTTTTTCCCATTCACCATGATGTCAGCTATGGGTTTGCCATATATGGATTTCATAATTTTGAGATCTGTTCCTTCTATGTGTAGTTTGTTCAGGGTTTTTTTATCATAAAAAGATGCTAGATTTTGTAAAATACTTTTATAGCTCAAAAAATTACAAACCAATGATAATATTTAACTTGCTCAAAGTTACAATGCAGGAAATGACTACTACTACCATGAGTGCCTGTCTAACCATAAAGGTCTTGCTTTTCCCACTATTCCACTGTGCCCTCCTAAAACAAGTATTGTAAACAAAGTAATCTCACACACAATATGCTCTGAAATGAAGCCCATGGACTGAAACTAATCTTCCATATATAAATATCACAGTTTCAGAGATGGCTTTTATATATTCCACTAATAGGACCATTTTGCTTCCCAACTATCTATAAATGGGGGCTTGTTCTCTCAAATGGAATTAAGGGACCAAAGTTATCTTTCAATAGAATCAATATAAACAGTATATAATTTTAATCTATTGTGTATTAATCAGACCATCAGAGGAATTCATGTAACCTTAGAAGGAATGTTATTGGTGTGGAGGCTTAATAACACCATACACACACACACACAAAGGTTGAAGAACAAGAATCTGCCAGCGGATGATTAGTTTGAAAACCAATGAATTTAATGAATGTCAGTGTTCTGGTCACTGATCTGGCCCACAGTGCACAATGAGGATGATTGATCAAAGTTTTATATTAAATAATGAACATTTTTAAGATTCACAAAATCCATTTTACAACCAAATTTTTTTGTTAGCATACCTACTTAGCTTCTCTAAGAAACATTATTATACTTATTTTGGTGTTCCAGTTATCTTGGGTGGCAGGTGCCCTTGCTAGCTAGTGTTTCAAATCACAAAACCCTCTCCTGTATGTAAATACCTGTGAATTTTATTGCTGTGTCTAAAAATCCCTGTGTAACCAAATTATGTTCAGTAAAAGTTTCTTTCTAAGATCATTGTTTTGAATTTGGAACTGATTTGTTTTTTTCTGGAATAGTGATGTAAATCCAGAATGACAAATTCTATTATAGTATCTATACGAGAATAGGTGGGCTATGTGAATGAGGCAGGGACAGGTGTCAGGTAATAGTGAGCAATAGGGACAGTGGCAAATAGGAAAGCACAGGTCTCTATTAAAGGCTCTCTAATTCACATTAACAACAACAACAGCATTGCTAGCCAAACAAAATAAGCCTACAGATCAGATGTGTTGACAGCATGTCACCTAGATTATTAATACAATATGATTTGTATAGTACTCCCCAAAGACTTCCCATTCTTAGTAATTATAAAATAGAATAGTCCTTTACTGTATCTTTAACACCTCAAATTAAAAGTTCTAGTTTTGCAAAGCATAGCTTCATATTCAAAACTAAAAAGACTTCAACAAGAATACTGTTTCCTTAGAATTTATGTCTGATCAGCCCGCCAACCTCCCACTCTTAGATAAATCTTGCTAATAAAAGCATTTCTTGGACTTCTGAAGATGGCTGATCAAAGACATCAGCTGCCAGTTCATCTCAGAAAGAAGGGAAAGTTTTAGATGAGAAAAGAAAAAGAAAGAAAGAAAGAAAGAAAGAAAGAAAGAAAGAAAGAAAGAAAGAAAGGAAGGAAGGAAGGAAGGAAGGAAGGAAGGAAGGAAGGAAGGAAGGA